>NC_137983.1:21442671-21845500 GCF_963924665.1 Micromys minutus
TTTATCTCATGGCTGGGTTAGAATGTTCCTTTCTGCCTGCTGTCACTTCATTGATAAAGTGAAATATATTGGGAAGGAAAGACTAGAATCTTGGGGGTAAAGGAGGAAAACAGGAAAAAAATGACCATCTGAAGAATGCCTACAGGGTTGGGTATTTATCATGAATCAAGGTCAACTTAGGACAATTCCTGGGACTAAATCCCCCACCCCATGCCAAGAGGGAAGCCCTAACTTAAACTCCATCTTGAAGTCATAGGTTTACCACCTAAGACTGAAAGTCAAAAAGGAGGAATCTTGTATTGATTGAAGGTAGGTTTGTCTCATTCTTAAACCCTAGTAGTCCCGTAATACCTCACTCCATGTGGGCTTGGCTGGAGTCAGTTGAAATCCAGAAAGAGCAGTAGGCAGCATTCCGTAGCCTCATGGTAGAGATGTCTGAACTTGAACATTGATGTACCCTGCTTCCCTTCCAAATGCTTAATTCTTTCCATTGACATGAACCTGTACGAATTTTTCTCCCTGTGCCCAGATATGTTTGGCTGTCTATTCCTACTCCTGCAGCCTCTGGTCTTGCTCTGTACTTTCATAGGATGCTCTTGTCCCCCACCCCTAAAACCTTGATCCCACAACTGATGCCACGTGTCACAGAAATGTTTCTCTTCATGGGGCTAAAGTTGGGAGCAGAAAAATTCAGAATCAACACTTCTCAAATTAACATTCAAAAGGAGAAATTTTCCTTTTGAAAACCTTCGGGTGCCTTAAACAAGAGACGAGTCACACGTGTGTCATCTAAAATTACATCACGGCAGCCAATGGCATACTGTTAAATGCATCTAAATTCCCTGCCTTCCTTCTTGGAATCTGTTTACAAAATGATTCCTAAACACAGATGGAGCCTCTTCTGCTTGCACATATTAATTTATGTGTTTATTTGTGCACTTCTGATCTTTCTGACATTTTGTCCTTTAGTGTGACACCAAGTCATTTTTTATACATGTCCTGTGGAAAAGGTGGCCCTTGCCCCACAGTCAACCTCACAAATCCCTGACACACACACATGCATTTTTTATTGTTCTCACATGTTGCTTAACAGCCTGCATGATTACTGCTTTACAGCACAGCAGATGGGTTCTTGCTTAGCGGTGAAACAGATGAGATGCTCAAATCGATTGTTTTATCAACAATCAGTTGCAGATAAAAATCATTTTAATGAGAGAAATTAATGGTGTTTGCAAACATGATGTTAATTAAAGAACATTGCTTAGGCGGTTTTTTTTTCTGCCTTTTTTTTTTCCACACACAATTTTTTGTTACCCATGACATCTTTCATTATTGACTCATGCCCCAAAGAAAAGGCGATTAAAATCTGCTTTTGTTTGATGTAGCTTTTATTGAAGAAAGAAATAGATCTTTCTGAAGCTTCCTGGTGAGATGAAAGTCTAATTATCTCCACAAATGAAAGGAAAAGCTTTAATTAGGGCTGTGCTGAATCTGCGCACTGTGAATTTCTGCATTGTGATGGATGGAGCTCGCATCTCCTCCGTGACTGCTCAAGAAATAATGAAGGGAGAGAAGAGGTAACCGGCTCCCAAGATCCGGCTGGCAGAGTGGAATTGGAGGTACACCTGGGTTGTGAGCCAGTGCCCAGAGCAGCTGCCACAGGCCATGTTTCTGTACTGTGCATTAGGCTGGTCTACAGCCTCCCTCTGAGCTTTGATCTCTTTGCACACAGCAGGGGTCCTAACAAATCAAGCTTTTCATGTTTCGCTCAGTTTCACTCTCTTTGGCTTCGCCATTCACACTGGAACTCCAAAGAGGATGGAGAAAATATTGTCTTTTTCTGAAGCAATTAATGGTCAGCAGCTGACGTGGTTGAAGTGGGTATTATGCCTTACAAGCAGTATTTTAAGGTTGACCGTAGGGAGGATGCTAGGGGAAGAAATGAATTATTTATTTAACTTTTTCCGTTGTTTACTCCACTGTTGATGGCTTTTACTGATCACTTGTGCAAAGGGCTGTCTCTGTGCATATGCGGTTAGGACACCTACTGAAGCAGCCACCTACTAGACAGGGCGACATTGCAAATTGCACTAAGTTGCTAATTTTCCTGTGGGTAAAAGATAAAAATACCAAATACGGTCCCGCAGTTTAGATTGCCCCACTTTTGCCACATTGAACACAGTTTGGTCTATTTTCAACTTGCCCCAGTGATGCAAGGGGAGGTCAGACTCCGACCTGTTCTCTCTCGTGCCTGTGAATCTGTTCTTTTCAGTGCAGCCAAAAGCACTTCTGACATCAAGGATGGTGATGGGGCTTATTTCAAACACTTTTCTTTTTTTCTTTTTCGGGGGGCCAGGATTGAAAAAGAGCAGTTAGAGAGAAATGCTAACAAAAACAGGCCCAATACACAGGCAATCGATACTCTCTGCCGCTCACTCATCTTACGATGTGGAAATCTTCATAGGAAAGAATGATGAACTTGTGTGCAAGGGTTAAAACAATAATTAAGCAATTAACCCAAATGCATGAGAGGAAAGAAGATGTACCTGGAATGGGTCACTTGTGCACTGTACACTTTAGGTGAAGGTGTAAATTGGAAGATAATTTTAGGGAACCACAACAGCAACAACAACAACAAAGGAACATGTTTTGCTAGGCAGTTCTGTTTGTCTAGAGTTGGATGTCTAAACTGACCAGTGAAGTTGTTTGGTGAATAAGTGTTTAACTTAGTAGACATAGTGCTACTTCTTCAGAGGATGGGCGATTTGGAAGGACTGTGTCTTGGATCTCCTAAAATGATGGAGCACAATGGATGTATGGCATGGGAATTTCTTTGTAATGACTGGGTGCCTCCTTCCACTGATCTTTGTCACTCATGATGAACCTTTGAAGCATCGGTATCTAGAAAATGACCACCTCTGCTCATAATTTCACCCCTAGAACTGACCTTCTAAGTGGTTGACTGCCAGCAGGTGGCCTTAGTTAAGGAACAACGGAGTATCAGCTCGGACAAAGCAGAACTTGACAACTGTATTACTTGACAGTCTCTGGTAAGATAATGTCCCTCATAGTAAAAGCAGGGCACACAAAAAAGGGGCTGTATAGAGAGGTACCCAAAGTTAGGGATGCTGTCTGCCATAAGGCAGCTAAGTGTGAATGAAATCAAACAGCTTCTTACAGAACATGTATAAAGCCCTGACTAAGACCTCTCTTAAAATCTGGACTTTGGAGGGAAATGTGGGAACTTTACTAACTCCATAATGGACTTTATTGGAGTAGAACATCACAGCTGGTAAAATAAAATAAAAAGAGAAAGGGAGAGAATGGATGCCAGCAAAGCCCCTAATTAAGTGCTCACTTCCCTCCCTTCAAGCTCTATCTGCATAGACACTCAAGTTCACTCTTTAGAGCACAGCCCCAGCTCCTTCCTGTGAATCCAGTAATGCCACAAATATTTCATGAGGGCTTGGGGACACCACTTATTAAATAAAGCTCAAAATGGAGGCGAAGCAGTGTCACAGATCTCAAAAGACGCTGAAGAAATAGATCACATCTACAGGCTGCTGAGTTTCCCCACAGAAAATATTTTCAGAGTTAATATATACATGAGAGAGAAGGCTTAAACTTTAAGAGCACTTGCTGGTTCAGTCCCCAGCACCTATGGCATAGCTTCCAATTGCCTATAACTCCAGTTGCAGAAGACCTGTAACCTTCCACAGGCACTGGATGCATATGGTTCACAGGAATATGTGCATGCAAAGTAATCACAGGCATTAATAAATACATTTTAAAATAAATAAATAAAAGGTGCATTGAGAACACTTAAAGCCAAATTCAAGTCATTGAGTAAACATTAAAATTAATCTGTAAAAACATTTAGTCTTTAGAGACTTCCATCCTCCTGTGGAGCACCCACAACCCTTTGATCTGTCTGCCCTGGAGTATTTAAAAGGAAACAACAGCATTTTGTAATAGTAAATTCAAATCGATATTTTTATAAATAAATGAAATGTATTAAAGATAAGTATCTTATTTATTATTAACACATTTAAAAATAGAATGTCAAAAGAATAAAGAATGAACCAAATCTAAGCAGTCTAAGAAAGAAAGCTGACATTTGTTTTCTAAGCAGTATTTAAGAAAGAAAACAAATTGGTCAATGAGAAAGAGTGCTTGCCAGCAACCCTGAGTCTAAGGTCAATCCCTAAATCCTAAATCCTAAGAGAACAGACTTCCACTGGTTGTCCTCTGACCTTCATATGTACACTGTAGTGCGCTAATGTCTCCCATACATGGAAACCTGCATATGAAAAGAAAGAAAAAGAGCCTTCTAGAAAGTATACTGTAGTAAGTATGAGAGACTAACTAACTTGCTCCTTGAACGTTGAATAAGTTGAACTTGTTTGGGAAAGCTGAGAGATAGATAGCCTGAAAATTGATTCAGTTTCAAACCCATATGGTAGCAGCCATGGATACATGCATTAGAACCTCAGCTTTTCCAGATGAGAAGATTGACCTGTGATCATCAGTAAAGCTGGACTCTCCAAGGCTCACTCACCACCATACTCTTGTAGCAGCATCAAAAGGAGCAGGGAGGTAGGAGCACATTGCCTGGTAAAGCAAGGATGCCCTGTCAGAGTTGTCCCACGTACCCTCTTTAGATCGCCAATTTGTCCTTCTATATTCTATCTATCATATATCTACCTACCTACCTACCTATCATCTGTCTATCTTCTATCTATCATCTATCTATCATCTATCTATCTATCTATCTATCTATCTATCTATCTATCTATCATCTATCTATCTATCTATCTACCTACCTACCTATCTATCATCTGTCTATCTTCTATCTATCTATCTATCTATCTATCTATCTATCTATCTATCTATCATCTATCTACCTATCTATCATCTGTCTATCTTCTATCTATCATCTATCTATCATCTATCTATCTATCTATCTATCTATCTATTTATCTATCTATCTATCATCTATCTATCTATCTATCTACCTACCTACCTATCTATCATCTGTCTATCTTCTATCTATCTATCTATCTATCTATCTATCTATCATCTATCTACCTATCTATCATCTGTCTATCTTCTATCTATCTATCTATCTATCTATCTGTCTGTCTACCTACCTACCTACCTACCTACCTATCTATCATCTGTTTATCTTCTATCTATCTATCTATCTATCTATCTATCTATCTATCTATCTATCTATCTACCTATCTATCATCTATCTACCTATCTATCATCTGTCTATCTTCTATCTATCTATCTATCTATCTATCTATCTATCTATCTATCATCTATCTACCTATCTATCATCTGTCTATCTTCTATCTATCTATCTATCTATCACTTATAATAATTTGAGACATGCTTCATCACGTATGACAGGCTGGCTTGCACTCTAGATTCTTCTGCTCCCAATCTCTACCTACTGCTGACTTTTTCAGATGGTCTCCACCACTCCTGGCCCAAGCCTTCCTTACAAACAAATATACTTTTCCCTTGACCTGGCTGCTTACCTTACCCCAAGTGGTTAGACTCTGATTACTGAAACTGTGGAGCTCTTTGTATGCATATGACTCATGTTTGAGTTTACTTGCTGGAGAGACTGATGAGAAAAGAGGGCTATGACATTTTCACAAGAACTAACACTGAGAACTAGTGTAGGAAGTGTGCAGTAAAAGCCAAGAATTAGATGTTTCGGGGACAGCCTAACGAATTCTGCATTAGGGAGGCATAACAGTTCACATGAGACAGAGATAATATCCAGTAGCATCCAATATTGGAAAGAACTGTGTAAATTATTAAAGATGTGTGTGTGTGTGTGTGTGTGTGTGTGTGTGTGTGTGTGTGTGTGAAAGTGTGTGTTGTGGTGTATATCAAATATTATACCCAGGTTTAAGAGACTTCACCAAGTCGTCCATCCAATTAAGGTTTGAATGTGAAAGATATCCCATAGGCTCACATATTTGAACACTTGAACCCCAAATGATTTGGGGTTGTTTTAAAACCTTTGAGAAGTTAAGCTTTACTGGAGAAAGTGTGTTCACTAGTAGTGGGCCATAAAGGTTCTTAGTGTAATGCTACTTTCAGTATGTCCTTTGTTCCCTGACACTGTGACCAGCAGTTAGGGGCTTCCTCCCCCTCTCTCTCCCTCCTCCCCCCTCTCTCTCTCTCTCTGTGTGTGTGTGTGTGTGTGTGTGTGTGTGTGTGTACTTATAATGTTTAAATACATAAAAACAGATGTGTATGTATTTATATGTGAATATATGTGTGTGATTGTGTTTGTTTTGTAATGTATGTGCATATATACATATGCACATGTATTTATAAATAAATATTTACATAGTCAACTAAAATAAACTCTCCCCAATGTCCAATGTTGATGTGCTTAGGAACAGCAGCAATAAATAAACAAATATATAAGGAATAAATTTAAAGTACTTACACATTGAAACACTTCACACCTGCCCCATCTCTGCCTCTATCTTCTATATTATTTATAAACAGAGTGTCTCGGGTGCCCGGCCTGCTTGTCTCCTGCATTGCAACTCCTCCAGGATGCCCGCCTTACGTCCACTATCCTTCCTTGGCTCTCATTCTGTGTCGTACTGTTCTACAGTGTCACCACACCTGTCCTTTCTTCTAAAGCAGTCTATCCCATTCACATTCCCTTACACTTGCCCATGGCTCTAATCCCCTGTACCCCCAAAAAACAATGCAGTGGTTTGTAGTTCTCTCCAGTAGAAACAGAAGAGCTTTCCCTTAGTTTCTTTACTGACATGCACAAGTAAAAAAGGCATGCAGTGGATACATCTTCATTACCTGACTTGTCATTCATAAACCACTGTGACTCCTTCCTTATTCTACAGTGATTTGGCCATAGATTCCTTCTTTTATTTAAATGTGAAAAATTCACATTTTTTTCTTTTTTGGATAGGCATGAGATTTACATACTTGTAAATTTAACTTACTTTCCCATTTATCACCTGGCCCCTGGACTTCACAGTGTTTTCCTGCAGCCGAGTCTACGAACCAGCTTCTCTATGGCACTTAAAAGTGTTTTTATAGGAAACAACCAGACATAAATAATAAATACTGAAGTACATCTTACTCTTCCATCACAGTGCTAATTTGCCCTCCGGTTCCTATGCGATGCATCAGGTACACAAGTCTAGACTCATTTAGATTAGAAATAGCCTGGAATGTGTATCAGACATATATTTATCATCTTGATTTATTAAGCAGCAGCTGTAGGAAGATACTAATTAAGTGCTGGTGCTTTCTTTTTGAGACTATAATTGTTTTTGGAAAAAGAACAGAAATGTAAGGAAACAAAGAAGCCAGTATATTACAATGCATTAAATCTCTCTTATGAAAGAATCTTTCCCTGCATGTTCATGAAACTTAAGTATTTAAAGAAGGCACCAATTTCAAAAAGTTTTATATCATAGACCAGGTGTTCTGACCCCCGTGGCAGACCTTTTGCTCCAAAAATTATTTACATCATAATTTATAACAGTAGCAAAACTACAGTTAGGTAGTAGCAACAAAAATACTTTTATGGTTAGGAGTCACCACACCATAAGGTAGACCATTAAAATGTTACAGTATTAGGAAGGTTGAGAACCACTGCCCTAAACATGTAAATCACCTGAGGGACTAGTTATAGTATTTTAAGGCATTTATCTTTTGGTTCTGAAGCATATTACACTCTTAGATGCTAAGCTCTCCACACCAAATCCTCTGTCCTCTGTAACATCTTAAATTGAAATATATGAATATTCACGGGCAGAGAAATCATACGCATCATAGGTCTACTTAAGACATTCAATTCTTATTGTAAATATAAATGAATGTCGCTGATGCGTTTTATTCTTAAGGAGCACAGTAGCTACAACCAAGCCAGCATTTTTTTTTTTAAACTGGAGCCCCTCAGACTTGACTCAGTCTCTGTATTAATGTGACTTAGAAAAATCAGATAAAAGTAAACATTTAGGTTTTGTACTTAGAAAAGTGAAGGCTTGGAAGTGGTGAAAGCTTTTTACACTGGTTTATTCACTACAGGTAAATAGATGCATCGAAATCGAACTTTAAAATCCCCAAACAATAAAAAGAAATGGGATTCCATTAGAAGGTCTATGAAAATAAAACGTGTCAATAAAATGAAGGCAAGTGTTCTAGAAGGTTCATTTTAGGCATGCCCAGTAAGAGAGGTGGATAGAAGAGTGTTTTGTTGGGAAAAAAAAAAAAAAAAAAAAACTAGTCTAATGAAAGCTATGACAACCTCAAATCTTTGTCTTTGTGCTATACCCAAAACCAAGTATAAAACAAAAGAAGCCATACCTTCATAGAGAAACAGCAAGGTTTTAACAAGATCTGCTCCTGGCACTGAATTCTCCTTCTTACTTTCTTGGACCTGTAGCTATTCCCTAGTACATACAAGTACATTCCCTAGTTAAATATGTTCCCTAAATTAACTATCTCTGAGCTTACCAGTAGCTCTCAGTCTACAACCACATCACTAAGCACAGTTAATTATTTTTAAATTCACATGAAATTCATTTATTTTTATCTTATACATAAAGCAAAATCATACAACCTCATGGAATACCATGTGATGCTTCTTCATTCTTCCTCCTTTAAAATGAAGCTGCTGTAAAAGCAGTTCACTAGAAAATAATTTGTCCCATCAACTAGAAGGTTTATACAAATGGTTAAAACCATAATGTAAACACATAAACAAATACTCACAAATACACCAGCACAGATGCTGCCAATTCATCATGAGGAACTGGTCATTGGGTGGCAATACACAAGAAATATCCAGAATTTACAAAAGAAGAAACACTAATGACCTTTCAAAACCTCAGCCTAGTTGAGGATCTTGAAGATCCACCTTTGACTGTTAGTTTTAAAGAAACCCATGACTGTAACACTGTTATATTCACCACTAGAATGTCAGGTGTCTGATCTCTTTCATTTTTTTAAATCTGCTCATTTTTATGAACTTTATTAACATTTCCACAAAAGGGTCATAATATTGGTTGATGCATTGTTATATATGCAGAACAAAAGCAATGTGAGCAGCAAGGTAAAGAATTTCATCATAAACTTTACATTACCAATGGCTAATGTTATCCAGATAGTACTTAGATGAATAAAGCAGATGTTATACATTTATTTCTTTTTCCCTCTTTTATTGAAAATAGATATTTTCTGTGCTGGAGACATGGCTCAGTGGTTAAGAGCACTGACTGCTCTTTCAGAGGTCTGAGGTCAAATCCCAACAACCACATGGTGGCTCTAGACCATCTATAGGGGAATCTGATGCTGTCTTTTGGCATGCAGGTGTACATGCAGACAGAACACCCTACTTTACATAAATAAATCTTTTTAAATAAATAATTTTTATAATTTTTACATAATATATCCTGATTACAGTTTATTCTCCTCTTACTTTTCCAAGTTCCTCTATACTTCTCCTTCCATCAGAATTACCTCCTCACTGTCTTCTGAGAAATAATAATAAAAAAACAGAAAATAACAAATCAGAATTGCACAAAATCAGCAAACAGAGGAAGGGCATCTAAGAGAAGGCACAAAACAGAGATTCACTGGTTCCCACAATCAAGAATCTTTCAGGGAACTCATAGCATACACACAAAGACCCTCAGGATAAAAAGAGCAGAGAGAAACAGATAAAATAAAACATTTTAAGACACCGCTGCTATAACCTTATGAAAAAAAGAATATGCTAAGATGTTATTGGGTTTTTGTTTTCTGTTGACCATCTACTGCTGGGCATATAGCCTACATTTAATAATAGTTTGTTTCCCGAGGAGACTCTTTTGGAGAAAACTAAATTTTCATTTGCAAGTGGTCTTCCATTGGAGGTTGTTTCTGGCTTAGTAATGGGGACATGTCACTACTTTTCTTTCAGCTTTAGGGTTGTGCTCTAAAGTGCATTCTCTCTGCATTCAGCCACAGTCTCTGTAAGTTCTTATGTGCATCTATCCTAGTGATTTAGAGGACCTTGTTTTCTTTCTGTCCTCCAGCTCCACTGGCTCTTGCATTCTTTCTGTCTTCTCTTCCCTGAGCCTTGGGGAGAGGGATTTGAAGCAGGAATTCCATTTGGAGCTGAATGTTTGAAGGTCTCTCATCCTCTGAAAAGTATCTTGCTGTGGGTCTCTGTAATTGCTCCCCTCTGCTGTAAGAAGAAGCATCTCTGATAATATCTGGGGAAAGCACCAATGTATAAGAATAGCAGAATGTCATTTGGAGATGTTTACTTCCTACTTTTCTTCCTCCCTCTTTTTCTTCCTTTTGTGTTTTGTGTTTCTTGGTTTTAGGTTGGTTGGTTGGTTGGTTTTCGTTTGGTTTCGGTTTTTGCTTTGCTTTTGTTTTAGAATAGTACTACTTGGTTTTACCCAAGGTCCCTGAGCTATTTAGTGTCAGGTTCTTGGTCACCCAAGCAATGTCAACTATGAGTACCATCTTGTGCAAAGGGCCTTAAGTTGGTTATTACCACGAGCTCTGTGCCACCTTTGCATTGACTTATCTTCATGGTAGGACACCAATTCATTTTCCTCTCAAGGTTTTGTGGCTAACTTGGTGTATGCTTTGGCAATATTTAGAGTATATTCCTTTACTAATAATGCTACTACAACTGCATAAAGGATTTCATAGATACTGTCTTGATGGTTCCATATTCAATGAGTTGTATCTATAGTTGCCTTCAGCAATCCCCCCCCCTCCAGTTTTTAGAAAGAAACCATACTCTTATCAACTGCCTGGGTAATTTCTCATTGTCCCTTTGGTCAAATACTGAATTATGTATAACCCAATTTGAGTACTGAAAACTACATTTGGTGACAAGAGAGATCCAGTTGGGGCTCTGCCACTAACCCTATCTAGAGATTTCATCTAGATCACCTTCACATACATACTTATTTTAGAAAGCTTCTACTGTATTAGGTTTCCATATTACCACCTCAAATGGCTGTTAATTCTAGCTGTCTTTTCCTAGTGTCACACCCTCACCCTACTCTTCCTCTTTCTCCCAACTTGATCTTTCTGTTCCTCCATTCAGTTATAACTATGTTTTTTTTTTTCCTTTTCAAGCAAGGTCTACCTGCCACATTCTGGTCCATTATTCTATCCCTAGTCTGTGTCATTCTATGGATTATAGCTTGTTCATCTTTGACTTAACAGCTAATATCCACAAATAAGTAGTACACACCATATTTGTCTTTCTATGTCTAGGTTAACTCAGGCACTTTTTTTTTCACATTACATTCATTTACCAGTGAATTTCATGTTACAATATTTTGTTTGTTTAATGACAGCTTAATAATATACCATATTCTCTTCATCCATTTATCTGTTGGCCAACAACTAGGCTGTTTCCAGTTCCTGGTTATTATGAATAGAGTAGCAATGACCATGGTTGAGCAAGTGCCTCTATGGTAGGATTAAGCATCCTTTGGGTATATGGCCAATAATAATATAGCTGGATTTTGAGGTAGATTGATTACTCTCTTCTTAAGGAACTGTCACGTTGATTACCAAAGAAGCTTTACAAGTTTGAACTACCAGCAAAAATGAAGAGTGTTTCCCCTTACTCCACACCTCACCAGCATGAGCTTATTTTTTGTATTGATCTTAACTATACAGACTTGTGTAAGATAAAATTTCAACATAATTTTGATTTGCATTCCCAGTGTGACTAAAGATATCGAATATCTCTTTAAGTGCTTCTCTGCCATTTTTGGTTTCTCCTTTGAGAATTTTCTATTTTGACCTGCTCCCCATTTTTAATTGGATTGTTTGCTTTCTTGATATGTAGGATTTTAAGCTCTTTATATATTTTGGATATTAGCCCTCTTTCCCCATACCCAAGCCACATAAACATTTAACAAACAAAAATGATTACAAATTTTCTTTATGAATATAGATGCAGAAGTTCTCAATAAAATACTTGCAAACTGAGTCCAAGAAAACATGAAAAAATCAGCTACCATGAAAAAATAGGTTTCAGAGGCAGAGACAGTTCGTCATACATAAATCAATAAATATAACCCACCATATAAACAGACTGAAAGATGAAAAACCACATTATCATCTCAATAGATACAAATAAATAACAATTAACAAAATCCAATACCCCTTCATCCTAAAAATAGAGACTAGGCATGAGAATAATATACCTCAACATAATAAGGGTGGCTTATGGTACTCTCACAGCTAACATGGACCTAAATAGAGAGAAAGTTAAAGCATTTCTAAAAAAAATGAGGAACAATGAAGAAACCCTACTCTCTCCATATCTATTTAATACAGTACCCAATGTTCAAGCTAAAGCAGTGAGACAACTGAAGGAGATTAATAGAATACATACAAATAAGAGGGGAAAGTTAAACTATCTTTATTTGAAAACTATATAATAAAACACATAAATGACCCAAAGAGTTCCACTGGAGAGCCTTTAGTGTTGACAACCACTTTTATCAAAGTAGCTAGATACAAAATTAACTCACAAAACCAATAACCCTCCTATATGGAAATAACAAATAGTGTGAGAAAGAAATTATGGAAACAACACCTTTCAAAATAGCCTCAAATAACCTTAACCAATCAAGTGAAAGACTTGTATGATGAAAACTTCAGTCACTGAAGGAAAAAAAAGTTGACGATACCAGAAAAGTTCTCCTGGATTGGTATAGTGAACACCATCCTATCAAAAGCAATCTATAAATTCAACGTAATCCCAGTCAAAATTCCAACACAGTTCTTCACAGACCTTTCCAGCTTCACATGGAAACACAAAACATAAACACTGCAAGAATTGCTATTCTTGAATTACGTTTTACTATGAGGCAATAATAATAACAACAGCATAGCATTAGCATAAAGCACACATGCCAATCAATGGAATCAAATTAAAGACCCAGCTATAAATTTATGGACACCTGCTTGGTTTTGTTTTTAAAAAATGAAGCTAGAAACACACACTGACAAACACACACACACACACACACACACACACACACACAAAACAAAACAAAAAAAAAGACAGCATCTGTAAAAAGTGTTGTTTCCCAAACTACTTTCTTCTGCATGTAGAAGAATCGAAATAGTTTTATACTATCACCTTGCACAAAATTCAACTGCAAATGGATCAGAGCCCTCAAAGTAAAGCCAGATTCTCAGAATCTGATAAAAGAGAAAGTGGGGAATGGCCTTGAGCTCACTGGCACAAGAGAAAAGTTCTCACCAGAACACTGTTAGCACAGGCACAGAGATGCACAGTTAATAAATGGGACCTGGTGAAACTAAAAGCTGTCTGTGCAGCAAACTGCCCCCTTGTTTGGCCAATTCCCTTCCCTTTAAACATTAGCTCTCCAAGAGAGAAAAAAAGCTAATCCTCTTTTGATCATATTCACGGCCTCCACCAATTCTTCCCATATCCTCTAACTCTTCCTCACATTATCCAGTCTATGTCCTATCTTGAGGGTGTGACCTTTCATTCAAGTGTGATTGACCTATTGTGGGCTATTACTTAGGAGAAAACATAGTCTCTTTTCTCAGCAGGCTAACAGTTTCCAACAAAGCCATGGCTAGGTGTGGGATTGTGTGTCCAGCTCCTTTCTCCATATGTAAGGGGTGCACATGGTAAGCAAATATACCAAAATTAACATTTTTATGCTTTAAAAGCTAAGGTAATGTTAAAACAAATACAACATCACAACCGATTAAGTACAGAAGCAATGCTGAGTAGTCCCTTTTTGCTTATGTCTAAGTAGATTCAAACTGTATTCAAAGTAGCTTCAAGTCCATTCTAACTGCACAGGCATTTGCAATTTGGAGTAACATGTATCAATATACACTAATTGTTTATCGTGATCCATGTAACATTTTAATCATTTTGTATCTACTGCTTCATTAAACCTTAAAGTTGATACTCATTACTATTAATTCTATGTGATAGATTTAAAATAAAATTAGTCACAAATCTGAGTGACAGAGTAGACATTCATATCTCTCAATCCTGATTTCATAAACATGTTTATTTATTTATCTGCTTTTGTTCATTTTGATGGTCTTACTGGTATATACTATGATCACATGACCCTGTGTCTCTCTCAACCGCTCCCGTTTCTGATCATCTTACTCTTTTCCCAAGTAGCTTTCCTACTATTTTTCATCCCTTACTCTTTCAAGTTATAAATTAATTTAGTATTTATACTATATTTTAATGGCCCCATTTAGGATGTATCGATAAATCATCAAACCAAAGACCTTGCTTTTTGAGCATGAATTTACAAACCACAGGTCCTGCCACTATTCTCACCAGGCAGAAAAGTACAAATAAAAATACAGCAGAGAACTTAGTGAAAGTCTCATAGATTTTTAAAACCACTTATCAGACCAAATAGAAAATGAGCAATCGAAGACACCAATGACAAAAACTATTTTTCAACAAATATTGAAATAAGAGAGGGGTGCTAAGCAACCTGCTTATCTAGTGAAAATAACAGTATCAGTGTGGAATTTAATAGAAATTTTCTAGTGCAGATAAAAATTAAAACATAATTTATGAGTCAATTTCTGCAAGATATCCTTTAAAAGATTCTGTTTGTTAAAAGCAACAAATCCTAAAGACACGGTGGCAGATTGATAGTAACTATGATAATAATCCAGAATATCTTCATGCCTCTTTTGATAGAGAATGAACTAATGGGATTCCATGTCCTTACATAAGAGGTGCCTGGTGTAGAAAACCACAGAGGCAACCCTGGCCTAGGGACGAGTCCTTCTAGACTACATTGGTGAAGGGGCACAGAAGTGACCAGGAGAGAATACATAGAGGAGTTGTATTGTCACCTGAATAGGAGTCATGATGTCTCTGAAAATTCTGGAGGTATCCATTATATTAGAACCAGTGTATCCTGTAAGGAAAATACCATGACTGAATAAGCAGTATTTTTGAGCCGATCACATGCAACTGGCCATAGGTGCTGTGTGTTTATGACTGAATTGATCATTTTTATCCAGAAGACAATATTTTATAGTAATCTGCTTCCTCTGACAATCTTTCAGTCCCTTTTGCTAAAGTGTTCCCTGTGGTGTAGAATGAACAACATATAGATATTCAGTTTGGAGCTAAGGACCGACTGGCCCCATAGTCTCAGCACTTTGGTGAATATGAGTCTCTGCTTTTACTATTTCCCACTATCAGAAGAGATCTCTCTGCCCAACACTGATAGCTGCCCAAAGTGGTGGCATTGGGTCCACTCACTTATTGTAAACACCCTCAACATCTTTGGCTTGGTTTCTGGTTTTAAAGGCCAGTGTATTTGGTGGCCAAGAAGGTACTAGTAGATTCCTGGTACCCAAAACTGGATAGTATCAAGGCAAGGAGAGAACAATAAAAACAAGTATCTTTATGGAGTCAGTAAGAAGTAGAAGGTAGGATAAGATTGTTCTAGGAACAAATGATTAGGCCATTTCAACTTCTAAGCTATTTTCTTTAAAACAAACTTTACTATTTTAACATGTTTGAGCGTTTTGTATGTGTGTCTGTGCACCAAATGCATGTTTGGTTCCCATGGAGTTCAGAAGACAACACCATTTCAGAAACTTTGTGATTGCAGTTACAGGCTGTGGTAAACTGCCATGTGGATTCTGGAAATCGAACCCAGGTCCTTTAGAAGTGTGGTCAGTGTGCTCTCAACCACTGAACCTCTTCTCCAGCCCTGTGACAAATTTTCTTGATTTAAGAGCAGTTCTGTTATCTTGTGGAATATCCAGTCCCTGATAAATATACATACAATACCCATTTTTGAATTGGTAATCATTTGAAATTCAAATAAAGGCGCCAGGGAGATGACTCAGTAAGGACCCTACCCCTCCCACCATGAGGACTTAGATTTTGATAACTAGCATCCACTTAATAGCCAGGTGTGTCTCCCTTTACCTGTTACCAAAGCATTGGTTGTCGGGGGCAACTAGGCAGATCCTGGGCTTTCACTGGGCTATCCCTCCAGCAGAAACAACAAGATTCAGGTTCAGTGAGAGACCTTGTCTCAGAAAAACACCAAGATCAACTGCAGAGATGGTTGTGTGGTCATGAGTTTTTACTGCTCTTCCAAAGCACCAAGTATGGCTCTTACACCCATGTTAAGTGACCACTTCACATACACAGACATGTATACAGACATGGGACGGATGGAGAGATGGACACAAAAAGAAAAGCAAAAGGAGAGTAGTAGGGAAAGAAGCTAGAGAATGTTCTCTAGCTGCCCCCCCCCCCGTGTGTGTGTGTGTGTGTGTGTGTGTGTGCGCGCGCACGCGCACGTGCACAGACATCATTATCTTGTCACTAAAGAAAAGCAAATAAATACAAGACTTCTCCCCGCCACCCCAGAGCATTCCCTTGCTCCTCATCATTGCCTAACAGCTACGGGATGCAAGATATTAACAAAACACACCTCTTTTGTAGGGTCTATTCCCCGAGCACACTCCAGTTGTATTTACAATTGGTCCGTTCATTTATTTTCCAATAACCAGAATGCTCTTTCCACTTCACAACTATTTCATAAGAGTGCTGGTGCCTGGAGCACAGGGAGAAAGCCAAACGATTCTCATGCACTATTCTGGGTAGTAAATTTTCTCCCATATGGGACTTAGCAAGTGATAAGAGAATAATTTTCCACCATTATCAAACATGCCCTTTCCCTTTGATTTGTTTCAGTTTGGGTGTAACATTTCACATTTTACCCAAGGAACAAGCCTTGAAAAAAATTGCCAGGTTTTAATTAAGCCCTTTCCCACACGCTCAGGTGCATTCATTCAAAGCGATCCATCACATCCAACAAATCAGGAGGAGGGTGTAACATGTGTTGAGTAGTAATCAAGTTGTATTTTTGTTCATCTGTTCGTCGAGGAAAAAAAAATTAGTCAATTTAAAGCAACATAGGAGTGGCGATCCATGTCTTTAAGGTAACTGTTGTATAATTGACCTCCTTTAGCATTTAATTCCTCAAGCCTCTAGGAAGCTTCATTTTGAACATCAAAGAGATACCTGTGGAAGAGTCTGTTCCAGACTGGTGAGTAAACAAATTAGAGTTAATAGGGTCATTAGCTTTTGTGGTAAAATTTTAGACTGGGTATTCCTCAGGAAAGGATATTCAGACTGTCAGCATGTGGGTTTTTAAGAACCTTTTAAAATATAATTAGACCTAGAGTTTGACAAAGTGTTATATATTCTTTGTTTAATGCCATTCCATAGGTTTAGGTGAAGCTTGCTTTTTTGCTTTTTTTATTATTATTATAACACATTTAAAGCATTTATGAGACTCCTTTTCTAGCCACACATAATCCCTGCTGATAAATTTCTCCGTGTCCCTGAATTACAGAAGTCTGTGGCTGCAGCCATGTAGTTGGAACTACCCCCTCTGCCAACCAGGGTGGCAGTTGGGTAATAGAGTGCCTGGGTTCAAATTGCCCAAGGCATCATGGCAACAGTAATCGGCTTAAACATTGTGAGCAATTCCTGAAGATGCAAGGAGGTTGGGGAAGGGGATTAATAAAGTTAATGTTTGTATTAAACCTCAAAATGAGAGAGAGAGAGAGAGAGAGAGAGAGAGAGAGAGAGAGAGAGAGAGAATGAACCAGAGATGATGTGTCTTTAACTTGTATCTCAAGCTACTGACTGTGACATATAAATAAAGATTTTTAAATGTACGTTTATTATTTCCTTACTAAAAATATATTTCAGAGCTCTTGGGGCTTCCCTCATATTTAGTCTGGGTCAGTTTCATGCAAAAAATTGCCACCATTCATCCCCTTTCATTCATCTGTAATCTATGTGAAGTCAAACAAATGTTATAGTCTGGGTACTGCTTGTATCTAAGCTAACCATGCTTATTACTTCTAAATCCTCCTAGACTGTTTCGACACAATTTTTATGTTGCATCAGTGAAACTGTGCAAACACTGGAACTGTTATATTTAACAATGTGATGCTCATAGTGCATTGCTATGCTACTTCAGTGTTCATTCAACTGTCTTATAACTGAAGAAATTAAACACCACTGCCTTCAAGGTGATGCATTGGAAACCTTTATTACTATTTTGGGGCTACAAAGGGAAATGTTAGCTGTTGGCTCATCTGTGTTTGTGACAATGAGCCATACAAGCCCCTAAGTAAAAATACCTCACCAAGCAAAGGCTGCTGAGGCTAACTTCTGAGAGGAAGTTTACTAAGAGGCTCCTGTAGCCAAATTCAGAGCCCACCCACGTGACTCACTGGGCCCTTGGAAGCTTTAGAATTGCTCAGCTCAGAATTTCTGTCTATTTCCCGATATATGTAGCAGCAAATGCCCTTCTGGAACTCAGTTCCGGGAGGCTGCCTGGTTACTGACGTTCAGTCTAGGTTCTGGGTCAGCAAATGAAGCATTAAGCTTTTCTACAGTGTGATGGTAAAATCCCAAATCCTGTACTCTTTTCAAGCTTTGCCTTCCTTAGAGAGATAAACTCTGAGGACTCATAAAGGCCTTAAATTTACCACTTGTAAACAGGCTTATCATTTGATGTGGTACTGACACACCACTTCCACACAATACAGCAACAACCTGCGTGGCCCACAGCTCTGCTGCGCTGGCAGGAGTGAAAAACGCTGATGTGCGTGCTTCTCTTGGATTTACAGCCTGGATTTTGAAATAATTTTGTCTGGGAAATACTGCTGTCACCACTGTATCTTTACAACTAACTGTCAGTGTGTGTGTGTGTGTGTGTGTGTGTGTGTGTGTGTGTGTGTGGTGTGTGGTGTGTGATGATATATGTGTTTTCTATCTTATAAGCCTGAGAAAGATGTGAAAAACAATTTTAATAAGACTGCACAAAAGTACACTAGAAAACAAAACAAATCCCATATGTTTTTTTTTTTTGTAAGAAATAAAAAAGAGATAATAATTGCTGGAATAGATTTTATCCAAGATAACAGGAAACACATTCAGGAAATAAAAGAATAACCAAGTTAAATAGGAAATGTAATCCTGAAAGATAAAGTTTATTATTTTAAATAGTTAGGCTTTCTCTTTCAATATCTACCTGATGGAAATTATTCTTCAAACATTATATTGAGGCAGCGTGTTCTTTGTTGTACTGTGCTCCGTGGACATTAACCAATATCCCAACTCCAGAAGTTTTAAGCATCTGCATGTTTTACCTGAATTAATAATGTGGCATAAATTAAAAGTAAATCATCAATCATCATTAATTATCTGTTCAACTGATGCCTGCACTTTCTTACACTTTAATCTTCATTAGCATGTTGGAAAAAGGAGAGTCCCAGAGGGCTTGCTACATGTGTTTCTGTGATGTGCAGATGCCTCTCCAGAACCCTCAACCACTCAGAAATATACTTCTCTTCAGTGGGAAGGGGCTATGCCAGGACTCTTCCTCCCATTTCTTCAGATTAAATCAAAGGTTCAATTTGAGCAGCGTTTGGCTAAAGCAAGATGTAGCTCTCCACATCTGAGCCGCTGCTCTGTTTCTCAAGTAGCTTCTACAGCCCTTGAGCAGTCTTCTAAGACTCAGGACAACTGCATCCACGTATGCCAGGGAAACACAGTAGCTTCTCCATTCCAGATGTGAACTTTTGTTTTGAGCTGTTCTGTAGGGAGGAGGGGAACTATTCTTAAGGATGCCATGGGCTTTCTGAACTGAAACAGAGGAGGTGTGGATCTGGGACGGGGAGAAGAAAGATGCAGGAAGAGGGACTAGGAAGAGCAGAGGGAGGGGAAACTGTGGTCAGAATGTAATATATGAGAGAAGAATAAATTTAAAAAAACTGCCATTGATGGTTTTAGTTTTTGTTAATCATCTAAGTTTTGAAAAGTGGTGTGTGGTGTTTGATACATCCTATAGTTAGATGACATGATGTAGTTTTCTATAAAGGGAAAAGGAAATCATGAAGCTATTTTAACACAACACATAATGAGGACGTATTTTATACAGAAATTTCCTTGTTTGTTTTGTCTCATTTCCTCTATGGAAATAGATAGCCTCCGTTGGTGCATGAAATTGAAATTTAAAGACAAGTGCTATACATGTATGTTGGGTGCAGCCATGGCTTCAGTGTTGGGACCATTTCAAATCAGGCAGCCCCCAAAATACTAGTCTCTCTCTGTAAGCTGAGGCCTATCTTACCATTTCCTTACTTGTTGACTGTTTAACTTGCAGTCCTTTTTGCTCCAATCCTCAAGAGAGTAGTACCAAGCAAGCATGACATGGTCTATCCTATATAAATCCACAGAAGTAACTTGAAAAGCCAGCCTCTCTGTACAGAGAGAATGTACCTTGTACTTAAACTATAAAGATATGTGTTCACATCAATGCTACGGTCTTGAAAATCTGAGCAGTGCTCTTTAAAGTCAAATATGTGCCTCCACACATACCCACTGAAGATGATTATTTTATTATCTTAAGCTTTTAAAATGTTCTCACGTGACTAGAATAATCTTATGAAAATTTCTCTGTGGCATTCTGATTAGTTGAGTTCATCTTCTAGAAAATACCTGCAACCCTTTTCCTACATTTCTTCCATGTAAACATGGTAAAAATGGACCAACTGCGACATTGTGCTTTCCTTGATGGTAGCAATGTTTTGTTCTTCTCCCAGGGCTTTTCAGGTTTACTCGTGCTTCTGGGAGCATTGAACTGAGAGAAATTAACAGGTTTGGAGAGATAGATAGACTCAGGAATCATTCTTCTATTTTGACTTAAGAAATTGTCAGACTTAAGAAGTGTGACAGTTCTTAAAACCACTTCCAAGCACAGGATAAAGAATAAAGTGAGAGGACCCCCGTTCCCCTCTACCTTTATCCATCTCTCCATTTATCTACCTATCTGTCTATATATCTACCTTCCATTTTTTATATCTATCTATATATTTATTGGTGTCAGTATATGAGAGAGGTTTAGGCATAAGACAGGCCCACACACTGAGAACTCATGTGTATCTTTTCTTCTTTCCCTCTGGATTTAATATATCCGTTCCCAAATATTCCTAGCCTTACTGGTTCAAGGCAAATTGGTAAACTGGTATCCAAATTTGTTTCCTTAAAGCAAGCTTCAGTTGAGAAGAGAGTGTGATGTTCTTCTCCCACGGATCAGAAATTTTTAGACGGTTCCCGTGTGCACCACAAAGTAGTTTTAACCTTCAAAAGTGGCAGCATCCTTTGGTGTCTTCAGAGCAAAGCCACACGGAACACCATCCTACAGGACTCAAACAGTAGCATGCAAGAGCTCAATCAGCTCTGAAGGGCTTTCATTTAACAAAAGGGAAGGGAAACAAGTCTTTGTTGGTTGTTCTTTTCTTTCTTTCTTTTTCTCACCCCCAGAAACAAAAGGCCATTCAGTTCTCTCTTCCTCTTTTCCTCTCCATTAGCTCCCAGAATTCTCTGTAGTGAGCTGTTATAGAAGACAAAGGTCACTGGTTTCTTTATAATCCATGCCACAATAGCCTTCCTAACATCATGCAAATTTTTCCTCTGCAACCATTAACCTGTAAAGACTTGGGGGAAAAACACTTGCAGTGATTTCTATGGGTTTCTGAACATAAGAATATAGAATTTTTCTGCTTCCACTTTGCAGATAGGATTGAAAATGCTTTGTTAAAAAAACAAGTAGAAAATATGTCAAGTAAAATGTTGATTCATTTCCTAATAGGTTTGTTAGAATAATAAAAACCGTCATGGATGAGAAAAAAAAAAACTTTCTCAAATCCATGTGCTATTGGAATTAAGATGAAAGGCTTAAGTAGGCCAGACATAAACTAGACATCCATGTACTGTTTGGATTGAAGGCATAGGTGTGTGATCAGCTTTAGTATATTGAACTACTTAGCTATGAGTTTAGGGGTCTATTTGGTTAATCAGTTCCTAGCAGGTTTTATGCATTAAATTTACTTTTGCAAAAATACGAAAGTTATTCTTATCCATATCTCTCAGTTTGACTGATTAATTATCTATGGCTCCCCAGCACATCCCATGATCACAGTAATGTTCTTTGGAGATATAATCATCAAAGAGCATCCCTTGGTTAGTATGGTACATGAGAAGAGTATAAATAATGAAACAGAACAGGAGCCATTAATTCATTCTGTTTTGTTTTCAGTGCTTGAAGGTTGGTTTACTAGGTAGGGGGTAAAGACAAGTCTGGAAGTGAAAGGGAGGAAAAGTGAATTTAGCAAAGTTCCTTTTAACCCATCCACCTGTTGTGACCACATACTAGACATCCTAGCAAGCCTTGCTGGCTTAAAAGTTGTTCTTTTACGTGCCAAAACTCCAGCATCAGAAAAACAAAATTCAAACTAAGATTGTGTTTCCCCCAAATCAGAGAGTTACAAGAAACTGCATGCCTATGATGTAAACATCAACCTGATGTTTGATGCAAGTTTTAAAGCAGTTTATTGTAAATCTTGTGCAACAGCACTGACATATCATTGCTTATTAATGGTTTAGAAGTAAAGAGGACAGAAAGAAAAGCTCCTGAAAACAGGCACCCCTGGCTTTTAATAGGATTGAAGTACCACGTAATTCAGTTGTGACTAATGGCCAGAGTTCACTTGGTAACCTGTATTGTGTAGTCTTTCTCCTCATGTTGTGTAATATTTATGTCAAGAAATTTTAACCATTGACTCTCAGCATTGATCCAATACCACGTCATTGTTTTCTCCATGTTTGGTTGGTTGGTTTTGGGTTGTTTGCTTGTTTTAGCTTGATTGTTTCTATTGTGTGAATGTTTTAAAATAAAACTGAGACCAGCCAAATTACTTCATACTGAATTCCTTTTCTCAAAAGCAATGAGTGTATGTCCAGGGCTGTGATCTAGAATGCCTTTCCCAAACATTTCTGGGAATGGCTATATTAGTGTCTTCAGTCAGAGCTTAGAGAAACAGAGTGCCTGCCACTCCCTGCATTGCCTTATGGGAAACGAAGAACCAAGTACTCCACATAGCTAACTGAATGTCAGCCCATGCCTGGGTTGATGGATTGGTGGTGTTGTGTGTTTGTTATGATTGTTTGTTGGTTAGTTTTTCATTCTCAAAGAGCAGTGTACAGTTGGTCTTGGCCAAATAATGTAATAAGAGAATGCCTAGGGAGGGAAGAACTTTTAGAATCTCTGCATTCAGCTTTTCAATGGATACAAAAAAGTAAGTTTAGATCCAAATTTTCATGTGGGCTTAGTAGCACAAATGTACAACAGCATCTTCGCTCAGTCAAATTGAAAAAGGCAATATCCAAGCATGGGATGTTCTGTTGGAATTTTCCTCTGGAATAATATGACCCATTTTTTTTCTGGTTAAAAAAAAATAATTCATTTGATCTTCTAAGGACATGAAATAGTACAGAATTTGATTGTTTTGCATTTGCTTTTAAAATAATTCGAATACCAAAGGGAAAATATTTAATCTTTCCCAAAAGTAACAGAAAATGAGTGAGTCCCTGATGTCTTCCCGGATTCTACTGCATAAGCTTTGACCCTGTCAAATCCACATTCGTATTTACACATGCACTTTCTTTTTTCTTTGGGGGTAAACTCCATTTTGTTTTACTTGCTTGGCTTGTAACTAGAATAGACTGGAACATTTTGAGTCTCAATCGTGGACGAATAGGTTCTATTTTCATTCATGACAGGCTTCTTGGATATAGACCTGCTCATCTGGGTGACTCATGATGAATGTCAGCCAACCAGATCTTTTACGCTGAGAGGGTGGAAATCCTTGTAACACTGCTCTGAGATTTTGTGATAGTTAAGGCATTGGATACTCTGTTTGTTTGTCAGTGGGATTTCATGACTGAGGTATCTGGGGAAATTTGATAACTCTCAGAAAGAACTGATAACAGCTTGATAGTAAATTATCTTTCATTGTCCTTGGATACTTCCCCAAATATATTCTCTCCAACTCTCTATCTTCACCTTTCTATGAATCAATATGTCTATCAAGATAGTTCTAGAAATAGTAACATATACTAATAGATTCCTGTAGGTTTATAGCAATAGAAATTAAATTCGGTTTATGGTCAAGCACTGCTGCCCCTCTGAGGATCTGGAGACCCCTCTTAGTCCTCCTGATTCCATGTGACCACACCCTCGGCTAATATTCTGTTTTAAAAAAGACCTCAACTTAATTCAAATATGTGAAACATGCTTTCTTGAATATTTCATGTTTAAAAACCATACAGTGATATTTGACAAATGGGCAATGTCAGAAAGATGAGACAAAACAGTCATTAATAACTATAAATGCACACAAAGATCATTTCTTTCTCTTTAGCTACTATGAGCTAAGCAATAGACATATCTAGTAACATTCTGAAGCACTTTTACTATAAAATTATAGCAAACAAAAATATGGAAAGTGAAAATAAAATATGAAAGTATATATAATATATAATACGTATATTATATATATTTAGGCATTCATTAGAAAATGATAATTGAGAGAGTAAAATGTTTTCAAAATTATTTATAGCTGAACATTGGTTGTCTGTGTACTTCATATACATTTGACATCTTGCTTTATAAATAATTTTAGATCATTTTTATCTTTTTAAAATATCCCCCTATTACCTCTTGTTTGTTATAAGTATTCTCTAAAAATATTTTGTTATCTGAATAGTGTATTGTATACCTGTGTAAAAATATATTAGAAAAAATATTCATTTTTGTATAAGAAAGAATAAATCCCTATAAAATCTGCATACTTTAAAAATAAAAGTTAAATAATCTCATCAAAACATTTAAATTGTGACATAACCCAGTCACAAAAGAACATACATAATATGCAGTCACCGATAGTGGAATGCTAACCCCAGAGGCTCGCACTGCCCCAGAAACAACTCACAGACTGTATGAAGTCCAAGAAATAAAGAAAACAAAACAAAACAAAACAAAAAAATCTCTATATAACAAGAAAACTTTGACTATTTCCATGTTACATTTTGTTTTACATGTACTTTATGCTCATTGTAACTATTAAGTTTTCAATGCATACTATCAAACCTTTAAAAAAATCAAGTACTGACTAAAAAATATATTCATACAGTTTTATGTAAAAATTATTTTAAAATCTGAAAAAAAGTACTGACCAAAAAACATTTAAATTTATAATCAATCTTTTTCTGAAAAAAAATTATTTTTAAAATTTACAAAAGTTATGTTTCTGAAATTCTCATGTGTCAGTATTTTGAATTTACATAACTCCCACTTCCCTTCTTTTTAATATAGCATTTATTATATCAATTAATTACATTGGTTTGAGATACATATAGTATTTAAATTTTCTACACTTTACATAAATGACTTCTGAGGTATTATAATAAGACTATTATTGTTATTTTAATAACAAATGAAAATATATCTCTGGTTAAAGGAACTTTGAAAGTTGTACACTAGCAGATAAAAATTGGCAGCCCTAAAAATATTCTATAGAACTACATATTTTAGAAAAACCAAATGAAACATTGATGTTTCTCATTCTTTGTTGTTTGGGTATAGGATACCTTCATAATCACTAGTCCAGAGGGGTAGAGACTCTAGACAGACACCAGCTCAACTTCTCCATGTTCACTGTGTGGTGTAGATGTTGTCTGCATCAAGAAAGCCTTGTCATCATCTGTGGAGAACAACCAACATCTGGACAACAGCCTGGGTTACTTGTGCATTCCTACTGGACCCCTTAGGCCAACAACTCGATTAGATGAAACCATTCCTGGCAATGGAAGCTTCATTTGGTGATGAAAGATGTCTAGTTGGTGCTCCATCTCCCTCAATTGTGCGTGATTTCATTTAGATCTTCATAGATGAGTATGTTTCTGGAGGCTTGTACTGTGTTTTCCATATAATCTTTCAAATGGCTCTTAGTTTCAGCTCTCCCTCCCTACATTTCCATCCCCCCACCTTGTTTAATCCCCATGTTTCCTGTTCCCTCCCTAGTCCAATAATAACTAGTCAGTTTTCCCTTTCCTGTGGAATTCTTTCTGTCCTCCTTATTCACTTACTCTACACCTAACCTCTGTGGTTCTACAGATTGTGGCTTACATGTATTTGACTAAAGCGCTCATGTCCACATATAAGCAAATACATACCATATTTGTCTTTCTTTGCTATGGATTATTTTATTCCAGTTCTATCCATTTCCCTGTGGATTTTTTTTTTTTTTTTTGGTATCACATTTAATGACTGAATAGTATGCCTTTCATGTGTTTTAAATACTCTTTATTTATAGTTTCTTATAGGTGAGGAAAACACAGAAAACAGAATTGAACACATATCATAGATGAGAAAACTGAGGTTTCAGAGAGGTTGGAGTGTCTTTTAAAAATGTCTTTTGGCTAGAAGACCTACTGACTTTAGTCAACAATTCATCTGAAATAATATAGCATTTTATGAAGGTAGGTGTGTGTGTGTGTGTGTGGCTTATGGAAGCAAAAAGAGGGCATCAGAGCCTCAGTACCTAGAAGTGCAAGTGACAGCAAGCTGCCGGCCATGGTTGCTGGGGTCAGATCCCTTGTTCTCAGGATGAGCACCAAGTACTCAAGTACTCTTACTCCTCAGCCCAAATAGTGCCCTTTCTAAAATGTCCAACACTGTATTAGAAGCTAATGAGGAAAGCTTTGGACCAGACAAGGCATTTCACATTCTTTATGTTTTGTTCCAGACAAGAGAGGAAAAATGACTGAAGGGCTCTCAGCAAACAGCAGGGACCCTTGACAGCAGAAATGGGGAGACTCCCAGTCCATTTCATGCTACTATCCTCCACAGAATGAAGGATTAACTTCAAACAGAAACTCTAAGGAAAAGAGAAGTGGTTAATGTAACTACTACGGGCTTCAATCTTTTCAGCAAAAACAAGAATTTAACTTATAGCGCAAGTTGAATAGAATCACATGGGTAAATAATTGTCATTAATGCCAGGATCACCTAACCTTTTTCTATAACACGTCCCTAGAGGCCTTTATCATGCTTCTTGGAAGTCCCATGTGAGACATTTTCATGAAGCAAATCACTAGTTATTTAGCCCTAATTCCTGACCAGGACAAACACTTAGGATACGGCTCTTCAATAGGCCCAGATCTATGGACACAACAGGTTTGACAAGTGTTTGTAGACTGAACTCTTAGAATAGCATCTACCCTTCTAAAATACACACTTCTTACATGGCCTTATGTAAAAACCAAAGTCACTTAAAACCTCAATGAAAACAATGCGAGCAGCATAATAAGGCACACCAAGAAGCATTTCGTAGCCCTAAAGACTTACACATCTCTTCATGTCCAGATCTGAGCGAACTAGAATAACTGTGTGCAATCACACTTTAATTTATGCTCCAAATGAAAAAGTATGTGTTTTTTTAAAAGGGAGGACTTTTTAAGTGCCAGAGAAAAAGCATATTAAACTATTATTTCTTTCTCGGTGATCATAAAAACATGCATTCTGAAATCAGGACAGCTAGATACTTAAAAGCTCCACGTACAGGGTAATAAATAAGATGAATGAATAATTGAAATTTTGTATTATGTTGTACCAATAGATTAATTTTAACAAGGGAACTTATTTCTAGTAATGATCGTAGAAAGTGAAATCTCATTAGTAGCTGTCAGTGAATCGGGGAGGTGACCAACTACATAGACTGAAAGGACACAGCCAAAGTTCTCATTGAGAACTCAACAAGGCAAGCTAGTGCTAGCATAGATCTTGCTGATGTATCATAAACTTTTCCCACCAGCCAGATTATGAGGGTAAGGCTTAAGGAGAGAGAACAGCATACAGATTCTTGTGGGAGAATGTAGTGTATTATACTTATTCTTAGAATTATGCATTATTTGACTCAACTTTAATGTATTATTTTTTAGGTACAAGGTGAGACATACAAATAAAATTTTAAATAGGAAACAAGAAGTAGTTTTAAAAAATAAGATCTCAGCCTTAGGCACAAATGTTGGAATAAAACAACACCTTTGGGTATATTCATAGCTTTTATGTGTGTGTCAAGATTATCTGAGTGGGCTAAAAGTATGATAAGTCAGTATAATTAATATATCTCAAACTAATTGACCATCAAGAAAGATAAGAACATCCTCATTTCTTCTGGTCACTTTTCTCATGCAAGAATGACTATTGATTAGGAACTGGAAAGATGACTCAGTGGTTAAGTGCACTGGCTGCTCTTCCAGAGGATCTGGGTTCAATTCCCAGCACTCACATGCTATCTCACAATCATCAATAACTCCAGTTCTAGCAGATCTGACATTATCTTTAGATATCCAAGAGTACTTAGCACTCATACACATAAAATAATAATAAAACATTAAAGAGAAAGTTAGATGTGGTGGTGGCACACACCATTCCAACAATCAGGAGAATGAAGCAAGTAAATGTCTCTGAGTTCTAAGAGATTTTGTTCAAAAATAGCCAGGGTTACACATAGAAACCATGTATTGAAAAATCAAATTAACAATAACTAAATGAATAACTATTAATAAAATTGTTTCTTGAATTTTGCAATCTTTTTAAAGTTTCAGAATTTAAAAATTTTGAATTCAGAAACATAAGTTTTGATCACAAAATGTGTTTTGGTCAAGTCCACAGCCAATTATTTCCCTTCCAACTCTTCTGTTACAGTCACTATCACTATTTCTTCCCAGTTTCCATTTGTTATTTCTTGAAGACCAATAATTCTACTCAGTCCCTGGTATGTACATGAGCCTGGAAAAATCTGCTGGTGCACAGGTTGCCTCTTAGGATTTGTATCTTTGAAAAAAGCTGACTCTACCAGCTATTGACTCTGATAGGTTTTGAAATTCTAGGCCATCTCCCTTCTCTTTTCTGACATTTCATATGGCTTAAACATGTCTTTAACAAGTTGTTACATCCTGTGAGAGTTTATATATTCAACTGCCCTGTTGAGTCTGGAAAACAACCATAAAGCAGTGTTTTGTACTGCCTATGGTCCTTACAATCTTTTCATTCACACACACACAAATACACATACACACACAAGCGCGCACACACACACATATGCAAAGGCACATGCACACATACCTCTGATGATTCCTGTATCTTCACATTCTTGTTCTTTGTGTGGCCACCAGTTGTGGGTATCTTTACTAATCACCCTATCCCAAAAATAAGCATGTCTTATGAGGAATGAGAGATACACTGATTTATGCATATAGTGATAAGTCAGTGGGTGTTACACTCATTTAATGCCAGGAGACAGAGGCAAGTAAATCTTTGAGTTCAAGGCCAGCCTGGTACAGAAAAAGTTCTAAATAGAGAAGAACTTAGTTTCCGGCATTGTTGAACATACCCTTAATCTCAGAACTCACTAGGTAGATGCATTCAAATCACTGGATTCAAGGTCATTCCATAGAGAAAGTTCCAAATGACCCCAATTTAGGCAGTGTAGGATGAAATAGAATAAGGGATTCATGTTTCAGCTACAACAAGCAACAGAACTCCAACACTTCTGCTATGTGGCTCTGGATTTAAAGTCAACAGTAGAAGGAGACTACTGAGATAACCAATGCTAGTTAGCTGGAGTTAAGAAATTAGCAGTGATTAAAAAGAAACCAACATTGCTGAGGTGAAGCCTTCTGGGAAGTGCTTTCTGAGACACAAAGATCCCATGTTCCATAAATGGCCAATTTTGTACCACATGCTGCATCTGGACTTGGTAATGTGTCACCCAAGTCCAAATCCAATGTCACCCAAGTGGCATTGGATTTGAAGGCATAAAGGACTCATGAAGAGAAGCCGGGTCTTGGCACTGTGAGAGGTCAGGGAAGGCCACTGGTGAAGGTGCAGGCTCAGTTGCAATTGATGGCCAGGAACTGAAGGGGTCATGCAAAGTAGTTGAGATTTGGCACCATGAAGGAAACCCATGAGAGGCTATTGGTGAAGCCTAGTCATAGCAGAAGACACCAGCATATTGGAGATGCCAGTACCTTTGGATGATTACCAAGAACAGCAGCAGAAGTAGAGTGAAGTCAACCAGAGCCCAGAGTGCTACAGGGGGCAGAGCTAGAGAAGTGACCCAAGATCTTTGGAGGAGCCTAGAAGATCATGTGCAGATCCCAAACATTGTCTTGGATACCCCAAAATATTAGAGATGCCAGAACCATGTGATACCCTCCAGAGAAAGCTTCTAATAGGGAGTAGAACCATCTCCAAAGAAAGAAATTTGTTGCAGTCAACATGGATAAAAGGAGCTTGTATATTAGACATGAAGATGCAGAGTTTGGAGTTTGCCCAGTTGTTTTTGACCTAGCTTTGGTCCAGTATTTTTTTCACTATGATATTTTACAATGGTAATGTATATTATGTAATGTTGGAAGTATATAATATTCATTTTGATTTTGATTTTATAAGGGATCACAAATAAGTGATTAATTAAAAAAGAGAGACTTTGAACATTGAACTCTTAACATTGTTGAGACTGCTATGGGGACTTTTTTTTTCTTGCTGTAATCAGGCAAGAGGTTTATTTAAGTCGGGGGTGGGGGGCAGAGCTCTGGGGACGACACATATCTCAAGCAGGAGATAGAGGAGTCGACCCCGAACTCAATTAGGGGGACATACTTATAGGGAAAATTATATAAGCAGTCAGCAACAAACACATAAGAATTTCTTTGGTTCATTCAAATTGGTACACTCTGTCTGCTTTTGGATATGATTCAACTTCAGACCACTCTATTTTGGGGCACACTGACCTTCATACTAGTTTTTCTCAGGACTGCATAGTCAGACTTTATCGAGACCAGTTGGTCTGCGGTTTTTGTTCTCAGCCTTGAGACATACTTGTCCTCAAGGCAGGGTCAGTTGGAGATAACTTGAAATTTTAACTCTTTCACTAGTAAATGTTGAACATTGATCTTTGCTTTTACTGTTGTTCTTAGAACTCAGTCATTATTTATGAAGAACCATGTTATATTCTAAAATAATGCCATTGCTTAAAATTACTACTCAGATTAGAAATATTGTGAAAAGGGTGTATAATGAAAACATTAATTACATAAATATTCAAAATAACTAAAAGCTTAGCTTCCTTCCAGCATCGGACTTTTGAAGTTGGACTAAATATATTATTCATTATGCTATGGCTAGGTATGGCCCCCATAGGCTCCTGTGTTTGAACAAGTCTTTGGGGGCCAAGGAATGGAATGTGGTGATTTAAATACACTTGACCTCAGGAAGTGGCACTATTTGAAGGTATGGCTTTGTTGGAGGACATGTGACACTTTGTAGGAAAGCTTTTAGGGTTGCTCCTATTTTTCAAACTCTGCTCAGTACAGAGAAGCCATTCTCCTTTTGACTGCCTTCAGATCAATATGTATTATTCCTCCAGCATCATGTCTGCCTAAATGCGTCATACTTTCTGCCATGATGATAATGGACTGAAGCTTTGAAAATGTAAGCCAGATTCTATTAGTTGATGTCCCTTATAAAGAGTTGGCTTTTTCATGGTGTCTCTTAACAGCAATAAGGCATAAGCTAAAGGACACATTAGGCCATTTCATTGTTTTGTTGATTGGGAATAGAACAGCAATAATGTGGAATAAAAAAGTCTGTAACAAATTAGTTCTGTATTTTATTTTACCTATATTTTGAGTATATGCCCAGGAGTAGTATAGCTTCAAATGTGTTTCCCTTCCTTCACATCCATGTCAATAATGGTTGTTACCTGTGGCTTTTTTTATAAGCAATTCTGCGTGAAATAAGATGTAACCTCAAAGTTGTTTTAAGTATCCTGTTGAATAAGGGTGTTAAATATTAATTTTTTCTTATTTGGACTGTTTCTTTTATTTCTGAGATATAATGCATAATTTTGAGATATAATACATTGCATAATTTCCCATTTCACAATACTGTTTCCAAACCTTAGCTAATACTATTACTTGCTTTCTTCCAACTTCAATGCCTCTTTTAAATTAATTGTTGCTACACATACACATACAACTACTACCACCACAACACTCCAACTTTCTTCTTTATCCCTATTAACTTATCTCTCTTCCTGTGCTATTCTCCTGTGAGTTGTGTGCATCCTCTGACCTCAGACTATTAAATCTTCCTCAAATTCCTTACTTTGTTTGCCCCACGATTAGACATCACTTTCAAACATATCTGCTTCCTTCTACAAACTAAATTTACTTACTTTTTGGTATTAAAGGTGTGTACTAAGGGTGGGTAACATTCCATCCAGAGGGATTAAATGTGTTTATATTCCAACCATATCCTATGGTCCTTGAAGTGTGTGTCTGTATTTTGACCAGGTCTTACTGTAATTCAGGATGTGTCCGTATTCTGGCTGATTCATATCTTTGGATGTGATCATTTACCAAAGCATCTATATTTCTGGATTACAATTTATCAACAATGGTTGCTTTTTCTGATGTGTTCTTATGTTTGGTTTGAGTACTTTATTGATAAATTTTGCATCTATGTTTATAAGAGAGAATAATCTATAATCTTTCATTTTTTTGAATCTTCATTTGGCTTAGGTATCTGAGTTATGCTGCTGTCATAATTAAAATTTTGAATTTTCCCTTTCTTTTCTATTTTAGAGAATAATTGAAGAAGTACTGATATCAGTTATCTATATATCTGGTAGAATTATAGGCTGGGTTCATCTGTCTTTGGGGAAACTTAGCAGAATGATTTTCATTATTAATTCTATTTTATAAGTTGTTATGAGTCTGCTTAAATTATTACTTATCTTTGGTCCATTTGTGAGGTTTTATTTATTTTTTATTTTTCTGTTTTGTAGGATATGGGTTTTTCCAGTATGACCTTATAATACTCTTGAATTTTCTGTTATACTATCTCCCTTTTATTCTCTACTTTTGTTAATTTTACTTTTCTCTAGGTTATTTGGAGGTTAATTTGGTTAAAGATTTGTTAATCTCACTATTTTTTAAATAGCCAACAATTTCATTGATCTTTTTTTATTTGTTTTTCTTTTTATTGTTGTCATTTATTTTTTCTTGATTTCAGCCCAGAATTTGATGTTTTTTCATTTACTGATCTATAGTGTTCACATTTGCTTTTCCATGGCCTTCCTGTGCTTTAAGTGATTAACTTGAGCACTCTCAAGTTTTGTAATGTAACCACTTCATGTTATAAAATTCCCCTGCATTTTCCTTTATTGGTCCCGTGGATTTTGACAAGTTTTGTATTCATTTACATTCGACTCTACAATTTTTTCCCGTGCTATTTTCCTTTATGCAATTTTCATTCAGTAGTATGCTATTTGGTTTCCCGGAATTTGTGTATTGTCTATAGTTTCCATTTCTGCTTATACCAACTTCATTCCATTACGATCTGAGAGTACAAGATGTGATTTCAGTTGTTATATATTTGTTGAGACTCACTTTGTATATTAATTAGTAGTTGACTTTAGAGAAAATTTTATCTAGTTGGGATGATATGTTCACTAGAGCCAAGTGACATTGGCTCTGGGTATTGAACACCGGTCATTATACTTGGTAGCATGTGCCTTAAACAGGTGAACCATCTTGCTAGGCCAACAATAAGCATCTTAAACTAATACATTCTAATTCCCAAATCATCTTGAGAACTCAGTAGCATCTCCTAGGATCCTCCACCCGAATGTATTTCTCTTCCTGACTTAGCACCTTACACACAGCTGTTCCTGAAATGTTTTTCTCCTCTTGGTTTGAACAATATTCATTCTAACTTTTGGTCTGAGACCAAGCTTTTATTTTTCTGGAAAGCTTTTCTGATATCCCAGAAGAGAAAAGATTTCCATAGCAACATTCCCAGAATGTCTACTGATTCTCCTCCATCCTATTTGCAACACCTGTTCAAGCCTTCTATGATAGTGGATAAACTATTTTTCTTCCTACCTGTGGTGTTTCCATGCTAGTCCATCGACTCCTGCTTTTCTCTTTATAAATGGGCAAGACTTACAGACTTTCAGTCAATTAGGTACCTTAACCCACATTAGTCCTTGAAAATAGAAAGGCTACATTGCATATAAACACAGCACAATAATACCCATGAATGGAAAATGTGTGATGGGAATGTAATAATTGTTCAGCAATTAAAAGTGCTTGCTGTTCTTCCTGAAGACCTGAATCTAGTTCCCTTAACTCTGTGTTGAGTGGCTTAAAACTACCCAAAACTTTAGCTGGAGGAGATTCCATACTCCTTTCTAGCTTTAGAAGGTACCTCGATTCACATATACTTACATAGTGACACAAATTCAATCTTTCTTCTGTCTTCTGAGTTAATGTTCTCCTGAAGGATACATCAGAGAGAACAGGAGCTTGTCTTTCCTCATCAGTAATGATCTTGCTCTCTAGTTCTGTATCAGTGGATCCCTTGATTGACAATACAGTTTTCATAGCATGGCATCAAGACCAACTTGGTTATAGGACAATTTGGTAAATGATTTAACAGCTATTAAGAGCTTATCCAGGTTTTCAAAGTCCCAGAACAATACACTCCTTCCTTCAGCTCACAAACTGGTAGATAGCTTTTCTCCCACAGCCTCTCACTGCTAAAGCTGTATGGCCTGCAAAGTAACTATTGGAAAGTAGAAATCTGTATGTTAAATATCAACTACCTTGTTCTGTCATCTTACCACTTTGGGGAAATGTAAAGAAATCTTGAGACACCATCAAATGATGACAATATAACTAACTCCTTCTTACCATCACTTTAATTCCCTTATTGCACATTTGGAGAGGCTTAAATCAACCAATATCATGGTCAAACATCCTCAGTGATCTAGCCTCTTGCAGCAGGTCTGTGCTGAGATACCACTGCCTTCCATCACTCCTGGAGTGTATGATATGTAATCAGTAGGATATTCCTGTAATAAAGATACAACACATTGCCAAAAATATTCCTGTTTGTTTCTAACTCAGTGCAATGCAAGGTCATTCTTTGTTGCGGTCTACAAATCTGAAAACTTAAGCCTCCAGTATACCATATGCATTCCTTTTACTTTGTTCTGGCTACTTGGATCTGTGGAAGGCTCCTCCACAAACTGAGAATATCTATCTGTAGGCCTTGGAAATCTCTCTGATTCCTCTGTGAACCAGAATGACCCTGTAGTATTTACATAGCAAGACCTGCACCATTAATCTTACTGCAAGTTCATCATGGGAAACTGGCCCCCACAAAATGCCTGTATAAAAGTGTGACACCCATTAGTTTACTCTACCATGCTTTGTTTTGCTTTACGACTGTTATTACCAGTTGACATGTTGTGTGATGGATTGTTGTCCATCTCATTAAACACATATAACCACATATACATACTATCATATAACAAGTATAACAAGTAACATTTACAAATGATGTCATTTGTACCTTGTTTTGCACATCACAATCGATTGGTGATTAGAATATCGCTAGCAAATACGATGTATTTTCAATGAATATTTTGTTTGAATACATGGATAGTTAAGAACAAATCACCTACTCTCTAAGCCTGTATCAATACAATAGAATGAATTGCATTCTACATATGCAAATCACACTAACATGACCTTGACAGTGTAGAGAACACAGCCCTGCCCTCTTCTGTAGAGAGATGAAAGCCTCCCACTTGAACACCATACTCCCTGTTCCATGACACAGATGTTCTCCAACATTTGTACATTCCTTTACTGATGTACTGTAGGATGAGATTTAGAACTGAGTTTGGCAGCCTCTTATTAAGCCCACAGATAGGAAGAAGTCTGACTCTAATTATTGCTGTTCATGAGGCTATTTTTAAAGTGAGGGATATTTGCACCTGGAGTAGTCAACATTATATTTTAGCTATATTTCTGCAATCAGCATCTGTACTCAACACCATATTCGAAACCTATGTGTTTATAAATACTTGTATTATTTCCTTTTACAAACTAGATTTTAAGTATAACTCATAGACCTGTCATACATTTTTTACTTCATTGTTTACAATTGCATAGCATAACCTGGTACACTGTGACTTAAATAATAATGTCAGGAGCCAACACGAGATAGACCATGTCCACTTCTTGCTGTTTTAAACTCACTGTCATATTTGGATGGCTCCCTCCCGTCTTGTTCCTGCATTAGGAGTAGCTGTAAAATCTGGCCATATTGCATATCTGATATGATACATAAATTCTGAGCAAGCTGCTCCTTCTTCCTAATCTTAAGCGACAACATATGCCTCCTGACTCTAAGATGATAGATCTGCAGTGTATTTGAGATGAACACTCTAGCATTTTATCACTGTAGATCTGTATTTTTTTAAATTATATATTTGAGCCAGATATGGTATCTCTGACCTGTAATTCCAGTACTTGGGAGATTGAAGCAAAAAGATGCTAGAAGTTTGAGGCTAGCCTGGGCTATATAGTCAGTGAATTCCAGCTAGACTGAACTCAGAAGTTCTAATGTTAGACCCAGTCTCAAAAATGCATATATATCTATATATATATGGTATAACATAAAATAAGTTTATTTGTATTTATTATATTTCAGAACCAGAATCAGTTTTTATTCTGTGGCTCCCTTCAACTAACATTCAGAAGATAAACTGCTAGGTAATGAACAGTTAAGTCAGAAATAAATTTTTACCTTTCCTATGAGAAAATGGTCAGCTTGCTTATTGCTGCCATTTCATTAGTTCTTGAGTCATTAGGACCACTGGCTAATTTGGTTCTTCTGGTCACCTTATAACATTAAGAGTTACTGTGCCTTTGAATTCGATTCCAGTATTCTCTTCTACTAGTAAGTTCTACAGAATTATTCAATAAAGAATAACTTCACATGATTCGCACATGGGCTTTTTTCCCTCTGTTGGATGAAAAAAAATGGCAGTGGTTCATGAAATTGCAGAATTAATTTGCAATAAGTAATATGAAGTAAGGAAATGGGAAGAGGCCCCTTGTGAACCCTGCTCCCTGTTACAGACGTACTCATAAAACCTTAATCAGAGATTCATCAGCGTCCTAACCCCAGCCAGGCCAGTTACTTCTGATGAAGTACAAGTTCACTCTTACAATATAGAGAACATTTTGCTAGAGGTAATAACACTTTGTATATTTATATTTGCCTTCCCCGAGTTTAAAGTCCTTTATCAACCTTACTCTTCTCCAAAAGTAGACATGGAAAGATAACCTTTTGAAAATACTAACGAAGTAAACCTGAGCTTTAATTAAGAAAGGCAGGCTACAGGTAGAAGTCACTTCCAAATTTCCCGACTCCTGGTTCAAGGGTCGAGCCCGAGTTTTACATTGTTATGATTGCTATACTTTACCCTCGGAATTGAGCCAAGGGATTTAGGTGGGAAATTCCCATGTAAGACAATGTGCCACCAAGTAAACCCTACAATTTAGAAATGTCAAACAGACATTTTAGGAGTAGAACAAACCAGTGAGGCTCTGAGTCCTTGGAAAAACATGGAGTCAGTAAACCTCTGTAGCTTAGGCACTTGAAGAAAAAGCCAGCTAGTAACTGATGTAGAGAAAAGACTAAATCCAAACATTGCTCAAGTAAACTTTTATTATATTCAAAAGCATCATGGAAAAAGTAAATCGCTAACAGTCAATGCAAGAATTTTGTTTTCTAAGTACTACATTATCAGCTTTGTCCAAAATACTCACCCACACATAACTGCCGTGTAATGAGATTCTATCTTCCCTATATAAATGCTTATAAAACAAGCTGATAAGCCAAGCCATTCACCGGAAGTCATACAGCTAATAAAGAAGGTAGCTGGGAATCTCCATGTCACCACCACTTGCTCATATCTTATATGTATGGCAAAACAATATTCTAACTTACCAAAAGTTAGCAACATATTATTCTTTCTTGGTCTGCATTAATTATGGTAAACACACTTACAAGTAGCCTTATACTGTAAAATTATATAATATAAAGTTATTGCGTTTGGAATTTAGCTTAGTGGTGGAGAGTTGCCTACCATGTGTGGAGTTCTGTGCTCAATCCCAAGTACAAACAACAATAACCATAAAAATAATAGCATCGTAAATATGCTTTACCTTATAAATCTGAAATAGTTTCTTGGTATATGTAAAAGTCTGAACCATTTTGGTGTAGGGAAGACATACAGATATACACGTAATTAATAAATTTTTGTATCTGCACAATTTATGATCAAAAGAATTGAATGTGAGCATGCCATTTTTTAAAAAGTTTAAAATTGCTACCTACCTTTAAGTGATGACTACTTAATGTTGCAATGTCATTACGTATAAGACTAAAATGTTAACATGAATGTAAAGTCATCTGTCTGCTATGTTTGTTTTTAATGAATAGATTAAAATTAGTCTGCCCTGGAAACACGATTAGAACTGGGCTTATAAAAAGCATAGTTAAAATGAGCTTTAAATCTTCTAGCTTCCACACACTTATTTACACATTCATGTAATGAGCTACATATTTACTAAGTGCCTCATAGGGACTTGTAAAATGGGCTACAGAGAGAGATACAATGAATATTGAAGGTCACCACAAGTGGGCAGGTGTGAAGAAAAAGAAGACAGTAAGCAAAGGAAGACATAGTGAAGATATATTGTCAAGATTCATTCACAGTGTGGAATTAGATTGAGTAAGGGGTATTACGGGACTCGGGTCAAAGAACCTATCAGAGTTACGTTTCAGAACACCTCCAGGATATGGCTGTAGAAACAGAAAATGCATAGAAAATGAAGGTTGAAGATTAAGTACAATGTAAGCCAAAAAGAACTCGACAATTAAATGTGGTTGTAAGAGGGCTCAGTGGTGCTTGTGATAGACCATGGGTATGTCCCAACTGCAACAAGACCCAGATGTGGACGATTTCCTTCACTTACAAAAAAGTTGACTGGGCAGAGAAGAATGTCTGCAAAATTAGTAACTTAATCCTATCCCAAAGGCCTCTTAAGACTTTTAGAATGCATGCTAGGAGCAAGGAGAATCTGTAGAAGGCTTTGCCTAGATGACAGGATTCTGCTTGTGAAGGGCTGTGGGTAACTCTGCAGGGAAGGTAGGGAATAGAACATTGCTTCTCAAAGCCTACTGCAGCCCCTCTAAAAGAAGCAAGATTTCTATAATTAGTAGAAAAATGGGGATGGAGAAAAATAGATGTATTTAAACTTCATTATATGGAAAGATGTGAATTTTAAAAAAATCCTCCTTTTGATTTTTACCAGGAAAATTTCCGATTAACTCACTTTTCCTAGCCTTATACAACATATTCTGATAAAATAAACATAATTGATTAAATGTAAAAACACATCCAAGGTCTCCAGTCTTTGATATCCAAAAAAAAAAAAAAAAAAAAAAAAAAAAAGCAAACAAAAAAAGATAGTTTCCTTTCCTAGCAAATCTCCAATATCCCTGAGTGTTTCAGAGTTGGGGAGAGAGTATCAATATGGTATTTTATGTAGCTCATGATTCAAAGACCCGATGGCCTTTCCTCATTGGAGTACATCAAGAATGCCAGCATCCCCCATACCCACCTACTTATCAAAGAGAACCTTCCACAGAATGCATTAGTATATTTTTCATGGTTACCCTTCCTTCCCATCTAATCCATATCTCAGTCAAATTCCAAATTGGGATGGAGTGACTGGAAGAAATGGATATACTTGGAGAACCAGAGCCCCAAACATTTCCCTAGATTTTGCCCCATGAAAGCCTTCGCTTCCTGCTACCCTTTCTCATAAATTTTGTATAGTGATGTCTTTATTGGTAACCATTCATTCTGACTACCTTCTCTTTCAAGATGGACATGATGGATGCCAACAAATGATAAATGAATTTTCAGACAGATCCAGAACTCTTAGAAAGCATGGGAGATAATAGGGGTGTGGAGAGAGTTGGCGGGAGTTGGCGATGAAAGAATACAAGAAGAGATAGAAATAGGAGACAAATTACAGAACAATCTTAAGAAATGGACTACAGGATTGGCTGTGCATCTATCAGAGGAGTCAGTTCCCTAGTCAAGCTCTCTCTCTGACTAATGCCAGAAGGATTGCATCTTGTAAGGATCAGTTTTTTGACTTTAAAAATTCTGATCCACCACCTGACTTTCCCCAACTAAACTGGGCTAACCATCTGCTCTAGATCTAGCCTGACATGACCTTGTATGCTGACAAAACTTAAAAAGCCAGCATATTTCTTAATGCTAACTACAAACAAAGCACTGGTATCCCAAATCTTCAATCTGGATCCCATCAAAAAAGACAAAGTATACCCTATGCTACTTTGGGATGTTTTAACATTATATTGATACAACACCAGTGCAAACATTAGTCATATTTTTGATAACTATCACAGGATATGTTCTTAAGTACAATCATATACAAAGGTAAATAAATAACAAAATATTTCAAGATATTAATACATAAGTGTGTTTATGCAGGCCTTTAATCCCAGAAACTTAGAGCTATAAAATAGGAGAATTATACATCAAGGCCTGTTTTAGTTACAGTGAGGCCAAGGTCAATATAGGCAACTTAGACACTCTTCCTTGTCTCAAAGTTAAAGGTAAGGTCTGGGCCTCTATCAGTACTAGACAACCTCCCTAGCATGTAAAATATCTTAGGTTCTATCCTCTGTACTGTCATTACACTCATCAAAATTCATTTTTGATTTTGATTTTGTTAGACCAGGATAGCAAAGATGCTTAAGAAATTATGTGTTCATAATCAATAATGATCAGTCCATATTCTAACATTACATCAAGGCAAATTGAGATGTGAATTTGCATTAGAGCAATAAACTTGAAACTATAAAACACACTGTAACAATATTTAATATTTTCTCTTAAAATAAATGAACAACTAACCTCTATCTAAGTAGTTAAGCTAAGATGAAAATCTGGCTTTTACTTAATATTTTAAAATATGGTCTTCTGCGTTTAGATACTTCAAAGTGATATTTTCCCTTCAGGACTAAAAAAAAAAAAAAAATAGAGAGAAAAGAAAAAGAAAAAACCAAGTCTGCCACAAACCATCAATTACCCATTTGGAAAACTCCCATGCAGCTCTTCACAGGAATGTTTAATTTCAGTCTAACTTACCTCGGCCACCCCCTCCTTTGTTGCTCCCTACTGCTGACAGTTGGCATGAGTTCAAGGAATGCAAACATATTTTAATATTAGTTCTGGCAAAGCATTAGCAGGAAGGTAAACCTCCCAGGGAAATTTCACATAATGTATTCTAAAGTCAAATATAAAATGATTTTGGATTACCGGTTCCACCGTAGGCTTCCATTCAGACTGATAATTGAGAATGGACTATACTACTGTGTTCATAAACTACAGACCACACGTAGTCCACAAAAAAGAAATGGGTTCAGAAACACAAATTAAAATAAGGAAGCCAGAAGGTACTGCGAAAACAGTGGGTCTTCATAAAGAGAGAACTGGAGCTGACAAATGGTTTTACCTTTTTTTCTTCTTCTGCATGAGACTATGAAGTTTTAAATGATATGCAGGCAGAAGCAAGATGAAATTATAGCTCTCAGACACTTTATAATTCTGAAACAGATATGTGATTGATTGCAAGGTGCCATTGCTGCTGGCACTTTTTGTCGGCACATTTTGATGATACAGTTTCTTAGGTGAACTTCAAGTACACCGGTGACACGCACTACCGTTCAGACACGTTGAATGATTTTGAAGCTAATAATTTATGGGAGCTTTGGAGCAAGTTATTAGATTTAAGTCAAGAGAGATTTATTTTGTTTAATCCTAGGTTCCTTGCTGTGTGCTCTGTTTATCTCATCCTGTGTCGCTCGTAAACAAATATGTAATGCTTGAATACACATGGATCCCTTCAGAGGCACGGACCTCAGGCACCTGACAAGATCTAACTTCTCCACCAGAAACACATATGCCTTGTAGCCACATTGCTTCCGCGATAGGAAAAATAAAAAAGGACATCTCAATAATCCACCAAGGAACAACCAAAAGAAAAATTAGATTGTTTGCCCTAGTTTGGGGCAGTAAAGGATCACCATCACCTCTCCCTAAATTTGCAAACTCTCTGGAGATTTTATTTTATGATACTAGATGGATTTAAACAGCACTGAGCTCCCAGGGGTCTTTGAGAGGCCTTAAAGACATATTAACACATAAACAATACTTCCAAATTCTTTAATGATCTGTCCTGCTATTCTTTCTTTACACTGCCATGGAAGAATATCATGAAATGATACTAGTACATTCATTCTGCTAAACATTTCTACAGTTGTGGATCAACAAGAAATGCAAAGACATTGACAGCCAAGTCATAAATCCAATTATTAAACGAGTCTTTGAGCCATATTTTTGTGTTAGTGTCTGATAATTGTTATCTATACAAATTTTATTTACAGTGACTAAATGTCTTATGCCTTTTTTTAGAGTTGACTAATGGCAAGAAGAAATTCTGCACATAGGCTGATATTCTGCATGTAGACTGGTTTTCTGCAGTTCTCTTACTTCTCACTTCTACTTTCTTGGTTTTGCTGTGCTTGCTATTTTCTTGAAAGAAGAAGGCATGTGGGTTCCTGAGTTGCTTTCTTCTGTTGCATCCATTGTCTTTTTCTATCAAAAAGACCCAGGGAAAGACACTATTTTTTTTTAAACATGTGCATAAGGAGAGAGAGTCCAGTCTCCTCACCTAGTCTTTACAATACACACAGGAAGCGTCCATGCATGGCCCACTGCTGCCATTTTTGGTCTGGCGATTTCTCTCTGGTGGGCTTTGCAAGGGTTTGTGTTTTTATCAATGTGTACAAAGCTACTGTGCATGTAAGTGTCCTCTAGAGACTGGACTCTTCAAATGGTTGTTCCAGTCCATATAGTCCACAAACATGTCCTTGTCTCTTTGCCTTCCCTTTACCTTCTGATTAGTTAAAAAGGCATTACAATATTTTGAAGACCTGTGTTCACAGTATCACTGGCTAACCTTTGTGAAAACTCTGCCTCTGGTGGCTAATTTGTCATGAAAAGCACTTTGTTCATTATATTGATTATTTTGGGGGAGAGTGATTAAACTAGAATGTCACCTTAGAGAAGTTCAGATTTCCATAGATGGGGTTAGCTAATATGCTCTGGTGGGGGTAGGGGGGTTTCACATCCAGGAACCCTCTGCCCTTTCACTGGGCTTTTAGCTTGATGTGATTTGATTTTGTCTGGAGTGAAAGGGGTCACTTCTGTTGCTCTCAGAAGTCTTGTTACTTCCTCCCACCCCCATTATTTGTGGTTCCATCTTTCTCTAAGACGATATAGATTCAAAAACCTTAACCAATAATCCCTATTCATGTCTACAAGCATCTTACTCTCTTATTTCTATCAGTTTGCTCTTAAATACAAAGACACAATTGAGCATCATAACACTTAAAAAAATTGTTTAGGGCAAAGCAGAAAAGTAGCACAGAATTAGAAAATTGAAAAATGGTGAATGTCGAGGTGGCAGAACATTTCAAATTAAGTATAACTAATAAGTTCAGGAACATAAATGGTATTTTATAGAGAGAAAGAAATAACTCCTTAAAATGTCAGAAGTTTAAAAGGTAATACCATCTTTGAAAAATGAAGTAGAAGCAATCTCCTGAATAAAATAAAATAAAACAGTAATAGAATAATCTAAATGATTTAGAGGATCAATCCAGGGCATTTAATATCAAGCTAATAAAATTTCAAAAACTTAAAGAAAAAAATAGGAATTCAAAGTCATTTGTGTATATGCAAAAACATCTAAGAATTTAAAGCCATTCATAAAAGGTAAAAGTGCTGCTGGTGTTCAGTTCATAGGATGGATATAAATATTCATAAATGCTTCTACAGATCACTCTATTATAGACAAGTCAATTAAATGCAAGATTGTTCTTCACATCAAAAACCAGATCAATGTCTGAATTATTTTGAGTTTATTATTCAATATCTTAAAATGATGTTTTCCCCAGTGCTAGCACCGTATTCAGACGCACACTTCTACTTTCCTCCCTTTAAGAGGGTACACTGTTGAAGACCAGCTGAACAAAGGTCTCAGAGAAATACAGCTCTCCATGTACCTTCCTCAGGAAGGTTTTGAGGCTTTTCATTGCTCAGCCTTGAGACTAAGCTTATAAATGCAAAATTGACTGTCAGGCACAGCAGAAAGAAAGAGCCATTTTCAGAATATTAGCAGATACATCATGGGACACATATATGATTTCATTGGACTAACTATCAATTGTGGCCAATGATTACTGATCTTCAATGATAGATAGATGATAGATAGATAGATAGATAGATAGATAGATAGATAGATAGATAGATAGATGGATAGATGGAGGATTGATGGATGGTAGATAAATAACAGAAAATTTACTTTAAACCTTCTCTAAGAATTAAGAAAATATATATTTGAAGCCCAGCAGAGAAGTCCTCCCAGTTGAATTGATATCTTGGAAATAGTCTGAGGGTTTTCTCCTCTATATAAAAATCACAGTGGAATGTTGAAAATCCAACCTAGTTCTTCACCTCCAGCAAACATGCATTCTCCAGTTCTCACCTCACATTCTCCAACTGCCACCCCAAGGAGAGGATGCAGGACCAGAGACTTCTATTAGTAAATGGGTCTGAAGAGTGACAGCCAGAGGTGTTGACGACCCATCTGGATTGCGAAACTGAGGCTCATCTCTGAGGTTCAAATGTAGAGAAAAGTGGTAGCTTGCACTGCTCCTGAGAGAATGCCCAGCAACCAGTTTTTTCTTCTTTTATCCCCCTTCAACTTCATGACATGTACAAGGACTGATAGTGCTTTTAAACCTTACCTTCACTGTTAATACTTTGGCCTGCTCCTGTTACTTTATACCAGACACTTTATGATGCTGACCAGCATGCCTGACAGATTCCCTCAAGTTACATCCTTCCTGGCTGCACAAGTTTGTGTCAAGCTCAACAAGTCTTATGCATGTGGGGGAGTTTGCTTTTTGAGTAAGGCTGGATGTTTTTCTTTAAATAAGAATCGTATGTGTTTGTGTGCTATTACTGCATGTGTGCACATAGCCTAAATTCTTAAATACTGACTAGATCTTTTCTTTCAAGATGTCATAAAGGAGACTTAGCATGATTATTTTGTTCCTGGTGTTTAGAGAATGGCTCCTCCACCCATCATTGATGAGCATGGTTCAATGGGGCCTGGACAGGAAGACTTGCATTTTTTAGTCTACTCCAGGAAAGATAATGCTCACTTCCTCAGCTTATAAATGAGAAACTTGGATTGCTGACTCTAAAAATATCTTTTCTGCACTAAATCTCTCAGAGTTTGGTACACCTAATACCCAAATGTGGTTTTAGAAATCCACACTTGTTTTTTTCTTTTAACAACTTAAAGATATAATGCATATAATGTGTCTCGTCAGCATTTCCCATGGTGACAAAGTGCTTGGAGTTCATTTTGCACTTCTGGTTTTCCAATAAAGTGTTAGGTAACACTTTCAATTGACTAAGAAATGTGGTAACCTAAACATCAGAGTTACAGTGTGTAGGAGGCAGAATGCTTTCATGGAAATCAAAAAAAAAAAAAAAAAAAAAATCTTGCCAGAGAGCCCATAGACCACATTTGTTCATGAGAATTGGATATTATATTTTCACAAATGTAAGATTCAAATTATGGTCACACTAATCCTCTGATTTAAACAGCTTTCTTTAGAGAAATCTAAACTAGTTTATAAGGAATTTCCTATTTGATAAAAGTAAATGACTGATAGAGTCTGCTGACTTCTTGCAACAGAAAGCAACTAAGATGGTTTCCACCCAAGGCAGCAGCCAAGAGCTTGCAAGTTCTAGGATCTCTGGCTTGTGTATCTCTGTAAGAAAAGTATCAAAGGTCAACCACAGGCCATAGTTAGAAACATACACATGTGTACAGTTTTGCATGTAATAACAATTAGCAAATAAAGAAACCATTGATTTGAAAAAGTAAGAGAAGGTATATTTGGGAGAGTTTATAGGGAGACAAAAGAGGAGAGAAATATGTAATTATCATGTCAAAATAAAATAAAGATTATTAAATAAGAAAACACTAAGTAATTTTTAATAACAAGATCATTAGTAGAAAGTATTGCCTCTTTCATCATTCAATATTATAAAACTTTACACAAACCCTGATGAGCTAATATACACTGCATATCTACAGAGCATTGGAATTATAAAGGATCTATCTATCTATCTATCTATCTATCTATCTATCTTTTTTATCTATCTATTTATCCATATCTATTAATTTGTGTGTGTGTGTGTGTGTGTGTGTGTGTGTGTGTGTGTGTGTGTGTGTGTGCCAAGCATAGATATCTGCCAGTTACCACAGGAAAAGACACTGAGACATGAGACAGAGGGATTACAAATGCAAGTGCCCATCCTCACCCACTCTCTTGTGTATGTAATATGACTACATGTTTATGTACATTTTTGTTTTGTTGTTTTTTGTTTGTTTGTTTGTTTGTTTGTTGTTGGCTGTACTGAAATTCACTCTCTAGACCAGGCTGTCCTTGATTCTGGAGCTTTTCCTGTCTCTGCCTCCCAAGTGTTAAGGTTAAAGTATAGGCCACCACTACCTGGCCAAAATATATATATTTAAGCATAGCATAATGAGTTCTAAAAATGTTATTAACATACACCTCAGTGTTTATCCATTTCCCTTGTAATTATTCCAATTTCTTAGACAGTGGTCTGTGGAGGCCACAGAATTGACCCATAACACATAGACAAAAGTAGTAACAGTTTGCAGTGGGATTTGAACTAGGTTCTGATACAAATCCTATGTTCTACCATAAGCAATTCATAATAAATGACAGATGCCCTTACCCTACAAGCATGTGTATTCATTACCTGTTGCAGAGCAATTAATGCCAGGAACCTTCCAGTCCCCTGGCCAACGGCAGAGTAAAGTCAGCTGCATAACATAAAAATTCCTGATGGGTTTACAACATCATTGACACAGAGTGGAGGACTTTCCTTTTTTCTTCTTTTTAGAGAACTAGGTTGCGGTGCCATGCGGTTGCCTCTCTTGAGAGAAGCAGAAACACATTCTTAAGAGAGTTTATGGTGTTACTCAGACTCAATTATCCCTAGATTGAGGAAAACTGTATTTTGCTTTGGTCTTCCTTGAAAACCTAATACAAACTCCCAGGGAGGTAAAGCTGCATCTTGAGAAGGAAAAAGGTATTTTTGCCATTGCAATTAATAAAGGTCTCCCTTGAAATAGATGCTGTTCCATTTGCAGTAGGCGCCCGCTCAGCAGCTGAAAACTCAGTGTGCTGTGCTCACATGATAATGTCTAACATGGGCTGGTACTTAAGGCTTCCTGGAAATATGTTTTGATCCTTTTTGATCACACTAATAATACACTATGAAGGTTTGCTCTGTTGGATGTAGTTAAAGCTTATTTGAGCTTCGGAAACCACTAGCACTTTCCTGGGGGGAAATATCAGAACGTTTTTATTTTTATCTCAATCACTGCAGAAAACTTCATGGAGAATAGTCTCTGTCAGTGATATAGGGCAATTGTTGTCCCAAATAGTATTTGAAAAGAGATGGCCTAAATCGTCAATATACTGGGCCAGAAAATGGTGAATCAAACGATTCAGTGATGAATCTGAACATTCTTTAAAGCAGAGTTGCTAATTTCTTCCCTTCCTCTATTTACTCCCACAAATAAACAGCTGATTGATATTTCTACCTATACATCTTACTGGGAAATATTCTGACAGAAGAAAGCTTTAAAAAATGTTCAATCTGCTGCTCTTGAGCTTCAAATACTTATTGCTTAAATTATCTTCATATTACTAATTTTTTTCAGGGATTTTTTTAGTGTAAAATATTTTAACCATACCTCCATGGTAAAGAAGTAAAAGAATATTTTTATTCCTTAGGATAAATGATAAGCAATATCAAGGAGATCCTAGCAAACAGAAGAAAATAGGATCATGACTATTTTTTACTAATTCATTAAAAACTAGCTATGAGACAAGTCATACTTGATGTCTCAAATAGGCAAATTTGACAGCAAATAGCCCCTCATGCCCCCCGAGTTGATGATGATATGAACAAGTACATTAGTAGGATGGTCTTGCAAAGATTTCTTGTGCCATTAATGTTTGCAGCACATTGCCAACACCCCCCTCCTTTATTGTTCTGAAGTCATGGTGCAATAAACAGCAGCATTGCTGGTGAATGCACAGGCTCCAGTCCCAGACCCCTTCCTCATTAGTTCTTGGTAAGAGCTTGCTCAAAGCAGTCACTAACATCCCTGTCAGCTTGTAATAATTTTCTATAAACCAAACACTTCTATAAATTATTATTTTTGGGATGTGCCATTTTGCAGGCTTTAGCTTTGTATATTTTCTGCATTTCAGTCACAGGGGGAAAAATCAGGCTTTATTATGTTCTCATTGTTTGAAAAAAAGAAAGATTTACCATGTTAAAGATTAAGAGAGAGCAACTGTGGGAATAGAAATGAGAGGAAAGTCAGCAAAATGACTTCCTTAAAACAAATTTTTAAGGTGCAGAAAGAGTTCTGCAATTCAAATTATTTATCACCAGATTAGCGGTTCATTTGATTGTACAATTTAAACTGATTCCCCACATAGGCATGCATGTTGTCTACACACCAAGCATGTAAACACACCCAGGCACATACACACCAAGGATTTGCAACCCATGTTCTTCTGGGCAAGCTGGAATGCAATGGTGAGAGTACCTCTGACCTCCGTTACAAGAACTATTAGGGGCTTCTGGACCAGATGCCCAAGTGGTCTGCCTCCTAGACCAGCAGGTAACCTGGGGCACAGACCTAGTGAGGTTGTGCAGTGAGTACCCAGAGCACAGAGAGTGCTTGGAGGCAGTGCCTCTTACTGTGTCATAGAGAATCATGATCTGCCTGGGGAAGGCAGTTCTGGAATATCAGCTCCATGAGTGGGCGCTTCTACACCTGGACCAGAGGTAAACCTAAAACAAAGATCCAGCGATGGCCCACCATGAGTTCTCAGTGAACAGAGAGTGCTGTACTCGCTTGAAAATGGTCTATTTTGTCCTGGAGAAAGAACCAGATCCACACCAGTACTATTCAGGACCAGTGGAAAAAGGGCTGAGCTCCAAGAGCAGCTTCACAAGAGCTCCCCCACCTGAACCCACAAAGACAACTGAGTACCTGCCACCAGAACTCACTGCTCACGCACCAAAAGATGAACACTCAGAAGCAATTTTCTTTCTTAGCCCACGGGCCTCAGATCTACAGGAGAGACAAGTGCCAGTCACTGACAACGAGACCACATAAAACCACAGATAAGAAGATGGCAAGAGGAAAGCAAAAGAACTTAAGCAATGGGAACCATGATAACCTGGCAACATCAGAACACAGTTCTCCCACCACAGCAAGTAGTGGATTGCCAAACACACCAGAAAAACAAGACTCAGACTGGAAATGATACTTCACAATGATGAAAGAGATCTTGGAGAAAAGCATGAATAACTCCCTTAAACAATTACAGTAGAACACACAGAAACAAATAGAAGCTTTTAATGAGGAAACACAAATATCACCCAAAGAACTACAGGAAAACACAACCAAAGAGATGAAGGAATTGAAAATGGAAATAGAAACAATAAAGAAAACACAAAAAGAGACAACCCTGGAGGTGAAAAACCTAAAAAAGAAATCAGGAGTCACAGATGCAAGCATATCCAACAGACTACAAGAGATGGAAGAGAGAATCTCAGGGTCTGAAGACAACATTGAAAACATAGAATAAACATTCAGAGAAGATGCAAAAACCAAAAAGCTCCTAACCCAAAATGTCTAGGAGATCCAGGACACAATGAGAAGACCAAACCTAAGCATAGTAGGAATAGAAGAGGGTGAAGAATATCAGCTAAGAGGCACAGTAAATATCTTCAACAAAATTGTAGAAGAAAAATTCCCTACCCTTAAGAATGAGATGACAATGAGCATAAAAGAAGCCTACAGAATAGATTGGACGAGAAAAGAAATTCTTCGCTACACATAATAGTCATGATGGCAAGTATTCAAAAAAAAAGAAAGAAAGAAAGAAAGAATACTAAAAGTGGTAAGGGAAAAACAACATGTAACATATAAAGGCAGAAAAATCAGAATTACACCCGACTTATCAACAGAGACTATGAAAGTTAGAAGATCCTGGACGGACATCATACAGACCCTAAGAGAACACAAATGTCAGCCCAGGCTACTATACCCAGCAAAACTCTCAATCATCATAGATGGAGAGACCAAGATATTCCAGAACAAAACTAAATTTACACAACACCTGACCACAAATCCAGCCTTACAAAGAATAATAGATGGAAAACCCAACACAAGGAGAGAAACTACATGCTAGAAAAAAGCAAGAAAAGAACTAAGAAAAAAACCAAAAGAAGAAAGCCACACAGGCATAATTCTACATCTAACAGCAGAAATAGCAGGGAACAACAATCACTATTCCTTAATATCTATTGACATAAATGGACTCAATTCCCCAATAAATAGAAATAGACTATCAGACTGGATACATAAAGAGAATACAACATTTTTCTGCATACAGGAAACTCATCTCAGAGACAAAGACAGACACTACCTCAGAGATAAAAGCTGATAAAAATCTTCCAAGCAAACGGCCCCAAGAAACAAGTTGGAGTAGCCATTCTAATATTGAATAAAGTAGACTTTCAACCAAAAGTTATCAAAAAAAAAAATAAATAAGGAAAATCACTTTGTACTCATTACAAGGAAAATCTATCAGGATGAAATCTGAATCCTAAACGTATATGCTCCAAATTCAAGAGCATCTATATTCATTAAAGAACACCTACTGAAGCTCAAAATGTACATTGCAACACACACAATAATAGTGGGAGAGATCAACAGTCCACTCTAATCAATGGACAGATCATGGAAGCAGAAAATGAACAGACACAGTGAAACTAACAGAGGTTATGAACAAACTGGAATTAACAGACATCTACATAACATTTCATCCTAAAACAAAAGAATACACCTTCTTTCTGCACCTTATGGCACCTTCTCCAAAATTGATCATATAGTAGGTCATAAAACAAGCATCAATAGATATAAGAAGATTGAAATGCTCCCATGCGTCCTATCAAATCACCATGGACTAAGGCTGGTCTTTAATAACAACAAAGACAACAAAAAGGCCACATATACATGGAAACTGAACAATGTTCTACTCAACGATAGCATAGTCAAAGAAGAAATAAAGAAAGAAAGTAAGGATTTTCTAGAATTTAATGAAAATGAAATCACAACATACCCAAACCTATAGGATACAATGAATGCAGTACTAAAAGGAAAACTCATAGCTCTAAGTGCTGCCAAGATGAAACTGGAGAGAAAATACTTTAGCAACTCTACAGCACAGCTAAAAGCTCTAGAGCAAAAAGAAGCAGATACACCCAAGAGAAGTAGATGGCAGGAAATAATCGAACTCAGAGCAGAAGTCAACCAAGAAACAAAAATAACCATACAAAGAATCAACTAAACCAGGAGCTGGTACTTTGAGAAAATTAGCAAGAATGATAAACCCTTAGCCATAATGAATAATGATGCAAAAATACTCAACAAAATTCTTGCAAACCAAATCCAAGAACATATCAAAATGATCATTCACCATGATCAAGTAGGCTTCATCCTTGGGATGCAGGGATGGTTTAATATACGGATATCCATCAACGTAATCCACCATATAAACAAACACAAAGAAAAAAAACCACATGATCATCTCACTAGATGCCGAGAAAGCATTTGAAAAAAATCCAACACCCCTTCATGTTAAAAGACTTGGAAAGAGCAGGAACCCAAGGCCCATACCTAAATATAATAAAAGCAATATACAGCAAACCAATAGCCAACATCAAACTAAGCAGTGAGAACCTTAAAGCAATCCCACTAAAATCAGGGACTACACAAGGCTGATCACTCTCCCCCTACCTATTCAACAGAGTCCTGGAAATCCTGGTGGGAGCAATTACAGAGCAAAAGGAAATTAAAGGGATACAATTCAGAATGGAAGAAGTAAAAACATCACTATTTGAAGATGACATGATAGTATACTTAAGTGACCCCAAAAATTCCACCAGAGAACTTTAACACCTGATAAACAACTTCAGCAAAGTGGCTGGATATAAAAATTAACTCAAACAAATCAGTAGCCTTGCTCTACACAAAGGACAAACATGCTGAGAAAGAAATTAGGGAAAATATACTCTACACAATAGTCACAAACAACATGAAATACCTTGGTGTGACCCTCACTAAGCAAGTAAAGGACCTGTATGACAAAAACTTCAAATCTTGGAAGAAAGAAATTGAAGAAGATCTAAAAAGATGGAAAGATCTCTTATGATCTTGGATCAGAAATATCAACATTTTAAAAATGGCCATCTTACCAAAACCAATCTACAGATTCAATGCAATCCCTATCGACATTCCAACTCAATTCTTCATTGAGTTGTAAAGAGCAATTTGCAGATTAATTTGAAATAGCAAAAAACCTAGAATAGCGAAATCTATTCTCAGCAACAAGCAATCTTCTTTAGGACTCACCATCCCTGACCTCAAGCTGTATTACAAAGCAATTGTATTTAAAAACTGCATGGTACTGGTACAAAGATAGGCACGTTGACCAATGGAACAGAATAGAATATCCAGAAATGAACTCTCACACATATGGTCACTTGATTTTTGACAAAGGAGCTGAAAACATTCAGTGGAAAAAGGACAGCCTCTTCAACAAATGGTGTGGGTCTAACTGGCACTCAGCAAGCAGAAGAATGATAATAAACCCTTTCTTATCTCCTTGTACAAAGCTCAAGTGCAAGTGGATCAAAGATCTCCACATTAAACCAGGTACACTGAAACTATTAGAAGAGAAAGTGGGGGAAAACCTTAGAACGCATAGACACATTGAAAACTTTCTTGAGCAGAACACCAATGACTTGTGCTCTAAGATCAAGAATCTATAAATGGGACTTAATGAGATTGCAAAGTTTCTGTAAGGTTAAGGACACTGTCAAAAAATAAAATGGCAGCTAACAGATTGGGAAAAAAAGATCTTTACCAACCACACATCTGAAAGAGGCCTAATATCCAAGGTATACAAAGAACTCAAGAAGTTAGACATCAGAGAATCAAACAACCTTATTAAAAAATGAGGTAAAGAGCTAAACAAGAAGTTCTCAATAGAGGAATATCGAATGGCTGCGAAGCATCTAAGGAAGTGCTCGACATCATTAGTCATCAGGGAAACGCAAATCAAAACAACCCAGAGATTCCACCTCACACCAACCAGAATGGCTAAAATCAAAAGTTCAGATGACAGCAGATGCTGGAGAGATTGAGATTGCAGAGAAAGAGGAACACTTCTCCACTGTTGGTGGGGTTGTAAACTGGTACAACCACTCTCTGGCAATTCCTCAGAAAATTGGACATAGTACTACCTGAGGACCCAGTTATTCCAGTTCTGGGCATATACCTCAGAGAAGCTCCAACATACAACAAAGACGCATGCACCACAATGTTCATAGCAGCCCTATTTATAATAGTCAGAAGCTGGAAAGAACCCAGATGTCCTTCAGTAGATGAATGGATACAAAAATCTTGGTATATTTACACAACGGAGTACTACTCAGCTATCAGAAAGAATGACTTCATAAAATTCTTAGTAAAATGGATGCATCTAGAGAATATCATCCTGAGTGAGGTAACCCAGTCACAAAAGAACAGACACAATATGCAGTCACTGATAATTGGATACTAGCCTCAGAAAGCTTTGAATACCCCAGAAACAACTCACAGAACATATGAAGCTCAAAATTATAATAATAATAATAAGGTCAAAAATGAAAGCCTCAGTCCTTCTTAGAAAATAATAATAATCAGTGTATAGCACCCTCTCAGACTTGGGTACACCTAGACCTTAAACCATTAATAACTTAAGAGTTAAGAAGATAGGCTTGTGGCAATTTTTAGTAGTTAAAAATCATTATGTTTAATCTTAACATACCAAAAACTTTGACTATTTCCATGATACGTTTTGTTTTACATCTACTTTATGATCTTTGTAAATAGTAATATTTCAATGCATATTATTAAACCTTTAAAGAAATGAACTACTGTAAAAATATATACATATACATTTACACTAAAATGTTTTTAATAATCAGTATATGTATTTTTTAAATAAAGTTGTAAAACAAAAAGAACTATTAGGTTTTGATTTTTCATTAGTGAGGTTTGCTTGAATTAAGGTTCTCCTCTTTCTGTCTGAGTGCAATTGCTCTTGCCAGGCATGAGCTGGTGATTTAAGTGAACTTGAGCCAATTATTCAAATTCTATTACCCTAGAATCCTCCTGTGTTCGTCAGGGTTCTCTGGTATCACAGAACTTATGGAATGTCTGTCTCTATTCAGGGAATTTATTGTGATGACTTTCAGTCTTTAGTTCAACTAATCCAACAACGATCAGCTGTGAATTTGAAGTTCAAGCATCTAGTAGTTACTCAGTCCCAAAGGTTAGTTGTTTCAGCTGGTCTTTTGTAGAAGTAGATTCCAACAGATGTGCCTGCAAGTAAATGAAAGAAGCAAAGAAGAATTAATCTTTCCTCTTCCAATGTCCTTATGTGGGTCTCCAGCAGAAGGAGTGGCCCAGATTAAAGGTGTGTACCACCACGCCTGGATCTGGGACTTGTTTTGTCCCAGACTGACTTTGAATTTAGTCTCCTGAGATTAAAGGTGTGTACTGCCTTTCCTGGGCCTAAGCTAGTATGCCTCAAGATCTCCATGCCAAAATCCAGGTCAGAAGCTTGTGTCTTCCAACCCCAATACCTAGATCACAGTAGTGCCCTCCAATTCTGGATTGTAGTTTATTCCAGATATAATCAAATCGACAATATCTATTATACTTCCTCCTGAAGGAGTAAAGAATGCAAAACTCTTTTGGACTCACTCCATCTCTTCCTCTCATTTCCAACCCTACCTCTCTCACTGTCTCCTTTTCTCTCAACTGCTTCACCCCATAAGTATGCCATAAACTTTAGAATTCAGGAATAAAGGAGATAGGCCAGGTTCTCATCAACATGAAGGTCACAGTTAGGTGAATTATGCTGCCAAATAATTATTAATAAAATGGGAGGTAACCACCCTGCCAACCAGTCTATAATTCAGGTCTTCTTCCTGTACCTTATCATGAGGAATGACTGGAGCAACCATTGATCCCCACTTTCTGCTTCTTCTTTCCTCTCTTCTTTTTTCCTCCTTCTTTGCTTCCTTTTGTCACCTGTGCTCCCTCTTCCTGCTCTAATGAGAGAAATTTCACATGGTGACCCTGCACTTGGAGTGGCAGCAAAAGAATAGACCTAAATGGCAAAATGGAATAAGAATCAGGAGCCAGCTCTGTGAGGACACGTAGATGTTTGCAACTAGGTCAGTATTTTGAAACTAATTATAGGGCAAAAGCCATGTCACTGTGATGAAGACTTACAATACTGAAGGGTGTGTTAGAAAACTGAAAAGACAGCTATGGCCAACTAGCAAAAATAATGCAAGAGCATTTGACAGAGTGGATTTAAGTTGGGGAGAGAAGAGAAAAGAATAAAGTTCCTACCTTCTAATTATCAATAATCTTCTCAGCTATTTTTCTTCAGGAAATTGGTTACATAACATGTATTATTATATGTAAACTATTAGTTTGGTGATAAGCATAAAAATAATAATGGTCCATTATTGATGATGAGCATAAAGTGAGGTCAGAATGTTCTAGTCGAAATGTTATAGTCAATTTATGAACTGAACAAATACTTTCCATAATATTAAAAATAACACAAACTACCTTTGTATGGTGGATGCCACAGACCAGGGGTCTAGTATCCATGTTACTATGTGAACAGTCTTAAAACAGTTTTGTTACTTTAGTTTCCTTAATTTTTCACATAAAATGGTCTGCCAATAAAAGAAGATTGCCTGTCGAACATTTATGAGTATCAAACTTATAAAATGGAAAAGTTTCATACTGAAATTAAGAATTCATTAAACTTTTACTTTTATAAGTCCACATGGAAGCAAATTGTCCATAAGGAACAAGGCTCAATGAGCCCAAAGTGCATTCTAGAAAAAGTGCTGGACTTAACTTCTGTGTCAGTATCTTTTATAAAATCAATTTACTTTGAGCTAGCCAACATTAAGTAGTCTCTTTGGCCAAAATTGTTGTCAAAAATCTTATGGTACAGAAGTTAATAATTTTATATGTTTATCATTTCATAGACCTGCTTTGAAATATGAACCAGGTCTAGCATGCTAGCTTTCATTAAGAACAACAATCGGGAGGCTAACCCTTTCTGAGTGATTCATGTATGATGAGAAGACACAACCTTCTAAATAGGTTGCTAATTTTACCCTTACAACCATGAAGAAAGTGCTATTATTTTGCTTAGGTGAGCAGCACACATATGAGAGAGAGAGAGAGAGGCAGACAGACAGACAGAAAGAAAGAAAGAACAGAGAGAGAAACAGAAACAGAAACAGAGACAGAGAGATTTTAGGTTTCTTCAGCAGCCCAGAGGCACATGGCCAGCAAGCACTACAAAATAGAATAATAATTAAACTCCATCTCCTTGTAGAATCTGTTATCTTGGCTATCTTAGCTACAAATATTTAGATGCTTCTCCCTCTATGTGACTAGAAATGTAGCATTTTCTACTCAAGTTTTGGGTTTATTTAAGATGAATTTCTGTGTAGAAACTTGAAATTAAATTTAAATGACAGTGGGCAGTCATATTTAATAGATTAAAAACAAAATCATCAGCATAGGGTAATTAGCTAATTTTCAAATTCGAATAGAAAATGACTTCTAGTCCTGACCTGGAATTTTCCATATGTATGAACTAGGTTAAGTAAATTTTGTCACAAAGTCCTTTTAACTGTTTTAACAGATGTCAGTGCAAATCTTCTCCAACATATATCAGTCAGTTCTCCAAAGATATCAGTCAATCCAAATAGCCAAGACTTCTTGTCTCTTTTAGCAGCCTCATTACAGTCTCTTTGAGCATTAGAGTTCTCTCTATATCCAATGGATTTGACAAAACCCTTTCTAGAATGCATGTAGAAAGTCAAGCTAGAATATTTCTGGAATTAGCCTGTGTCTCTTGACCAAATCTCACAGTCATGACCACACAGTACCATAGGACAAGAGATTATAAAATTTGACTCTTAGCCTACAAACACAAGATAGGTATTGATAGCAAGTTACCTAGCTGGCCAAGCCCTACAATGGCTAGCTAGTATATCAAGACGTAAAGTTCAAAATAAAGTTCCCATATGCCCAGGTGTTAAACAATATCTTAGAAATGTTTTATTCTTTGCACATTTATCTTTAGCACCATCGTTGTTTTGTTTTTTTTTTTTTATTTAGTTCTATATAGACAATATTATTTGTGTTGCCAAATTATTCAGTGGCAATCATCAGAAATACTTATTAAAAATATTTTATCTAGCATTTTTCTCTTTAGAAAGCCTTGCCTGCCTTTTTCTCTTTATCTACATCTTTAGGTAGGACCTGACAGACGGTTTATATTGCAAGAGTCTGAGGCATGGAACTGAAGTGAAATTTATGAATATTAACTTAATAATTGAGTATTCAATATATTTGAATTAGTAAGTTTTTCATAAAATTAAGTAAGACATAGCATGTCAGTTTTACAGTATAACATAATGAGTATTTGACAGTAATTCATAAAGTGTACTTCATGCTAACAACGTTCACATACATGTTATAACAGTATCTTAATTAGAGTTTCATTGCTGTGAAGGGACAACATGACTGAGGCAGCTGATATAAAGGGAAACATTTAATATAGGTTGGCTTATGGTTTCAAAGGTTCGGTTCATTATCACCATGGTGAGAAAAACATCTACACATACTGGCCGACCATGTCCTTGAAGAGCAGAGAATTCTATGTCATAATCCAAAGGCAAGAGGAGACTGTCTTCCACAGGCAGCCAGGAAAAATATCCGAATCACTCTGGCCAGACTTGAACATATATATATGAGACTTCAAAACGCTGCGTCAGCAGTGACCCACTTTCTCTAAAAAGGCCATACCTCCTCTAGTAAGGCCACACCCCATAATAGTGCCATTTCCCATGTGCCAGGCATATTTAACCACCATTTCCACTCCCTAGCCCCTATAGTCTTACAAAAACAAATGGGTCTATAGGCACCAGATTTAGCAATAGCATAATATAAAATACATTTAATACAACTTCAAAAGTCCCCATAGTCTATCATAGTCTCAATAATATTTAAAAGTCTAAAGTTCAAAGTCTTTTCTGAGATTTATGCTATCTCTTAACTATAATCTCCTATGAAACCTAAATCAAAAAGAACATCATGTATTTCCAACATATCATGGCACAGGATAAACATTACCATTGCAAAACATCATAGTGAGAAAAATACTGGACCAACACAAGACTAAAAACCAGCTGGACAAGCTCCAAACTCTGTATTTTCATGTCTGATGTCCAACTACTTTGAGCCTTGTTGACTGTAACACACTTCTTTCTCTTGGGTTGGTTCCACTCCTTGTTAGCAGCTTTCCTTGGCAGGTATCCCACAGCACTAGCATGTCTAATCTCTTGGGGTCTTCTAGGCAACTTCAACTTCACAGCTTCTTGTTTTGATGTCTGGGATCCACACACGATCTTTTGGGCTTCTCCAAGGAACCAGGGTCACTTCTTCATCTTGGCCCACCATAATACTTTAGGCTCTGACTGACTTCACTTCACTGTTATTGCTGTTCTTGGTGGTTATCTCACGGTACTGATATTGCCAATACACTGGGGTCTTTCACTACAACTAGGTGAAATTTCACCAATAGCCTCTCATGGGATCTCTTTATGGTGCCAAGCCTCAACTCCTTTGCATGACTCATTCAGTCCTGACCATAAACCGCAACTGAGGCTGTACCTTCACCAATTGCCTTTCCTGTACTCTCACAATGCCAAGCCTCAACTGCTCTTCATGATCCTGACTTGTCTTCAAAACCAGTACCACCTAGGTGCTTCTTACATCTTACCAAATCTGGCTGCCATCATCAAGTCTGTCTCTGAAACAAAGCTTCTTTGTGCTCCCAGAAAACATGTTTTAGAAAATTTCACCCGAGTGATTCTGATCTCTTCTCAATCACCACTAATTTCTTCACTTTAGATAATCAGCATTAATAGTCCCACCAACCTTCTGTTCTTGCCTCTAAATCCAGAGTCATGTGGCTGAAGATGCCAAGTTCTGCTGCTTGCTGGGCTGATACATGGCCCACTTGTTTTATTATATCTTTATCAGTTTTCTGTTTTTAATGATTTTCTTTACTGCCTAAGTTTGGCTGGCCTGGAACTTGCTCTACAGACTGATTTGAACTTAGAAACATGCATGTCTTTGTCTCCTGAGTGACAGGACTAATAGCATGTACCACCATGCCTGGACCTAAGTTTTTCATGGTCACTATGCCTCAAGATCAAGATCAAAACATGGGTCATCCCATGTTAAGATGCAGATCAAATACCTGTGTCTTCCAGCCTCAAGATCTGGATCATAGGTATATCTTCCATTTCTAGATTATAGTTTATTCCAAATATATTCAAATTGAAATCTAAGAATAGCCATCATGATTCATCCTTTTTCAATTTGACACACAACCATATTTCATGACAAAATGAAAGCAATAACCAAGTGATAATAATTCCTAACATGACATAACTATCCCTGGTTCCACTGAAAAAATATAAACAATAAGCTTAACTTTGTTGTGTCTTGGTTACCACTCCTTAAATTCCATTTACTATCCTTGATCACAGGATTTAGCTTTATCCTACTTCCTCTTGCCCCTTTAATCCTTAAACCAAATATCTTTTAATTTTCTCTTCTCATGATCAAAATAATCTTTAGAAGACTAAACCACAGGACAAAGTCTATGCTAGGCTTTTTTTTGATATTTCCTTTGTCAATGCAATTAATATAAATCTCTTCCCCTTAGCTTCTGGCAGACTCTTTGGACAAGGGTAAAAAGCATCCAAATTCTTCACCAAAATATTATTAGAAAGATCTCCAAGCAACATATTAAAATTCTTCTCCACTGAAACCATTTGAACCAGGCTTCCATTGTTGAGTCACCATTAGTGCTACTGTTTTCTATGATTCTGCTGCCATAGCCCATTAAGCTCCACTTAAAACATTTTAGTGTTTTCCCAAGTCCCCAAATCTACAATCTCCAAATAAAAGCATGATCAGGTCTATAACAGCAATACCGCAGTCCAAGGTAGCATCTTCAGTCTTAGAGTCTCATTACTGTAAAAGGCCAACATGACCAAGGCAACCCTTAGAAATGAAAACATTTAATTTTGGTTAGCTTATAGTTTCAGAGGTTCAGTCCATTATCATCATGGTAGAAAACATGGAAGTTTCCGAGAAGACATGGTACCAGAAGTACTTATAGTTCTACATCTTCATGCAAAGGTAGTCAGGATGAGGGTGTGAATCACACGGGCCAGATATGATATCAAATCTCTGCCTCCACACTTTCTCTAATAAGGCCATTCATCCACTAAGGCCACAGCCCTTAATAGTGCCACTTCCCATGACTAAGCATATTTAAGCCACTACAGTGACCTGAGAAACTAGACAGTAAAAAAAAAAGTTTCAAAGTTTACATTAATTTCTTAAAAATTGTTTCTTCAACATTTTTGTATCACAACCAAATTTAATGTGTACTCATAGCCAAAGGCATTATTCATTATAAGAATATGACTCATACAAATGTATCTATGTTTTTCTAGCTTTTTATATACACACCTCAATTCTTATTGTGGATAACTCATCCTGAGTGTTGATGCATTTTTGGTAAAAATCATTCTGTTATTCTTGTCTCAGTAGGTCATTATCATGAGATTTTATAACTTTTTTTCATTTGTTCTTTTGTGAAATTGTGCATTGTCTACATTTTTCATAAGTTTAGACTTTGTACCTCACCACCTCTCAAGTGCATAGTACACCAAATGCAGTTTAATGAGAAAATGTAACCTTTTTTACCCTCTGAAAACTCTCTAAAACTCTTTGATTTCATATAATATTCCCTCTTTCCCCTACAGCCTTGATATAAAAAAATTCTTGTTATTAATGATGGTTTAGTCATAGATGTATCTGAAATTTCAACTCTACTATTTTTTGGTAATTCCACATATGGGATCTTTCCCCCTTAGCCCATTTGATGAAAACTTAGAATATATGTACTCAAAAGAATAATATTAAGAAATTATATCTGGTCCTACAAAAGATAAAAGAGGCACACAGTGTTATTAGTTTAATGAATAAGCAAGAGTACATAATTACTCTATCAGTATGTTTTTTTTCTCTTTTGTGTCACAGTAAACAGAGTCAATGTACCTAGATGTCAGTATTTAGAAGAGATTACCCAGTCCTCACATCCTCACTGAGGAAAATTTCACCATTGTGATTGTGTTATCAAGTTCCAGAATAGTAATCTCCCTTCCAAATTTTATGTGTGAGATGTGCTTGAAAGTATAAAAATAAACCACAACAGTTTGAAACATATTTTAAATGTTAAGTCATATGTATGGGAGTTCATTTATACAATTTTGGATGTAATGGGAATTGCAGTCAACTCTAAATATCTAAATGGACACTTAGGACACTCAAGGTGCTTTGAAAAGAGATCCACAGTGGCTTGAATACTTCTCTGGTGATTATTGAAGCCAACAGTATTTCTTTAAATGTTAGTGAGTTTACTGTGTTTAATGATCCCAAATGCAAGTTGGGAGATGTAACCCTCTGGAGATTTTGAAGGGATTTAGTTTTTGATGCCTCTGTACTATTGAGAAAGTTCAGATATTGAAGGAGTATATAAAAAAATCTATTTGAAAGATCAATTTCACAAGTACTTTGTAAAGGCATCAGACAAGAGTCTCACTTGACACAAAATATAGAAGTTCTTTGCCCCAAATTTGTCAACATACTCAATCTTGTGGACAAAAAAATATAGATTTGAAGTTAGAGAGTGTACGTGTTGTCAAAGCACTGATTACTCCACAACTGAGCTCAACAATAAACTCCGAGTTGCTGGCAAAACCCACTGCTGCTATGATTCCTGACATGAATAAACAGTACCGGCCACAGCTCTGCTAGGATGAAAAGCTGTATCATGACATGGGTAATAAATTAGTTTATGAACTATTCAATGGAGGATTATAAACTATTAGCCAAGCACTTATGGAAACCCTCTCTCATAAACCATTCCATAATCCAAGCAGACAGTTCTCTGTCAGTCCAAATGGATGCCTTTATGGTATACAGGTATGCCTGGGAGAACTGTTCTGTATTATTAGTGGTGGCAGCCATGCCGGTGTTATAAGAATGTACCATTTATCAACAGTCAGTGTTCTGCAAAGAATATGGGCACACTTGGCAACTCTCCAAATGCACAGGCGAGCTGATCTATACAGCTGACTGCAGTGGAGTATGAGCCAAGCTGAAGATGTTTGGGTTAATAAAAATCTTATGGTTAAGAAACACCTTGTATGAGAGGATAAACTTAAAACAATTAAAATCCAAGGATGTCCATTTTTCTTCCAAAAGTACTCATTGTCAACATTGCTTAATATTTTATAATTCCAAAAGCATTTTCATTGGGGGGAGGACTTAGGAAGTCCCTGATATATAAGGATGGATCTTGATGATGATTTTACTGTAAATATGCTGAAGTAAGAACAGCAACATTTTTCTGGCAGCACATGTAACCACACAACACTTGTTTATCTTTTATCAGTGATATTTCAGAGGATAGAACTAAAGATTTAACTTAAGGATTTGATTTGATTTTCCAATTAAATAAATTATCTACATTTCCAGTGCGTATGGATAAGCAAAGTGCTTCCTAAAGGGTAATAAGAGCAATTATCCACTAGTGACGAAGGGGAAACATTAGGATTTAAAATGTGTTTCTTTTGGCAATTCTGATGATCTGCTGAATCTTCAGTGATATAATTCTAAGATCAAACTAAAGAAACTTGTAGTTAAAAAAATACTTTCAAAATAAGAATGTATCAGAACTTGATTTAATTCATTTTGAGACCCATCTTAAACTATGGCTTATATGTTTCTTTGAGATTTTACATTGGTTCTACCAAGGAGTAGTTATGAGAAATATTTCTAAATTCAGAGAACATGAGTTAAAAGTTCTACCAACCACCAATTGGTGTGTGTGTGTGTGTGTGTGTGTGTGTGTGGGTGGGTGTGTGTGTGTGAAACTACAATATATTAGTGCTTTTCTAATCTTCATTTTGAAAACTGTCAAATTCTTTTTTTCTGAATGGAAAGTGAGTTAATATGTCCAACATAAAATAATGCATAGAACATACTAAATACTGGGAAATTGTTAGCTGTTAATATTTTGAGCATTTTATTCACCTAAAGGGCATCTGTACGCCCATCTTTATCGTCATTCTGACCAATGCCTGTTCCCCTCCACCAGGGATTCAGTGCAAGAGTGAATGTCCAAGGACACACATAGGCTTAGGGACTTAGAAACTATAAACATCCAGTCACTTCTGACATGTCAGAAAGACAGGGTGCTTCTGTTAATGAATAATATAAATTCTATTCATTGGGGCCTAAAATTCTGTAGAGATCCCATATCCCAGTACAATCACTTTCCGAGCTAAAATTTGAGTATATGAACTTCGGAGAGATGCATACATTCAGTATGTAATAAGGGTATTAGGGTAGAAAATTTGTAAAATTGTTCTTAAAGTCATACCTACATATGAAGAAAAACTGAATACTAATTAGGAATATGTAGAAAAGGTCAACCAGTCCTCAACCCCACCCCTACTGCTAGCTCATCTTCATCATGTTCTGTTCTCTCTCTCTCTCTCTCTCTCTCTCTCTCTCTCTCTCTCTCTCTCTCTCTCTCTCTCTGTGTGTGTGTGTGTGTGTGTGTGTGTGTGTGTGTGCAGTAGAGTAAGCGTGTACTGTGGAGAAGAGTGAGCATGGACTATGAAGTAATATTATGCACACAAATAGAACATGCACACTGAAACTAGTGAGGGTATAATACTCATTTTGATGAGCAGTTGGATTTTTTTTTTGATGATGAGACTTTATTGTAAAAATTGAGCATATGAAAATATTTTTCAAAATATTTAAAAATTTCCCTCTCAGGCAGCAAAAAATAACCTTTCATATTATTTCTGGATATTTCTACCTTAGAAATCTAGCAGCATAATGCTTGTAAGCTAAAATTTAAAACATCCATAACACAAATTTTAAAACCTAGATATTTGATGTGATATTTAGACACAAAACATAGTTTTAAAGCCAGTTGTTGTACTTCTGTTTCTAGTCCTTGTTATTAATAATAATAATCTGTGCTGTATGATAAATTCAAAGTCAGATGGTGCTGCAAAATGAGATACTAGTTTTAAAAGAATTTGTGTGTGTGTGTGTGTGTGTGTGTGTGTGTGTGTGTGTGTGTGTTTATGAGTGTGTGGTGTGTTAGTGAGTGTTACACTTCAATTTTTCTAAGTAAACTACTTCAAATGATGCCTTAAAAGTATGATTCAAAGAGTGTGACTAACACTGTAAATATTTTAGATATGTTTTTATTTCTTTTCTGCTGTTTGTTGTAACTGTTGTGGTTTATTGGCTCTGTAGATGATTTACTTAAACTGTGTGATTTTTTTTTAATATCTCAAAATGGCTTTAAGTGTTTCGGCATGAAAAGAGTCCTTCATTAAAACATGAGTAATTCACATACTCAGTGATTACTAAACTCATAGCCACCTTACAATGTGGACACTGCTTTGTGCATGTTTATGACAAGATGCTCACAGGGAAAGAGATGTTGAGTCATAAACCTATTATGTAGAGTAGAGAAAGTATTAAAATTCAGTGGAATCTGCTTTGATCAACTGAGATCTTAAATACCTAGAAAAATTCTATGTTTAGTGTGTTCAACTGTCAAATAAAACTATCATATCTACCTAGAACGTTGCCTATCAACACTGAACTTACAGCAAATCAGATAAGAATAATTAAAAAAATAATTCTTTCCTCTTTCCCTTTCAGTGGTTACGTTGATTCTCTGATATGAAGTAGGGAGTATTAATAAAAGAGTTCATAGTTAAACCCAGTCAACCACTAGCTCTGACCTCCCATAATTTGCAAAATATTTTTGTATCCTTAATGAAGGCATCCATTTACATAAGCCACAGTGTCCTGCTGGGCAAGTCATTGGCATTAGGCAGGTTCACCTTTACAGAATTAATGAAGCTCCACTATTTTTCTGTGTAACATTTCAGTGGGCAGATGTGAGGCTATCTGATCCAACTTTCTCTCAACAAAGAAGCTATTAAAACTCGTATCAATATCTGTATGGTCCAGTATAAAATCATCATTTCCTAGGACCTCTAAAGCCCCCAGTATATGTAAAGTTAATAGTTCAGCTTAGTGACTTATTCCTAAACATATATATTTCTACTAAGAGAATGATTAGGTTGTTCATACTGTTTACAATGATAACATCTTTTCAAAAGGGAGAATCTTTTTCTGCTCCCTAAGTTATATACTGACTTTTCTTAAAATGTTGCCCTGTGGCTATTACTAGAAGCCCATACAGTGGGCTAAAAGGGAGTGGACAACCAGGAGTGGTACCCTGGCATACATGAGATGGAACTTTAGGAATTCTTTTATTCTTTTGGGAACAGTCAAAGGCTCCTATACATGCTTAAACATGGGCATTGTAAAAGAAACCTTTAAGGAATAAGTTTCCCAAGTTGCCTTCTGCCAAGGAATATTCTACATGTACTAGTGAGTTTCTGTAGACTTGACATTAACTAGAATTGCCAGGACTAGGGAAGTTATCTGGAAAATTGCCTTCACAAGTTCAGCTTTGGGCATGGCAGGGGCACATTTCCCACTTTGACTGTTGTAGGAGAGACCATCAGAGCTATCCCAGTAAGGTAAACTTGAGTTGTCTAAGAAAGAAATCTGAACAATTCATGAAAAGAGCAAGGCAGTGATCACTTTGTGGCCTCAGTTTTAATTTCCTCCTTCAGGTTCCTGCCTTGACTTCCTACTTTGGCTATCCTGTAACCTATAAGATATAATAAACTTTCCTACCCAATTTATTATTGGCCTGACATTTATCACAACAACAAAAGTATAAATTAATACACCAATACATAGAATCACCTCATTTATTAAACAAAACAAAAACAAGATCTTTTAGTATGGAAGACAAAATGTTTCTGGGGGAGAATCAAAATCCATGTCTACTTATCCAAGAGAGGAAACAGGACAAAACAAAGCACACAGACCACCAAAATCTAACTTCATGAACCAATACGACTTATGGAGTTAACTTTCAGGTCTGTGGTTGAGGGACTACTCACAGGAGTAGAACTGACTTAAAGAGAGTTGTATCATAAAAGCCCATCCCCAGCTTGGATTACATCTCACAAAGCTGGGAACCTGGTTCCTTCTGTATAGTCTGTAGTTAGCTTAAAGGTTGACAAGCATCCTTTCCAGGATAATCTAAACCTCTTCCAGGCAGCTGTTTTTGTCTCAGAAGCTTATTTTCAGCATTTCTCCTTTGAGAGTGTTCTCTGTGGCTCAGCCTCTTTCCTTCTGGTAAAGACTCTTAGCTTTTATTGCTTACTCTAGCAAGGAGGGGGCCTAGTCAGTGTGGTCAGTTTCAGGAACTTCCTGAAACAATCTTGACTTGTTTACCTTCATGTTTAAGAATCTTTCTATAGGGTGGAATTTTTAACCTCAGAGAAAACCATTTCACAATAGACTGGTATATGAAAAATGAAGGCAATATAATAAGCCAGTGATACAACCAATGTCAGAAATTATCAGGACACAGAGAAAAATTTATACTACAAATAAATTAGTGGACATATATATGGTGTATTATAGGAACATAGAGAAGAGTAGACAGCACACACCCAGGGTAGAGGCTAACAGAGTATCTTCCCATAGACACAGCTCTGCAAAATATTAAAAGAATGTACCTACTACATTTACACACTAATTTATATTATTTTATGAAAAATATGTTTAGATTTGCTTTCCTATTCTAATTATTCTGTGTCAGCTCCATACTAGTTATTCATATTTAGAAGTAAATTTCAACTAATAAAGTTTTCTTTTATATAAATTGATATTAATACATAGTTTAAAATGGAAAATTCTATGATTTTTCATGAGAAGACATATTGCATTTATTCTTAATGTTTAGAGAAGTTTTAAATATTTGGATGAAGAACAGCAAAGAGTAAGTTATCACAAAATGATTATTGAATTTCTTAATTTGAGATAGGCTGGAAACCAATTAGAAATGTACTTGTTTTAAATTTGGGGAAAGGTAATAGGAACCATATGCTCCTACCCACAAAGGGCACCATCAAATGGCCTCTGCATGATTCAGATCTGCAAAGACATTTACAGACGTTTAAGAAAGAAAAGTCAAATAAACTAGGAAAATACATGTTGAGATAAAATCAAAGAGATTTTCTTCTTATAAGACATAGTCCTTCCCATGTGAACCTGTGCCCTGAGCAGACGTTGGGCACTGGCTCTGCACCTAGTCTCAGAATGCACAAAGGAAGCTCTATTCCCAGGTACTCTAACATGTCCAGGATCACAGTTTGAACCTGAACCCTGAAGAGACCTGGGGTGCTGACTTTGTATTTACTATTACAACACCCAAAAGGAGCCCAACACCCAGGTGCTCTGAAACACCCAGATACAGAGGAAGCTTGACTCCCAGAAGATTGGACACACTCAGGAGTACTGGAGCTCTGACCCACCTAAGATCACATTTGAGGCCACAACATCTTTCCCAACACCCAGCATATCTGCAACCCCCAGAGAAACCAGAGAACACAAAACACCACCCAGCCAGAAGCACAGGTTTCTTTCATCTTGCACCTGTGCCCTGAGTAAACCCAGGGCTCTGGCTTTCCAACCACACCTGCAACACCTGGAGAAAGCTTGATTCCCAAGAGTTCTGACACAACAGGCCTTCAAGAGTTTGATCACACCAGGATTTCAGGGACCCAGATCTCAGAATCACAGGATCCCAGAATCATGGGATCACTGAGACAGCTGGACTCAAAGGAGTTCTGACACAACCAGGATCACAGGATCGACAGGATCCAAGCAGAGACAGCAAGGGCAGATAGCACTAGAGATAACCAGATGGCAAGGGCAACTGCAAGAACAAAGGAACTGAAACCAAGGCTACTTGGCTTCATTGGAATCCAGTTTTCCAAATACACCAACTCCAGAATAACCCATCACACCAGAAAATCAAGGTTCAGATTTAAAATCACATCTCATTATGATGATAAAGGACATTAGGAAGGACTTAAATGACTCCCTTAAATAAATACAAAAGGACACAGATAAACAGGAAGATGCCCTTAAAGAGGAAACACAAAAATTCCTTAAAGAATTACAGAAAAACACCACCAAACATGTGGAAGGAATTTTAAAAAACAATCCAGGATCTAAAAATGGAAATAGAAACAATAAAGAAATCACAAAGGGAGACAACATTGGAAATAAAAATCCTAGGAAAAAGATCAAGTGTCATAGACATAAGCATCATCAACAGAATATAAGAGATAAAAGAGAGAATATCAAGTGCAAAGATACCATAGAAATCATTGACACAACAGTCAAGAAAATGCAAAATGCAAAGCGCTGCTAACCCAAAACATCCAGGAAATCCAATACACAGTTAGAAGACCAAACCTATCTATAGCAGAGAGCAAAGATTCTCAACTTAAAGGACCAGTAAATATCTTCAACCAAATTATAGAAGAAAACCACTAACCTAAAAAAAGAGATGCCCATGTATATACAAGACTACAGAACTTCAAATAGACTGGATACAAAAAAAAAAACTCTGTCACATAATAATCAAAACATCAAAGGCACCAAACAAAGAAAGAATATTAAAAGCAGTGAGGGAAAATGGTCAAGTAACTTATAAAGTCAGATCTATCAGAATTGCTTAAGACTTCTCACCAGAGACTTTAAATGCCAGGAGATTCTGGGCAGATGTCATCCAGACCCTAAGAAAACACAAATGACAGCCCAATCTACTATATCCAGCAAAACTCTCAATAAACACAGAGGGAGAAACCAAGATATTCCATGACAAAAACAAATTTACACATTATCTTTTCACAAATCCAGACCTACAAAGGATAATAGATGGAAAAATTCTAACACAACGAGGGAAATGACACCCTAAGAAAAGCAAGCAAGAAAGTAATCTTCTTTCAACAAACCCAAAGTGAGATAGCCAGACATACATAATTCCACCTCTAACAACAAAAATAACAGGAAGCAACAATCATTATTCCTTAATACCTCTTAACATCAGTGGACTCAATTCCCCAGTAAAAAAACATAGACTATGTAGATGGTCCTGCAGCCATTTGTATCAATTTCACTTCCCCAAGAAGGGCTGCCTAGTCTTATATTCAAAGTTTACTTCATCTGAACCATCCCATTTAATTAGGAAAATAAAGGTGAGAGCCAGTGATTGGGCAGGGAAAGGGAGATGGAAAGAGTGAGGGTCAGAGGTAAGGGGAGGGGAGAAAAGAGGACCAAGGAGAGGTTCCAAGATGGAGGTCAGGAAAGATGAATTGGATCCAGGTGAGCTTTATTGGAGTTAAGTATCTATGAACATTTAAAGATTTTGTAGGTCTAATATCTCATATAGAAGGGCAGTTTGTATCTTTGTCTATTTGATGTAATATTATTGTGTAGAGGGTTTGTGAATTGTGAATTGAATATATAAACTTGTATGAAAAGCTACCAAGCCTTACAGTTGTGTTTGTGTTGAGATTTGGCACAAAGAAACACCCCAGGATGGAGGCAGTAGGGCAGGCAGGATAAACCTCCAGGGAAGGGAGTCTTGTATACAGAGTAAGACTGAGGAGTCGGCTTGGACCAAGCGACCGAGTCCCTGTGCCACCTCTTAACTAGAAGCAGTGTGTATGTGGAATGAGATCCTGGGTGCCAATAAAGAGATAAGCCTTTCCTTTTTTAGTATTTCCTGAAACAAGACTAACTGACTGGATATTTAAACAGGAACCAGTATTTTGCTGTAGACAAGAAAAGCACTAAGCAACAAAGCCAGACATTACTTCAGAGTAAGAGTCTAGAAAAAATTCCCCAAAAAATGGTCACAATAAACAAGCTGGAGTAGTCATTCTAATATCTAATAAAAGCAGTATTTAACCAAAATTTATCAAAAAAGTTAAGGGAGGACACTTCCTACTCATCAAAGGAAAAATCTACCAATCTACTTTCAATCCTGAGCTTCTATCTTCCAAATGGAAGGGCACTCACATTCATAAAAGAAACTTTAATAAGCTCAAAGCACATATTGTACCTTACACAATAATAGTGGGAGACTTCAACAACCCACCCTTAGCAATGGACAGATCATGGAAACATAAACTAAGCAGAAATACAGTGAAACTAACAAAATTATGAACCCAATAGATTTAACTGATATATAAATCATTTCATCCTAAAACAAAAGGATATGCCTTCTTCTCAGCACCCTATGGTACCTTCTCCAAAACTAAGCATATAATTGGTCACAAAACAGGGCTCAACAGATATAAGAAGACTGAAATAATCCCAGGCATCCTATCAAATTACCAGGGAGGAGAAAATGGTAGAAAATAATCAAACTCCAAGCTGAAATCAACCAAGTAGAAACAAAAATAACTATACAAAACAATCAATAAAATCAGGATCTGGTTCTTTGAGAAAATCACCATGATTGATAAACCCTCAGCCAGACTAACAAGAGTGCAAAGAAACAGTATCCAAATTAACAAAATTAGAAATAAAAAGAGAGTCATAACAACATAAACTAAGGACATTAAAAAAATTCAGCTCCTACTCCAAAACTCTATACTGAACAAAACTGAAAAATCTAGAGGAAATGTATAATTTTCTAGACAGATGCCAGGTACCAAAGTTAAATTAGGATTAGATAAACCATCTAAAGAGTCCCATAACCCCCTGAAAGAAATAAAAATAGTCATTAAAAGTCTTCAAAACAAACAAACAAACAAAAAACCCAAAAATCAAAAATTAATAAAAGAACACTCATGTCCAGAAGTGTTTAGTTCAGAATTCTATCATACCTGCAAACTATTCTACAAAATAGAAACAGAAGGAAAACTACCCAATAAATTCTATGAAGTCAGAGTTATGCTTATGCCTAAACCACACAAAGACCCAACAAAGTAAGAGAACTTCAGACCGCTTTCTCTTAAGACTTTCAATGCAAAAATACTCAATAAAATTCTTGCAAACTGAATCCAAGAACACATCAAAATGATCATTCACCATGATCAAGTAGGCTTATCCTAGAGATGCAGGGACAGCTCCTATATGGAAATTCATCAGTGTAATCCTCTATATAAACAAATTCAAAGGAAAAATATCCATAAACTTTTCATTAGATGCTGAGAAAGTATTTGACAAAATTCAATGCTCCTTCATGATAAAAGTTTTAGAAAGATCAGGAATTCAATGCCCATAACTTGTTTTGATGGTTTATGTAGTTACATTTTAAACGTTATCCCCTTTCCTAGTTGCCCCAGTTCCTATCCCCCTTCTGCTTCAATGAGGATGCTTTCTATTTTACCTACCCACTTCCACCTCAACACTCTGGCATTTCCCTACACTGGGGAAACAAGACAGAGAACATACCTAAATATAGTAAAAGCAATATACAGCAAACCAGTAACCAACATAAAACTAAATGGAGAGACACATGAAGTAATTTCACTAAAATCAGGAACTAAAAAAGGCTACCACACTCTCCCTACTTATTCAATATAGTACTGAACATCCTAGCCAGAGTTATTAGACAACAAAAGGTGGTCAAAGAAATACAAATTGAAAAGGAAGATGTGAAAATATCACTATTTGCAGATAATATAATAGTATACTTAAGTGACCCCCAGAATTCTACCAGAGAACTCCTACAGCTAATAAACAACTTCAGCAAAGTGGCTGAATATAAAATTAACTAAAACAAATTAGTAGCCTTCCTCTACATAAACAATAAACAGGATGAGAAAAAAATGGTGAAATGATACCCTTCACAAAAGTAACAAATAATATAAAATACCTTGGTGTGACTCTAACCAAGCAAGTGAAAAATCTGTATGACAAGACCTTCACGTCTCTAAAGAAAGAAATTGAAGAAGACCTAAGAAGATGGAAAGGTCTCCCATGCTCATGGACTGACATGTTTAATATAGTAAAAATGGCCATTTTACCAAAAACAGTCTGCAGATTCAATGCAATCTCCATCAAAATTCCAACTCAATTCTTCATAGACTTAGAAAAAACAATTTTCAAATTCATTTGGAATAACAACTACAACAAAAACAAAAATACCCCAGAATATAAAAAACTATTCTCAACAATAAAGAACTTCTGGCAGACTCACCATTCCTGACCTCAAGATGTATTACATAACAATAGTAATAAAAGCTGTATGGTATTGGTACAGTAAGGTAGATCAATGGAATAGAATTGATCCAGGAATGAATGCACACACCTATAGTCACTTGATCTTTAACAAAGAAGCTGAAACCATCCAGTGGAAAAAAAGATGACATTTTCAATAAATGGTGCTGATCTAACTGGTGGTCAACAGGTAGAAGAATGCAAATCAAGCCATTCTTATTACCCTGTACAAAGCTAAAGTCCAAGTGGATGAAGGACCTCCCCATCAAACCAGATACACTCAAACTAATAGAACAGAAAGTGGGGAAGAGCCTTGAACACAAGTGTACAGGGGAAATTTTCCTAAATAGAACACCAGTGGCTTATGCTCTAAGATCAACAGTAGACAAATGGGACCTAATAAAATTGCAAAGCTTCTGTAAAGGACTAAACAGCAACTAAAAATTTGGGAAAAGATCTTTATCAATCCTACATCCAACAGAGGGCTAATATCCCATATATATGAAGAACTGAAGAAGGTAGACTTCAGGGAACCAAATAACCCTATGAAAAAAATGGGATACAGCACTAAACAATGAATTCTCAACTAATGAATATTCAGTAGCCACGAAGCCCCTAAAGTAATGTTCAACATTCTTAGTCTTCATGAAAATGCAAATCAAAACAACCCTGAGATTCCAGCTCAAACCAGTCAGAATGGCTAAGATCAAAAACTCAGGGGACAGCAGATGCTGGCTAGGAGGAACACTCCTCCACTGTTGTTGGGATTTCATGCTGGTACAATCACTTTGCAAATTTGTCTGGAGATTCCTCAGAAAACTGGACATAGTACTACCTGAGAACCCAGCTTTACTACTCATATACCAAAAAAGATGCTACAACATTTAACAAGGTCACATGTTCCACTATTTTCATGCCAACCTTATTTTTAATAATCAGATACTAGAAAGAACCCAGATGTTCTTCAACAGAGGAATAGATACAGAAAATATGGCACATTTACACAATGAAGTATACTAACCTGGCTATTAAAAACAATGACTTCATGAAATTCTTATGCAAATGGATGGAACTAGAAAATGTCATCCTAAGTGAGGTAACCCAGCCACAAAAGAGCACACATGGTATATACTCACTCATATGTGGATATTAGCCCAAAAGCTCAGATTACCCAAGATACAATTCAAAGACCACATGAAGCTTATGAAAGAGGAAGACCAAAATGTGGGTGCCTCAGTCCTTCTTAGAAAGGGGAACAAAATACTCACAGAAGGAAATACAGAGACAAATTGTGGAACAGATACTGAAGGAAAGGCCACCCAGAGACTGCCCCACTTGAAGATCTATCCCATATACAGTCACAAAACACAGACACTGTTGCAGATCTCAAGAAGTGTATGTTGACAGGAGTCTGACATAGCTATGTCTCCTGAAAGACTCTGCCAGAACATGACAAATATAGAAGCAGATGCTCACAGTGAACCACTGGACTGAGAACCAAGTCTCCAATGGAGGAATCAAAGAAAGGACTGAAGAAGCCAAAGGGGTTTGCAACCCCATAGGAAGAACAACAATATTGACCAATCAGATCACCCAGACATCCTAGGAACTAAACCACCAACCTAAGAGTACACATTGAGCTCTCCATGGCTTTAGCCACAAATGTAGCAGAAGATGGCCTTTTGGGGTAGCAATGGGAGGAGAGACCCTTGGTCCTGTGAAGGCTCAATGCCCCAGTGTAGTGGAATGCCAGGGCATGGAGGAAGGAGGGAGTGGGTAGGTGGGGGAACACACTCATAGAAGCAGGGGGTAGGAGCATGAGATAAAAGATTTCCAGAGAGGAAACTGGGAAATGGGAAAATATTTAAAATGTAAATAAAAATGCCAGTAAAGGAAAAGAAATGAATACTTCTTAGAACTGTCAATATATGATGCCACAGTTTCCCTTAATTACTGAGCAGGAAAATTGTTACCTTTTTTTTATAACACCTGACAGGCTATCCTGCCATAGAATATATAGAAAAAATTTAAATAAAAGCACTTACACATGCTGTTGAAGTTAAATTCTTCTAAATGTGATTATTAAAATATCATTCTCTATTACTGAATTGAATTTCAATCTCAGGTTTCCATTCCACTTGATTGAAAAGATCTTTGTAATTTCAATGTCTGGTGCCATCAATTAGAGATTGTTCACTTCCCTATACCCCAGCACAGCATTAGAGCCCTAGACAGCTTGTGAGATCACGGTGTTAGAAGACATATGGTTCTCATCTGGTAACTGTCCACACAACTACCATCTGTGCTTTATACAAACTCATCTGGTTTTCAACGTTGTTATTATTTTCTGAGATAGCTGACTTTGCAGCTGTCTACCCAGTACCCATTCATACAACATCTACGTCAGAGTCCTCCCTTTTCATTCAGAAACTTTTTCTGGCCAGCTCACAATTTATTAGTTGATTTCTAATATGCCTTTCTTGAAACTATGGAAAGATAACTCATTTGTTAAATTGTTTGATAAATCCTGGTACTATACCATGGTAGTTGGTGGAGTGTTTCTTCAACTTGTCTAAGACTATCTCCACCTTGAATACTTCAGCCATGTCAGGAGGACAAGGAACTGCCTGTAAAGATCTATAAGAACCCAAGCACTGAGTCTTTTTCATCCTAGCCTCTCCTACAGTTTGCACATCATCAAGTCTTCTGACCCCTTAAATGGAAAGCTGGATGACAGTGGAGTTGGGATGTGATGGATAACTGACCTTAATTCCTGTGTATTCAGTGTTTCCCAGAGGAGATACTACTGTGACTATTGATAAAGTGAGGTCTGTCTGCTATCTGTAGGATTGTTTATGCTACCTTATCATTTTAAAGAATCATATCCACTACATTTAAAAATCTTTCACTTTGTGTTCTGTGTTTAGAAGGCTCTGAAGTTTCACCTTCCAATTCTTAATATCAAATTTACACATTTGTATTTACATGCATCCTGTGAACTTTTTGAAAGTTTAGTGATTTTTGTCTTAATTTATAATGTTATCAAGAGAGGAAATCATAATGGGGGTAATAAATTATGCTGCCAGCACACTAGACAGACACCTTCAAATGTTTATCTTCATAACTAAGCAACACTAATTTGCTTCATCAGAATCTCTTTTTTGTCTTTCTTTCTTTCTTTCTTTCTTTGACAAAGCAGAAAAAGTGGTTTAAAGGAGTTCTAATCTTGGTACTAAATGAGACAATGAGGTATTTTTATTGTTGTTCCTAAACATGGATGAGGTATATAGTGGTTTGTATGAGAATCACTCTAGTAAGCAGATATATTTGAAGATTCAGTTCCCATCAATGGAACTGTTTTAGAAGGACTAGAAAGTATGAAGTTGTTGTTGGTGGAGGTGTGTCAAGCTTTGATGTTTTAGACTTGGGCCATTTCCAATATGAGTTCTCTTTCTGTATCTTACCTATAGATCAAGTTTTGAGGTCTCAGTTCTCCCTGTTACAATGCCTTTGATCTGCCATCATGGACTCTAACGCTCTGAAACTATAAGCCCAAGTAAATAAGTCATTTTTCCACAAAGCAGCAGAAAAGTAATACAAGGTAGGCTAAAAACAAGGCTATGAGAACATACTATTTGTATCTACAAGAAGTAGAACTTGGCAACCAGCCAGTAGAATAAGAAGAGTTATGTTTCAAAATCTCTAATATATCAAGCATACTCTCTAGATAGTATTGTGATAGTTAATCCTAGTTGTCAGGTGGACTCTGATATGCCTAGTTTAGTAAAACAGACCTGATGGAATTATGTGATGGCATTTTCAGGGCCAGAAATAAGAGAAAAGGCCTGAAATGAATGTTATGTCATCACCCAGTATATATGGAGTGAGATGAAATATAGAGAAAGAAGGAAGTCTATAACTGCACCATGTTCCCCCTCCTTGGCCACCACAGGTTGAGCCAATGTGTTCTGTCTTTCTACCCTGATGTTCTTCCAGCCAACCCTGGACTGAGTGTCTAACCACTGAGCCAAATAATGTTTTTCTTTTCAATTTGTCTATGTCCATTATTGTTTTCTAGTAGTAAAAAAAAATATAACAATGTATAATGGTTAGCTATTGTCAGAACAGGGTGTGATCATGTTAATGTGATTTAACCAGGCTTATAAACTTATAAGACAGTATAAATTACCTTCTATCCACAAAGCCAATGAAAACCTCTACCAATTTAGTTAGTAAAGATATATTCTCTACTATGAAAGAGAAAGTTATAAATCACACTAGAAATTAAATGGTTTTCTTTAAAATTCACTAAATATAATCGAATTCACTTTCTCCTTTTCTGCAATTGACAGGTTCTAGGGTTCTGCAGTCACTTGTACTTCCTCTTCATTGATTTCTGTTATTGTGGGACCTTGGGTACCAAGTTTTCTCTGTCACCACACCCTATGAATAACTTTCCCCACTCATCCCCTAATTCACTAAGGTACCTTGGGAACTATATTTGAAAACTTTGTTTCTCATACAATAGAGATCTCAGAGCTTCTGTTACTCTTGCCAACTGACTGGAATAGCAGGCTTCACAGATTGTTGGTCATGGGAATATGGAGCCCATTCTCCATAATTCTCAGCTACCAAGATCTAGCCATTACCAAAAGAAGGATTTAATTGCTCACATAACAATTATCCACAAACCCACAGCCTTTTGTAGGGTAGACCAACAAGAGGTATACCTCCCCAAAGTCAGGATATCTTATTTCTTCCTGTTCAGTCCACCTCAAATACCTAGAACAGTTCACAACACTTCTGTCCCATAAAAAATGAACCTGTCAACTGTATAGTAATGAAAGGGGAAATGGTATAAAAGTGACTTTTCCCCATTCCCTCACTCAACTTTGCCCTCAACATCTACAATGCATTATAGATATAGCACATCACATGTTATGCTTGAACTTCAAGTTTCATTTGAACTTAAGTTCATTATCTTGCAATGGGAAAGATTCACCTTCAGTACTAGCATTCATATTCTAAGCCCTGCCCTCAATATATTAAGGGTGTTGTGAGTTTTTATGTGTACATAATTCTTCTGTGAATAGATATAAAAATATAAAAGAAACAGTGAATTTGTGCAGTTGGAGGATTCGGGACACTGTCTAATTTACCTACTTGGAGTCTGCTAAACCTTTTAAATCAGATTTCTGTCCTCATACTAATATTTACCCGAGCATATATATGTGTGTGTTGATATATATATATATATATATATATATATATATATATATATGTGTGTGTGTGTGTGTGTGTGTGTGTGTGTGTGTGTGTGTGTGTGTATGTATTTATATATGTATCATGTGAAAAATGTAAATGTTGTAATAAACCTGTAAATTTTTTCTAGGCTTCCAAAGTAGGCATTTGACCATTTTCAATTATCTGGACTTCAGCCAGCCAATGCCATTACATTTGGTCTCAGGATAGTTTTTCTTCCTGCCACTAGATGTCAGGAACTAAAAGATTCAGTTTCTATCTGTTTCCTCAGAAAAGAAACATGCTTTAGCATTAGATAAGTCAGTCTTTCTAGGGACTGACATTTGTGTGATAATATTTGAGACCATGTAGTATTTGTGAGATACAGGCAAAGAGACTGAGGATGAGTAAGGAAGTGATGCAGATGGAAACACAACTGACTATTTTAAACAGGAGGACATAAAATTAAGCAGTGCACAGATATATAAAGGGGTTGGAATGCAAATGGAAAGTGGGTAATATTGAGAAAGGAAACTTTAGTAGGTGATAACAGTCAAAGAAGAAAAGAGTAGCCTACTCTGGAAAACCGGTGGTTTTTAAAAAGTGTTGTTTGGTGGAACTGTTTTATGATGCAGATATCTGGAACAGAATAAGCTCTCCAAGAGGATTCCTTGGGGAAAGTCTGAGTTAGAAGAAGCAGACAGATCTGCAGAAGGAGGCTAGCCCTCAAACTGGTTTGAATTCTAACAAGAACGAGAGGATGCAAAAAGCATTGCACAGCGGAGAAAACTTGTGTCACTCTGAGAGGCACCTTGGTCCTCCAGGTTGATGACCCAGACCTGACCACTAACAGTCCAGGTCAAAGCCTGTGCCTTTGAGGGTAGTGTCAAGGAAATTCTCCATGGGCTGCCTCGGAGTAGGCTGCAGATATGTGGTTCTTAGGGGAAGAAAGTGATGCATTGAGAAGGCCAATAACTAATTCTTCAACAGTTTATCACAGAAGAACATCTGAGTGGTACAATTGAAGTATCAAAGAATGTTGTGAATTGGAAAGCTAAGAAAGAAAGAGACTAGGGAGGAGCCATTATTAAATAAACCATTGCTTAGACAGTCAGTGAAAAGTGCGAGGTGGTCAGTCATTATTAAGTGCTATGAGTTGTTTACCTCATTTATAAATATTAATATTATTTAAAATATGTTCATAAAATTATTTTGTCATAATTATCAAATAACAAATCCATATATTCTCAAAGAATACATTAAATAATTCAGTGATGGAAATACTTTGTTCTTTTTAATGCCTGTCTCTATTTTTATCAGTATAAATATCAAAGGCATTGTATCCTTTATAACATATGCAGTTTACTAGATATTACAAAAGGGGCATTGCTTGCAGCATGTTATTTTTAGTTCATTTTTTAAAGAAAAGACTAAAACAAAAAAGGAGCAAAATAAAAGATATGCCTAGCTCTTTTCCCAATATGATTATAAGAGTATTTGAATACACATTACCTCAAAAAGAATAGAACAAATTTTTTTCTTAAATTTCATCTGTAAGGCACTAGAAATTTTAAAGCTGTAGAGGAAATAACATTGTGATAAAATATGAAATCAAGCAAGTTTATAAACATTTTGCTAATTAGAAACATCTATCAATTTTAGGTATTCAGTTCATCAGCATCCAAATTGTAAATGCTTGGAGAGAACTTTTCTTTCTCTGCCTTTCTTAAAATTTTCCCCTCTCCCAATCTTTTCTCTCTCCCTTTCTCTTCCTTCCTCTCACTCCTCCTCCCTTGGCAAAAATGCACAGATAACTTGCTAACAAAAATTGAATAGCTTATATTAGTTACTTTTATGTTGCTATTACAGAATTACAAGTTTGCGCAGAAAGGATGTATTTTTACATATACCTGCATCCCAGAGAAACACAACCCATTGCAGAATGGAAGGCCGAGCCAAAGGAGAATGAAGAATCCACACTATTTTCATATACAGGAAGCAGGGAAAGAAACCTTATCTATTAGTATATGTTACTATTAAAATATGTTTCTTAAACTAGACATGAGTTAAATTTACTCTCACATTCCACTCTTGCCCTTATGTTTGTGGCACAAGTCCATTTGCTGCCAAGAGTCCACATTTCAGAATGAATTTCTCTCAAATATCCCAAGCTACAGATTAGAGGAATTCAAGGAAAGGTAGTTTCACCAGCAGGAAAATCTCTCCAGGATATCATGCAAGCATAGTTTGCACAATGAGAACCTTGGAGATGTGTTCATAAATCTTACAAATATTGAGGACTCAGGAACGAAGCCATTAATAAAACTGAAACTTCTCAGGATTTAATACTGTAGAGTGCACAGTGAGTGATCTGCAGCTGCCTCCGGTATTGCTCCAGTTCATTTGAAGAAAGTTTCTTTCAGGAGTTACTGCCCAACCCCTTCTCCTTAAGTCTAATCTACTAAGGGAGAAAAACACTGCCATAACCCTCATAGCAATAAGTTTTCCTTTCATTAGGATATAATCATCAGTTCAGAATTTTTTTTAAAGTTCTGTAAGAGCTGCAGGAAATAAACTCAACAAGAAAACATAGAAGGACATTAAGTTATTATGAAACCACATGGATATGATTATTAATCTTGCTATGTTAAGTGAGAATCTACCCTATTTCTAAATAAAACACCATTAGTAGAAGTTAGAGGTAATCTGACCTTGATGGGGGAATGATATAATCAAGAACATCATTTTTAAAAATGTAAAATTTAGGATAGAGAATAAATTACGAGACTAAGGTCTAGTTGCAAGAAAATTGAGCAGTTACATACATAATTACAGGGATACCAATATGTTGTAGAAGGTTACAAGGGGTCAACATTAAGATTTCTCTGTTAGCCTTGTAAAAAATCACTGTAACTTTAATCAATTTATTTTCTGAATTTTTTCCTAATAATATTTTGTGAAAATATTTTTGTTAAGTGCTAGCAATTCAATTAGACACAAAACCTCATCCTAATAGTAGGTACCATTCTCCTCTTTAGGTTGTTTTTGGAGTTGAACTTTCTATAGTTTCATGTGATAGCCTTGAACCATCCTGGGAATGCTTAGAATTCTTCAACTTGCTTCAAGTGTTTAACTTCAATTTCAATAAGTATTTTTATATGTAAGTCCTGGTCAGTCCTTAATTTCTTTTTTGGTGCAATTTAAATACTTAAAGAAAATTATCCCCTCTCCTATCCCCTTGTCACACTATGTATCTGTGTGTATGTATACACACTCACACACATCACACACACATACACACACAGAAATATGCATTTGTTTTGATGGGAATAAGACTCATGGCTTTGCATAGGTTAGACAAATATTCTATCATGGAAATTCATAGACCACTCTCCTACATTTTTGTTCATTCCTTCTAAACTCTTACCAAATGAATATAAAAGTCTTAAGTTTGCATCTACTATGGTCCTCTGCCCATTCTTCTTCATGTGTTTGCTCTGCTTATGATTGGTTTCATTGCCTCAATGCGCCATCAACATATCAAGCAAAACATTTGTTTCTCTTTTTTATTTTCTCATTGATGTCAATAGTTCAATTTAGAAGTTATATCTAATTTCTTCTACAATAATCTACTTTAACATGCATAGACTGAATAACTATGACAAAATAATTTTGTTTGCAAAGTAGAGAAAACGAAGATTTCTATAGATTCAAGTTTACTTTATTATAAAAGGAAGAGCGTACAGACATTTTACTCTACAGCACATACATTAAAGACTTCAGGCTGGGGAGATGGCCCAGTGGACGACAAACAAGTGTGAGGGCAGCTCAGTCTCAAGCCCATGGTTGTCTCAAGTGGCCACCTTCTGTAGCTAACAGGAGGACATCTAGTAAAGTTAAGGGGACATCAACTTACCCACAAAATCTTTGAGACAAAATTTATCAAGCCTACAAAGTTGTGCAAGGATGCAGATGGTGCAGAAATAGAGGGAGGTTTTGTGTTTCTGTAGATCACTTCAAAACCTGCTACTGGATGCAGGCAGGGTTACTCTCCTCTTGACACCATAACAAAATATCAGCCTTAAACAATGGAAACACGTCCTCCCTCATCTCTGCATACTAGAAGTTTAGTATCCAAGGATGAGGAGGAATGGGTTAGTAAAGAGTCTCCAAACATAGCTGTCAGATACTGCTGTGCGTTTATGTGATCATGTGCCCACCTTTGCATCTGTCTCTTAAACCTCTTCCTAGGAGGCCACAAGTTACATGGGATTTCACCCTCTACCACCCAATAATTCCTTTTGCATTATCTCTTAAAGATGGCATCCTCAAAGACAGTGTGTCCAAAGAAGTGCATTTTAAAACACAAAATGCAGACAAGACATCTATATAAATCTAGGGGAAATTTGAGTATGATACAGTCTCTTACCAGAAAGCTACTAAAGCCGGCTGTCTGGACTGTTTCTCCTAGTGTGGATCTCATTACTAATGAAAACAAACAGCTTCCTGCCCATGTCTATAGCTATGTTTTCTGTTTGTCTGGTTTCCTGTCCATGGTTCCCAATTAGTTTTCTCAACTCTGTTGTCCCTTGAAGGTTATCCAGTGGGGAGACGGAAATAAGATGACAGTCGAGTACTGAGTGTGCCAATGACCCAGACAGAGCTGCCCTCAGGACAGAGGACTTTAACTGGAAGAGTCTCTCCAATATAGCCATTCTTTCTGATGATCTACTCTTAACACTGCAGCCACAATGATTGTTTAATAACCCTTCCCCATCAGCTTGTGGTTTTGAATTGTAGAATCCAAAATGTTGTAATTCATAGATAAGAATCATTGGAAATTATAAGCAGGCAGCCAAGGAGAATAGATGAACTACATCTATAGAGAAGCCTCTGAGATGCAGATTTTCTCATGAATCTTTCCCACTAACCTTACCTAATCAGTCCCTTTGGGTTCTGCAAAGTAGATTTTCTCCAAATCCCTACAGTAACTTCCAACTCAGCATCCTTTTCCCAGAAATACAGATGGTCAGGGATGAAAGTATCCTTTACATTTAAGAAGAGTTTGAAGCTGAGAAGTATACCTAAAGTAAAATTTTAGCATCCCTTCCCCCACCTTCTCCACACACCAATCCAGGAAGTAATGGCAAGATCTATCAAGAATGGAAATGTTTTTTCTTATCTTTTCTTTTTTTTAAATTTATCAAACTCACTTGGGTTAAAAGTGTTCAGAAAAGGAGAAGGCCCTTGATGGTACCATTGCTGTTTCACAGTACTACTTACAACATAGAGGGGGTAGGTGGTTATGGCTCTTCCTCCTCAGAAGCTCCTGAGTACAGGTAGGGTGATGGTTGATACATCCAAACTCATCATGAATCGAAGTGATTCCCACAGAATCTTGAAGGAATACAGCAGACTACCTCTGTGTATAGAGTCACTTTCTCACAGAGGGAACTCGGTAGTAAATGATGATGTGAAAATCTGCAAACCCTCATTTAAGATGTTTGGGGCCCCAGCATCTGCTACATTTAAGGCATTCAAATGCCTTATTTTCCTGGAGAAGAATGAATGAGACAGGGAAGGAGGAGATGCAGCAGGGCCTAGACCCTCTTAGCAGGAGAGGATCTTATGGAGATGGGGAGGAGTCGGGAGGAGGCTGAAGGACAAACAGAGGAAGAGAAGAAGAGAAATGTTTTATGTTCATCATTTAGCCAAAAAAAATCCTGCTTAGAATTAACCCAGGCAGGAAATACCCTAGACATGATACCTTGTCATAATAAACACTGCAATCAATTAAATCTGGTGGTTTCTGAACTTTCAGAGTCAGAGTCTAAAATTAAGAACAAGATATTTTCCAAGCGGGTCAATAAGAGCAGACTACATGTTTGGCTCATTTTCCTATCCCAGAGATCTATCCAAGGGACCACGTCATCCCTATCTGTGACAGAGTTCAATGTCTTGGTTATGGTGTCAGAATGGTACTTATTCATACAGTCAAGTTGCTTTTGATGCACAGCTTTCCTGAAAGAGTAAGCTATGGAAACATGAGCGTATCCTTGATGCCCAGGCTTCCCAGCATCAAGTAAACAGAAAGAACAGCACTTCCAACAAGGAAACAAAATCTCCTCCAAGAAACAGATGGAAGGACCTGCAAATAGCCAAAGTTTCAGCTGACCTATCAAAGACCCTGATTTCCCTGCTAAGTTGCGTGTTGCAAACCTTACAAATAAAAAATAGCACATAAGACCAGGCTTTTTTAGCCCCTTTTAAAAACTCGTAGTACGCTGAGTTTCTTAAAAATGTAATAAGACGGATTATGGGCTCCTTGGTAGGTAGGGCTCATGGAAAGAAAAACAATCTTTGTCCTGCAATGTTTCTTCTGTTAACTCCTTCCTAAGGGTTCCTCCTTTCCAAGAAATGATGCTGTGTCCTGAATTCACTACCATAAACTCATATTGTTAGTACATATGTTTGCTTTTACACAAAGCTATTAATGGCTAAATGCCGTCCTGGTTTCACAAGCTCAGGAAGGCAGGCACCATAATGTTTTCCATGATGACAATTTTTCCCCCTCTGCACAGGGCACTGTCCTGTCTCTCACATGCACAGCTGTTAAACTGATAAAGAGAAGAGAACCTGAAGAGAGAGAAGAAAGTTATTTGTCTCTGCTATGTGAACAAGAGCTAGTTTATGCACTGGCTCTCTGGGATGAGCCTGAATTGACTGATGTCTCTAGTGTGCATTCCTAAAAAAAGGAACCGGAATCCTCACAAGGGCAGGGTAGCTGGGCTAATCAGGATGAAGATGCAGCTAGTTTAACCCTCAAAAATAGCCTCCCATGGTTAGGAGACAGAAATAAAATGCCTTTGCTGTCATTAGTGAGACAGGAATTAAGAGTAACAGACCAGGGTCACACAGTCAGTTATACTGCACAAGGACTCCCCCCTACTGGTGGCCAAGGTCTTCAGAGTTAGAAGGGAAACCTGACATCGCTTTAGCGAGGTCACTGGCCTTGAAGGAGAGGTGATTTTGTTAATTCACCTTTGAGGGAAATTGTATGTCCTGAACAAAAGCCGTGCGTCCTAAATGTGCTCACTTTGTAAGATATGAAGTTTATGATTACATATGGAGCACTGAGGACATTTATAACTGCACAAGGAAAATGGTCCCATTGGGCATTAGAAATACTGGAAAGTTAAAATAATTTTGCTTTTATGTTTTATACCCTTCTGTAGTGTTTCAAGTCTCTTACCTTCTGCAGATATTACTTTTGCAATAAAAAGAAGTCAGTAATAGCCATGGGATTTTCCACTCGATATCCTGGTACTTGGATATGAGCCATGTCATTAGAGCAGAATTATGTCAGAATACTGTCGGCACAGTTCTACCAGGGCACACTATGAAACAAGAAACTGAGGTAATTGTCTGTACCTTGGGTGGACAGTTCTAGCAAACTGCTTATCGTTTCTCCTGACAGTGAAGTAGAGAAAAGGTGACTACATACAGTACTTACAACTTTGCCCTGGCATGCTCAAAATGTCAAGTTCCAGGCAACAAATCTTATGATTGACCTAGTTATAGACATCTATATGGGCTATTTGTTACATATTCATCCTTCATATACAGTAAAATGTGGGCATCTACCTGTCACTGTGATAGGTACTTAATATGTATCTTATATAATTAGATCTCATAATTGCCTTCTGGAGCAGGAGAATTTGGTTTTTATATTAAAAACAAAATTCAGAAATAAGGTAACTTGGTAATTTGGCTACAAACTCCACTGTTTTTCTTCTTTCAAGAAATTTGTACATATTCAAATATTGATTATGTCTATATTCTGATACTCAAATAATCCTTAGGTCTATGTATGTTTTCTGATAGCATACTCTCATAACTTAAGAGTAATATATATTTCTGAGATAGATATTCTTTTTTTGAGATCTGTTTCTCTCCAGAATGCTTCTCAACAGTTTTAAAATCTGTCACTATAATTACTAATCTATGATTTTGAAAATTATACTTAAGTAAAGAAAAGAAAAAACTAAATATTTATGTTTAGGTATTTAGTTATTTACTTATATTTAAGTAAACTAGAAACTAATTGTATTACTGGTTAGAATTTTTTATTTGAAATATCTCACTGCTTAAATAAATATTTTAAATTAATGTAGAAACTGATTTTGTGTATTATAGACCTGAATATGAGTGGAAAAAGATCAGATTAGTGGCAAGTGCTCAAAATTCTCTAAAAGTTTTCTTCCCCAATATTTCTTCTATAACTATTAAAATAAGACATGTATCTATAAATAATTGCAATTAAGTCTCATTTTTCCTCATTGTCACAGACAGCAGTATTCACAAGCAAGAGTAACTACTGCAAGTGCTCTTTTTCCCTTGGAGTACAGCTGGTTATGCATTTAGATGGCCATGGCATGATGGATAGGTTGTTCTTGGCATTACTTTTGGACTAAATTAATCCACAGGGATGCTTACAAGCTGAAAAGGATGAATCCTCATGAATTCACAGTAAGGAATTGAAACAGCAGAAACATGTCTCGTGGTAAAACATTTTTTCTCATCCTAGTTATCCAATGATTTGCCCAAACAAAGATCTTGAGTCTACCCTAGAAATAGCTACATAAACAAGAATCAAACAATGGCAAAGTCATTGGACATGTTTATGCAGAAGTCAATTTTTGTGGGGTTTTGCCCCTCGATAAACAACTACAGACAAGTAATGACTTCTAGGAAAATGAGAATTATATTCTCCTAGGGATGAGCCAGCTTCCTGACTGTCCAACCCAAGGAGGTCAGCTTTGAAACCATATACTCCCAACAACAAAATTATTATCAGCAATTGTGTGAGTGTTTGTGTGAATGCACATGTGTGCATGCACACGTGTGTTAGCATACATGTTTGTATGTAAATAATTATATAAAGGAAAGAGGCTAGCAACTTTGGGGTACAGGACAGCAGAATGGGTGGGTAGCTGTGAGGGGCTGGATACAGGAAATGGAGGTAAAAGTGATGTAATATTATTTCAATTCAAAACATTCTATATAGTTTTTTACCACTAACTACATTTCAAGTTTTCCCTCTGTTTGCATACAATTTATAACTAAGAATATAGGCATCAATTTTTATAAGAACCACTCCGTTAAAAACCGCAGAGCATTTTGTATTTTGTTCATGGGTGAGATGAATTGTTTTTTAAGTTATTATTCACAGTTTTCAAAGATGGACTATATTAAGTATCCAGAGAAAACAAATGTATCTGAATTCATTCTCATTCCTATTCTCTTGGGTTCTTTTTTTTTTTTTTTTTTTTTTTTTTTTTTTTTTGTCCTCATGTGTACATCATTGCCTGAAGCTTTTGACACCATTTGTATATTCATCTATCAGACAAAACGTGTGAGAAAACAGTTCTCAAAGTCCAATAAATGTGCATTGAACTACTTAGCTGTATCAGTTAATGTAACATTAGGGGGAAAACCTCAATCTTAAATGTGATGACCTGCTAAATACAGAGACTATTTCGCATCATACTTTCCCTGCAGCAAGGCAAAAGGGCATTTGGTCTTGTGTTTTCATTTCTTTTTTTCTAAAGGATTGTTTAAACAGGACAAAAAGATGTAATGCCTAGCAATTATCATTAGACTCTAAAAGTTAACAGCAAATGCATCCATTTCAGCCAGATATCTAAGAGTCGTTCAATCCAGTGTTTGTTCTTAGGAACACCATACATTCTGTCTCTATAAACTACATTCAAGAAATTAACCCTTTGTCTTACTTTTTAATATTCACAAGATATTAGTTTTCTTCTCATTAATCAATATGATGTATCAGAGCCATTTGTTCATAGTAAGTCTCATATATTAACTAGTTTTAGCAATGGACTGATTGAAGTCTAGAAGTGTTAAATGGAATTCAGGTTATCCAGGTTGTCTGAGGAGTTGTAAAAATTATAATTCCATGGAGAACATTGGCTGACATGATTTTCTCAAGTCATTAATAAATTGCTGCACTTAGATACAAAACTTATCAGAGCAAGCGAAATGTAATCATTTATTTGATCAGTTATTACCTGTCCTGGATGGAGGAAGAGTCTTGAATTCACTCCCCTTGCCAAATTTTTCTGTTTCATCTTTGGGGATATATAGGGCTGCAAACTTTTTCCCTACAAGGCAAATGCCCAAAGAGTCCATGTGGAGCTCAAGATTACAGAATAACGTAGATCATCAGTGTGTCAAAGAATACTTCAGAGACTCAAGGAACTCCCAAGATTCCATCAGCTTCTGACTGTGGCAGTGCCGACTGCTGTCTAACAGAAAAAGTAAGTCTATCAACCTGACATCATTGGGAGGACTAAACAGGCCATAAGTCAAAGCAAAGGAAGAGAGCTAGACACTGACACAGACATCAGGCATTCAATTAATATAAATCAAGTCAGTGCCGTTCACTCCGACACTGACTCAATTCAAATTCAAAGCCACATGATACACTTGCCTTAAATATAAAAGAAAACAAAATTAAGTATTATTTTGCCTTAAAATAAAGTATATAGCCATCTTAACAAAATGGCTTATGATGCTATTATTGGCCATTAACACTTTAATTAGTGCCAAGCATATGTTTCTTTACTTTTCTTATTAGCAGCATACTAAGCAAGACAAGTGAATGCCGACTTCCTTTCTCCACTATCACACATGCTATTGGTTACAATTTCTTCTCAGCTTCCATCCTACCCAGCTGGCAAACCACACTTTTTAATTAGTAAGTCTAGTCCCATGTAATGAGCATCAATATCTCTATCCACAGGTCCGTATGAACCACTCCTACCTTTGAAGAAGCTGTATACTCTATTCTTTTTCTCCATGTGTGAAGTCTGGAAAATACAGCTTCAGTGCAGTGTTCTGTCCCTTAGCAGTGAATACCATAAACACTTCACAGTGCTAATGTAGTACCCGATGATTATCCCTAACAATAACCTGCGGTGTTGATATGCTTCCCATTTTACAGATGAAGAAATGGGGAGAAAGTCGTTGGAGGATGTATTCCAGTCTGATTTTTAAAAATTAGCTATATAAGACAAGATGTTTCAGTTCTAGAAACCCACCCTCATTAACCAAAATATGTAATACCTCTCAGTAACTAAGGTAGATACTGAGACTTTCTCAAACATGTGGTGCTAACTTTGGTCTCATTTTATATTATTAGCATTGATGATTTCAAAATAGTTTCCTCATTGCGGGGTAGAGAGAGACCTTAATTACACTATTCAGACACCTACCTTCATTGGTATTATAGGTTTTTGAAACCTTCAATTCTGAAAGAAGTTAAGGAGAATCCTTCAAGAATATGAAGCTGTAATACAATATGACAAAGTGGTTCTTGGCAGTTCTAAGATTGAAGGAGAAGCTAGGTATGTCATTTGTCAGGAACAGGAAGGTACATTTCAATTTGGAAGTGTACAATCATCTACATGTGGACACAGAAAAGCCAGAGTATACAGGATTATTTTTTTTTCCTTAAGACCTTCCAGATTGCCCTATGGCCACTTATTTGAAGCCAGCAGAGATGAGGGGGCAGGAGCTTTTGCTCTCTGTGCTGAGAGAATACACTGCAGTGAAGTGTGAGCTAAATGCTCTAGGAATGCAATCCCTTCCCCTACATCAAAAACATGTAAAGTTCACACACCCTAGGAGAGGATGCTACTTAAGCTTTTTTCCTAACATTTCATTATCTCTAAATCCCTTTGAAAGGCTTCCCTGACACCTAAAAGAAAATTAAGAATTGTAACTTAACCAGTCACCATCACTCAAGAGGTACCACCCGGCTGGAGGAAAGATGGAGCTGCAGGCAAAGGAGACAAAAGAGAGCCACATTCAGAATGTTGTCATTCACATCCCAAACTCTTTGGTGAAAATAGGGATCAACTACTAATGTGAGAATGGTAGAGATTCCAACTGGGAGCTAAAGAACAAATAGATTAGGGATGAAATTTCTAGGGCCTTCAGCCAATGATGCTGTAAGATACTCACTGGTTAGACACAGCATCTTGATGAGCATCGTGTTGAAATCATAGAGAGAGAAACAGCGAGGCAGAGACAGACTGGATATTCAGCAGGCTGGAATGGATACAGTCTCAAGGAAATTGCATTGCTTAAGAAGTCAAACTCCTCTATTTATATTAGTTAAAATCTCAAATGTCTTTGGGATATTCAGGAGACAATATCCTGTGGAAAGTAAGAATCATAGACTTCTAAAGAGGGTGAAAGGTCAAGGATGGAGATGTCAACTTCAGAGAGGAGATAATTGAGTCACATGTCTCACTGAAAAATTGTTTAGGTCTCCAGTTCCAGCAGCTCAGAGAGTTAAAATTACCCTCCGTATTTCACTCGGTGTGTTCCATTATTTAGATACCATATATTAGACATAAGGGAGGCCGTCTTGACTGTAAGAGTGATTAACACTGGAGCAGGCTACCAAAGGAGCCTGTGAAATTATCGACTCTAGAACATTTTAAAAATAGAGGCAACCATCTGTCCTAAATGATTTTGGTAGTAATTCTTCTTGGAAAAGGAGACTGGACAAAATAAACTTGATAAGGGAATTTCAAGTAAATAACTTCTTTAACATTTTCCTAATTTCATGGCCCATACATGCATGCCCTACATTTTTACCAAAGATTGCTCTGACTTGCGACTCTATATAATTTCATTTCTGTGACTTCGGTTTGTAAAATGCTTTAGGAGTAATTGCAGAAGGAAACTTTATGTGTGGTACATCTCGTGCTTAGGATTATTTCTCATACAGGAATGATCTTAGGGAAGGACATGCTGTATACCTGCTTTATATGCAGAGTTCAAAACAATTGAGAAAAAAGAAATATGATAAAGATTCTGATTAGAGAGAAGACATGGAGAGCTAAAATGGAAAGAAAATATAGGACATAGAAAATGTTTAACTATTTTGGGCTTTATTTACTTATTTTTTGGAAGAATTAAATAACCACAAGACTGGTCAACAACACAAAAGCATGCATCTATGCTTCATATATGTCATGGAGAAATGGAGATGCACAGATACAGATGAAACAATTACATACTTAATTGGACAAAACGGCAAGTTTTAAATATAGCAACTAAATTATGTGAGGAAGCCTGAAGGTAAGCATCACTTTAACAAGGTCTAGAAAAACGTCCTCCAGTGTCACCTTCCAGTCCTTGATGCTAAAAATGACAACTTCCTTCTAGCTCAGGGAGGGCCAAAGTTACTGCAGAATTAATCCTTCAGCTTAGGGTTCTGTGATATGTTATAAATATGTTTCTAGGTTTTCATTTGTTTTTTATTTCATTTCTTATTTTTGAGATGTAAAATATTTTATATTACATTAAAAATTGGCAGATTGTTCATTACATAGGGACTGTGGTCTGGGAAATATTGTAAGAACAGAAATATAGAAGAGCTTCAGAAACCTTTGAAGGACTACTGTGTTTATTGTTGAAAAACTTAGACTGTATATTTAGTACACACGTGCATATGAACACACATATAACATATACACACAAATACACACACAACCAAGAGTATACACATTCATATGCATGCACACATAAATATATGCATACATACATGGGCATGCACACATACACATACAAATATAAGCACACACACACACACACACACACACACATATCACACAAGCTCATAACATCTGCTCCTTCTTCGAAACAACAGACCATATAGATTTTTTTGATGTACATGTTCACTGAAAAAAAATTAAAATGTTAATATACCTTACCAAAGAAAAACTGATATTGTCAGAGCCTAGAACTGACTCTTGGCAATTGTGGTGACCATAAGCAATAGTGGTACTTGTTTACAGAGGAAAAGCCTTTCTTGGGACTGTGTGTCAGGAAGGAATCTGTTCCTGGCTTGGGTTGGTAGGTAGTATTTTCAGCTTTAAGAATGAGTAAAACTTTTGATTCAAGTCTCTGAAGTTGCTATTTTAGAGACTGCTGAAAAGATGCTTTCTTTTGTCCTCTCTGCCTCTCCGGAAAGAGAGAGCAGAAGTGAAGGATGCAAACTTTTCAATGTGGAAGAAACATTTCTGGAGGCTGGTATCAAGAGGAAGCAAGCCTTTCAATTTCTCAGCAGGCAGAAATCTGTAGAGCTTCTCTGAAGGTTACTTCTGCTCCGAAGGCTTTAAAATTGCAGGTGAATTGTAATCCTTTCTCTGGTAACACGGATAGATGTTCTTCGTGATTCAGCCCTCACCACAATGTCCTCTTTGACTCACAGACAAAGGCAGTGGTGGGATGGGGGTTCTCACCTGCCTCCACAAGCCTACCCCTCAGTTGACAAAGTCAGCCATGGGAGTTCACTTTCTCTTTGCTTCAGGATTTCTTTGTGAATGTGGATTTCTTCACTTTCTCTATCAAAGCCTCACAATTCCATCAGTTGGCTCTCAAGATCATTGACTCATTTACATTTATGCTACAATCAGTTCTCATACACACCAAACAATAAGCCTCTTCATTAAAAGTTGTTTTGAGCAAAATTAAGGCTGAGTTTGTTTTACTTTCACAGTTTGTAGCCATTTCCATTTTATGATTAGCAAGTGATCATTATGAAAATCAAGGGTGAACGTGACCCGACGCTTCACAGGCTCTCCTCTTCCAGCTACGGGGCAGAAATGAGCATGGAGTGAAAGAAAATTAAGCAGGCAAAATATTTGCATATGTATTTGCGTGTATTTTTTTTTTCTTGGAGGTCTATAGGCTTCATCAGCCTTTCAGAGAGACTCAGTCCAAAATAGTTATGAACGCTGATCTAAAAGCAACACTGCTTTGTTAGGAAATTTTGATGAGTACAGTTGTAGAAGGGTATGCTTGAGGCAATGACCAGATCTTAAAATGAAAATGTGCAGCACACATCACTGTGCAAAGATAATCTAAGTATTTTCATGAACAATGGTTGAAGGGTGTACTTGCAATGTGATTAAAAATGTATATTGAAAATCAGAAAAGAACAAAACTTCGATGCCATTGTATTTTAATATTGCTTTATTTAAAGGTACATAAAAAATAAGGAGATGCCATATATGTTTTTTTTTAACTCATCCCTTCTAGCAGGTGATTTCATCACATGAAGATGTAGAAGGACCAGATCTGGGGATAAGGATGCAGACAGTTTGCACAAATGAGATGATTTATGCCTTGGGAAAATATTTTCAGTGATTAATAATGCCTGTCTATTGGGTGACAGGTCAAACACCCTTAAATGATAAGTAAGAATGAATTATGATATATCTATCATCCAGTGGTCTCAACACAAGGCTAACTAAAACAAGCAGAGGATAGATAGATAGATAGATAGATAGATAGATAGATAGATAGATAGATAGATAGATAGATAGATAGATAGAAATGTTTAAAAGGGAGGGAGGGAGGAAAGTAAACGTAAGGAAAGAGGGATGGATGGAGATGGATGGATGGATAGATGTATGGACAGAAGAAGATGTAAGTGAACAAATACATAAAATTCTAACACAATTTAGGCTAATTTGATACTTGCATGATGAAAAATAATGGTAGGAAAATATTAATCATCTTTGATTTTTCTACTTAAAACCTTTTGTTTTGATAAAAGGAAAATACCTTGTCTATAGACTGCAAACACCACAGTGCATAATTTAGAAGAGTCTTGAATCTATGCCAGGATGTTCCAAGCAGTGTCTGTTGGCCACCACTGAATAGCAGAAAAAGTGCAGGTCCTGTGTTCAGAACTAAGGCTACTGTGAAACCACATGATGCTAAAAGGGTAAATCCAGTCAGAAACACATGAGATTCATTATGCCTTCAACTTTTAATTACATTTGGTGGCTGAAAATTTAAAAAGCTTTAAAGATTGCCAAATATTTCATGACATCCACATTTAGTGTCAATGCCTCTTGACATGACCACAGTTTTTTGGTTTGGTTGGGTTTTTTTTTGTGTTTGTTTGTTTGTTTGTTTTTGTTTTTGTTTTGTTTTAAGGGGTGTTTTTGTTTTTGTTTTGTTTTGTTTTGGTTATTTTTGCTTTTTGTTTTGTTTGGGTTTTGTTTTTTTGTTTTGTTTTTGGTTTGTTGTTGTTGTTGGTGGTGGTGGTGGTGGTGGTGGTGGTAAGTGGTGGTGGTAGTGGTATGTCCGTGTTTCAGTAAAACTTTATTGGCAAAGGCCAGGGACATGCTAATTTTGTCTTTGGTCCATCATTTGTCAACCTCCAACCTTTCAAATCATATATTCCTAAGTCTTACTAAAATTCAATAATGTATGTAACAATTTTAAGTAAAGAACAACATTAAAATGACCCACAGGTTTTAAGATCATTAAATATCCAGAGTAGTTATTTCCTTTCTTTAGAGGTTTAAACAGAGGAGTTTGGCTTCTCTGTGTTGACAACACAAAGGCTGCTTATCTCTTCAAAGCCTTAACTATCCAAGTTTCTCCTTTCAGCAGTTGCTGGGTTGCCTCATCCACCTTACTGTTTTATTCTGTTCCCCAGCTTCTCTCCTCGCAACTTTCCTGTTCTGCTTAATTTTCTACTAAACGTAGAGTTAATCAAGCTCCCTGTCATTGTTAAGACCTTTGCTATTTGACGCATGACATGAGAGCCAGATATGGGAGTCTCAGCTGAAAGTTTCTTAGAGACACAGAGTGTCTATACAAAATAGACAAGAAATTATGTCTCAGTGAAACTGCCATGTGATTTACTTATATGCTAACATTTGTTTGGGCAATAGTTGACCAGAGAGAAGATGACAGAGGAGATTATGACTTTGTGTTTAAAACAATAAAACCCTGTATAATCTGAGTTCAGAATTTCCCTCCAAAATCATTCTCTATTCTGTCTTCTCTCTACTCAACTATCTCTTTGTCCAACTTGGTAAGTAGATTCTACCTTTGAGGGTATTTTCAATGTTCATGCTTCTAGGTGAACATTTCCCAGCACCTCTATCAATTCATTTATCTCTGTCATCTTCACTATCACTGGTCCTTCACTGTGTTTCTAAGAACCTTGCAAACACGTGTTTGCTTTGTGTTGGGATCCTCATCCTCATCTGTCCTTCTCAGTAAGTGGCTGGAGAGCAGATGTGCAACCCATCCTCAAATGACTGACTGCTTATGTCTTATCCTATGAGAAAAATGATGCAAGTATCACTTTAAAGAAAAGTGTGTTGGTGTCTTGTTTATAAATTTCCAAGAGAAGCAAGTAGGATAGTATCTTCATGTATACAACTTCTAATGCAATAGAAGAGATTTGTTTTTAAAGTTCACTCTGTAGCAATGGTTCTCAACCTTCCTAATGTTGCAACACTTTAATGCACAATCACATGCTGTGTTCCCCAACCATAAAATTATTTTCGGTGCTACTTTATACCTGGAACTTTGCTACTGTTACAAATTATCATGTAAATGTCTGATATGTATGATTTTAACTATGAAACTCTTATGAAAGAATTATTCAGTACCCAAAGAGGTCGTGACTCACAGATTGAGGACCATTCCTCTAGAAGTAGCTTGATTATGTCTAGGATACATTTTAAGAATTCTCCATGTTCTTTTTTTGTTAGTTCATTTGTTTGTTTAACAAAAATAAAATGTGGCCTAAAGGTGAAAGTTGATATTGTATTTAAATTTTTTGAACATCTGGCAGTGTTTGTTTGGCCTTCCTTCAGAACCACAAAAAGAAAAAGTTCAGTAGTTACCTACATGTGTGTACCACCTGCAGTAGGACTGGGCTGTATTTGGTTTGTTAATGTACTGTTACATTGTAATTCCTATTCTCAGCCCAACAAAAACAGAGTAATATTCTTTGTTCTTAAATATCCATGCACATATCCCTCAAATACACATAAACACAATTTCATACACACATGTGCATTTTCACAACATATACATATATATATACATTTATAATATATTTAATTATATCAGCATTGTTTTCTAAAATTTTGTTTCTATATAATTAAATTTACGTCCTGGCTAACATTAAATCCATATTGACCCTTATGCTAAAAAAATAATAAATTCTTAAACAATATTAACGTATTTCTGTTTTTTATTTTATTGTTTGAAGTCTATATTATAAATACATCATTTCTTCCCTCAAGCCCTCATGTAATCCTCCTTTCTTTTTTTTAAATCAATGAACTATTTTCATTAATTTTTGTTATATACATATATGTAAATATGTACATCATTTTTCCCCTAGATATGTCAATTCAACCTGTTCAGTCCGTGTAACAATACTTGTATATTTGTCTTCAGGGCTGACCACTGATTGATTGGTATGGGACAAGCAATTGCTCTGCTCTTTCCGGAGTAAGAATACCCCCCCCCCCCATTTTCACCATTTGTTAGTTGCCTATAGTTCTCTAAATAAAGTCATGGCTTTCTGAGTTTTGCCCACCCCACCTGTTCCCAAATCACATGGCTATGGTTGCCCTTATTCAGCACATATCCAGGCAATCCTGTGGTTGAGATTTTTATGTCTTTGGCATCTAATATTCCTAGTAGATGCAAGGTCACAGCAAGCTCCTTGTCCCTCTGGCTCTTAAAGTCTCTCTTCCCCCTCTTCTGCAATGATCTGAGTCTTAGGTGCAGGAGTTGCACTGTGGGTGTATCTATTGAGCCTAGACTCCACAACATGACCATCTGACTGGTTGTGGCTTTTGGTAATGATCTATGTCTATTTGCAAAGAGAAGTTTTTTTTTTCTTTTCCAGTCTTCCTATGTAGTGATTGAGTCAATTGACTATGAAATCCATATTTGACAAGGCATACGCAGGTCCTAGATTTAATCTCAAGCATATGTGATCAGTCAACAGTCAAAGCTTCTCCCTTCAAGTCTAGAAGACAATATTGCTTCTTTGGATTCTGTTCTCCTGTCTGTTATCTACAAACATATCTATATTCTACCTTTTATTGGGCTTCTCTCTGTTAAAAAATTATTTCTCCTTTTTAAAAATATTTAGCGTATCTAGGACTATATTTTAATCTCATTTAAATATTCCTTAACAGTTGTCGATAAAATATTTTACCGAGCCACATATTGCCTAATTGATATGCCACTGAGCCTCCCCAGAGAAAGAGTGTTGTAAAGCAGTTTTCTGTTGGTTCTTTCAATAAATCAGTACCCCTGTTGTTCTGAAACACACTGGGAAGAGCAGAAGCTATAGTTTTGATTAACATAGACAGAAAAGTCCAAAACGTTTCTCATCTTTGAATGTTTCCATTAATCAATAATTCAGAATGACTATAGAGGTTTCAGGAAAGGCAAAAAAAAAAAAAATCTGCCTTTCTGGTCCTACATAGAGAGCTGTTCTGGGAGGTAAACCTTTGCTGCCCTGGTTTTAATATGTGTCACCCTGAGAATGAGATTGATTATCGCCACAGTTGGGCCCATGGGGTGAGTCTGATACTGTTCTGTGGGTTGTCCCCAGTGAAAGGTGTTCAGCAGGCAGCCTCTGAAGAGCATATGTGAAAGCACACTCCACCAAAGCTCTGCAAGGTACCCACAGGGCTGCTTCCTCCAACACTACACAGAAGACATGTTCACGGGTCTTTCTCTGCATCTTTTTTTAGAATTAAAGAATAGTTCCTTTAAATAAGTATAATCCCATGTATATTTTAAAGGCTAGGTGAAGGCATTTTGTATGTGTTCACCCTAAAGAGATGATAATAGTCTAAAGGACTAATTAGGTGGACACCAGTGTAAGCTTTCTGTAGCCTTACCCCTGTACTGAGAAGTCACAGTCGGTTTACCTCAGAACTATGTATTGTCTTTGGATTGATAGATCAATTAGAAACCATTTTAAAGGAGCACTGTTTGCTTTGGTTTGGTTTGTTTGTTTGTTGTTCTGTTTTTGTTTTTTATCATTTTCTAGGGCACAGTGTGAAGATATCTTAGCAAAAAGTTGAATTTCTGTAACAAAAGCAGATTATTTTAGGTGTTGCCCAGGTTATACTTCTTTCATTATCAGAAGCCTGATACTTAACAAAACATGTTTTTTTTTTTTAATCACTAAACAAGCATGATGTAGAACTAAAACGAGGCTATGAAAATGGGAGAGATTGCATCTTGTCATAACACATCTATGAAATTCTGACCAGAGTGAAAATGGGAACATAAAGAGAGCGATCATTTGCTCATTAATTCAAAGAACAACGTGCCGGGTTTTTTTTCACCTATTATGAAAATGGAGATTATAGGACTCAGATCATAGCCATGACGGTTTTTCAAATGTACATGCAATAACTCATTATACCTGTGGTGCACATTCAGATGCCAACAACGTTTTCGGTCTTCTTTTCTACTGCTCCCTTTACTATGCAGATAATGTTAACTCCTCGACAGCATATCTCCCTGTGTCTTGGCGTCAAGTCCGCTCTACTTTCCCGCCAAACATGGCGGAAACTGACAAGTGGGTGAAAGTCTGTGTAAATATTCAGATGGAGTAAAACTGTCGAGCTGTCCCCCGGTGCTAACAAGCACATCGAGAAACGATCTCCCCGAAGTTCACAGGGAATGGGAGAATCACATGGAGCAGGGCTCCCTCACACAGGCCTCATTATCTCAAGACACCCCAATTGAATGAGTGTGTTCCCTTCATTATGTACAAATGCTGGGGATACGGCACAGGGACACGGCTCCCATGAGTCACTGTGTAATTATAAGTGCCGCATTCAAAACTGGGACAAAAGCAACAGCAGGACACTGTAAGCCTAGATGGTTGTTACAGAGGGCAAACAGGAAAACTTCTTCAAAGGCCACCACAAATTACATTCTCCGGGCCTTTGTCACAGGCAAATTATCCAGCCATAGGGACGACGCGAAGCACAACTTATTTCAGATGAAATAACTCGCAGTCATGCTCCTTCTTTTGAAACTTTCTGGTTGACGACACAGCTGCAAAATTATATAAAACACGGAACACTGGCTGTTTGGTAAATGATGTTCATGCACCTCCATCCTTCGCACCTCTGCTTTCTCCCCGGGTGTGTAAGGTCCCTCTTGCTTTAATCTAAGTAGTTTTAATTTTTTAATTGGTTACTGTTTTTATTACTATTTCAAATGTTATCCCCCTCCCTGGTTTCTCTTCCACAAACCCCCTATCCCATCTTTCCCCACCCGTTTCTATGACGATGCTCCTCCACCCACCGACTCCCTCCTCCCTGTCCTGACATTCTCCTACACTGGGGCATCAAGCCTTGACAGGACCACGGGCTTCTCCTCCCACTGATGCCAGACAATGCCATCCTCTGCTACATGTGTACTCTTTGGTGGGTGGTTTAGTCCCTGGGAGCTCTGGAGGGTCTGTTTGGTCGCTGTTGTTGATATATACAAAGAACTTAGACTCCAGGAATCAAATAATTCTATTAAAAATGGGGTACAGAGCTAAACAACAAATTTTCAACTGAGGAATCTCAAACGGCCAAGAAGCACCTAAGGAAATGTTTAACATCCTTAGTTATCAGAGAAATGCAAATCAAAGCAACCCTGAGATTTTACCTCACACCAGTCAGAACGGCTAAGATTAAAAACTCAGGTGACAGCAGCTGCTGGCAAGGATGTGGAGAAAGAGGAACACTCTGCCATTGTTGGTGGGATTGCAAGCTGGTACAACCATTCTGGAAGTCAGACTGGTGGTTCCTCAGAAAATTGGACATAGTACTACCTGAGGAACCAGCTATACCACTTCTTGGAATATACCCCAAAATAGTTCCAATATCTAACAAGGACACAGGTTCCACCATGTTCCTAGCAGCCTTATTTATAATACCCAGAAGCTGGAAACAATCTAGATGTCCCTCAACAGAGGAACAGATAAAAAAATAATGATACATTTACACAATAGAGCACCACTCAGGTATTAAAACAATCACTTCATGAAATTTGTAGGCAAATGGATGAAACAAGAAAATAACATCCTGATTGAGGTAACCCAGTCACAAAAGGACACACTTGGTATGTAGTCACTGATAAGTGGATATTAGGGGAAAAAAATCTCAGAATACCCACGTGTGTAAGATTCTTTGTAGGGATATGAACATCTGCACTAAAACATGGTCAGGGGCATGTTAGATGGCTTAGAGAGTAATGATGCTGTGCAAGCCTCATATCCTCAGTTTGATCCTTAGAGTTCCACAGTGGGAGAGAATCAATTAAGAAAGATGCTGTGCTAACTACTGAGTTAGGGTCAAGGCATCTGTGTGCCCATGTGATTGCACGTGTGTCTACCTGCGTTAACAGCAACAATGATAATATAATAATTATCCATTTTACTTAAAAGTCTTTGAGAAGCACATTACCTAAAAAACTGTATATTTTCTTCATGCCTCTCCATTATTTATTCGTCTTTATGTGTTTATTAGAAAAAGTACATTATCACAAGCCTATACTTAATCTGTAACAGTGCTCCACATCTTGTGAATGGTCTCTCCATCCTCAGCTTCTGTTTCCCACGGTAATACCTCACCTAAGGCTTATTACATCTTGTTCATTCTCAGAAGACAGGTTAGTGCAGCATAAACATTATTTATTCTTAGTTTGAGAAGTTTTAAAATGTATTACAAAATTATGCAACATATAATCTATTGACTTATATCATTGACTAGTACTACAATCAGTCAACCATTTTTACTATTATATACTAAAGTGGTTCCACTTTCAACTGTAATTTGTCCTCGAGGGTCCAGATTACAAACCACAGGATCAGTTGTCCTAATAAACAGAATTTTTTTTTAAAAAATGAGTTTTAAAAAACTTTAATAAATATATACCTTTAGAATGTTTCTATATCACATGCTAGTCATTTCTAATCTAGTACTATGCCTAATTCATAAATCCAGCTTTATCATGTGTTTGTCTGTATGTATGTATATAAATGTATACTATAGACAAAACCAAAGTTTATATAGGATTCCTATAACCATTTCAGCTGTCCACTGTCCAACCCATCACTATGACAAGAGAAGTTCTACATAATATTGTTTGAAGTCATTATCCCTCTACTGTAGGCATTTGAATTTCTAAATTTTGGAATGTGTGTGTGTGTGTGTGTGTGTGTGTGTGTGTGTGTGTGTTTGTGTGTGTGTGTGTGTCAGTAAAACACATATTCTCCCTCTTCCTCTACCTCCATCTCCTATTCCCTTCCCCACCATTTTCTCATAGTCTTTCTGTGGTAGGCAAAAACCTATGGCCTTCAATATTTGCAAAAGTGCTTTAATACTAGATACTAACTCCATTCTTCAGGTTGCTGAGGAAGGTATGGCCATGGAGTACTGGCCGGCTTCCAACTCATGATCTTTTACCCTGTTGCTCATACCTCCAGAGACTGGAGATCAGAGGTGTGTGCCGCCATACTTGGCAAAATATCCTGCTTTTTATAGACCTGCTTCTAAAGGTAAAACAAAAATGTTCTGTAATAAAGGGACAATGGAGGATCAGACGATATTAGCTCTAAATATTAATGTTATAAACCCAGCAACACCCACTCCCAGAATTACATCCCTGCCAAGAGGCCCACATCTTCTTCCTCAGAAACAGACTCCAATCCTTAGGCGAAGGGAGTCCCTTATTCTGCCACTAAAGCCACTCCACTTTTGTGACTTTAGCGGTGGAGTGATAGAAAGCTAGAACCAGGGCTCAGGGGAACTGACAGGAATTTCCTGCACCTAAATTGGGACTTAATAAAAATTCACTTGTAACAACAGTGGCCCAGTCTTTCCCCCAGTGTTTACTTTTACAACCTTCATTTTTTCAATAGCTGTAAGTGCCTATCATGGCTTTTTTCTGCTCTGTGCTGCTGTCCACTACTGTCACAAACAACCCTTTGGATGCGCATTGATAGTCGCCATAGCGCAGTTTGGCAGGTGGGGTGACTTCAAGAGCAGAAATCTACCTTCTGGAAATCCTTAATGTTGAGGGGACAGGATGGAGGTGTTATGAAGGTTAGATTCATGTGAAGTTGCGCTGGTGTTATCCTTGAGATGACCATCCTCAAGATCAGTGATTGTCACTCTTTCTTATACTGTGACCCTTTAATACAGTTCCTCGTGTTATGGTGACCACCAACCATGAAGTCTTTTCATTGCTACACTACAATTTTAATTTTGCTACTGTTCCAAATTATGAATATCTGTGTAGTCTGTTGGTCATAGGTGACTCCTGTGAAAGGGTCATCCTATGCTCAAAAGGGACATGACACACAGGTTAAAAACCACTGGTCTAGGCATCTCCCACATGCCAATTCACCCTGTGGGTACCTATCTATATCACCTGTGATCTTAAAGACACCAGTCAGATTGGACCAGTGCTCACATCTGATAACATGACTTTGGCAAAACTGGTTAAAGGCTATAAGGCATTCTTGTTCTAAGATAGTGGAGAATTGGGCTTAAGTGTACCAACTGCGGATAGGAAGGCATATTTCAATGAACAATATCCACTATGTCATAAAGATGCATCATCTCAGTTTCTTCTTCAGTCTTCACACAGCCTCCTCTTTGTTAATTTATGTATAAAGTCATTTCTCTTCAGCTTTATGTTATATTTTAATATAGGCCAATGGCATCTAGAGATCCTTATGTTATATCTCTCAAGACCCTTTTTGAAATAAGGGCCAACTTCTATGTTCCCAGTGAGCACATCTCTGAGGAACTCTAATGCAACCCACTGTAATACTCTTTCTATGTTGCTAAAACAACTTTCAGTAAGTGGTTTATTTAAAATAGAATTTCTGTATAGAAAAAAAATATGTAAGTGCTCACCACATAAAAAAAAGTATCTTTTCCAAAGCTGAGCATTCCAATTTCTACTCTTACATGAGTGTGAAGGTGATTCTATTCACATATACCTTTGGACCCATTGTGTCATTTATTTGTGGCTTAACCAATCAGAGGCCGCCGCCAAGTTCTATTGTGATCTCTGGTTTGTATTTCCCCAACTCTTACTGAGGAGATCATTGTATTGTGATAGCCTTCACTGCCTTTAGTATTAGACACAGAAAAACATCATTAGTATCAGGACTTTTTTTTTTTTTTAACAATCAGTGACATGTGTTATTATACAGTCTGAACTCAAGCCCTTGAAACGAAAAATCTGCACCATTGGAATTGTGTCTGTCAGAAATCATCTCATGAGATGCTAAGCAAGCCATTACTTTCAACAACTGCAGAGGAGAGGAAGAAAGGAAGGGAGGGAGCGAGAGAGGGGGAGAGAGAGGAGAGCAGTGAAGGGTAATAATTAAGAAATAAAATGAAAGAGAATAGTATTGCCGATGTCACTTCTTGTCACTTCTAAAAGTCAAGGTTTGAGCTACAAGGAATACATTTGAACAACTCCTGGCAATTTGTGACCCATAGAACAGTCTAAGAAACAGTGATCAATCCAACAATTCAGGGAGTAAAAAAAAAATCATTGTTATATTTTGGCTTGGTGCATGCGTCCCATATCTGCTTTTGATCAGCAGCAATGTCTTCTGCATACTAAAGTGAGAAATTTCTTAAAAATGAAGAAGAATCACAAATGCACAATAGGACCAATCAGTGGCTGCTCATTCATCATGCAGCCCTCAACTGTGTTGCCTAAAGAAGGTTCAGACACTGCAAATATGTGCCCATGCCACCTGTGAAATGGCTATTTCCTGCTCCCGTCCCATCGTTTATTAGGGATGGAGCCAGGCTATCTGGATGACTCAACACGAAGATCTTAGAAACTGAAAAGGCTCTTAATGACAAAATGCACAGTTGTTGAAATTATAGCAATATTCATTACTGACACTAGATGAGACAGGATTCTTTTTATTCTTTTTTTTTTTTCACTTGACACAATCAGCTGATCTTGCACATATCATGGGGTAGTGCTTGAGCACAGAAAAATTGCCAAGTCCTAATACAACTATATTTGAATGCGCTGGGATTCTGCAAAAGAAAGGACATGGAAGTGATGTCGAGGGGAACAATGGTTAAATGCCAGGTACTGTTATGAGCCCCTACAGTTAAGTCTGGTTTTTAAGCTAACACCAGGAAAACCAACACTGATATAAGACAAAGACATCAATGTCCTTAGCACATTCTCAGGCTTGGAATCCTAAACAAAAGTGAAGTCAGAAAAATCAAAAAGCAAATCCAGCTGCAAGGAGCATGAGGAAACAGTCCTAAATCATTGCCTCTAATGTCCTGTACAAATAACACAGAAACAGAAATAACAAAGCATTAATATTTTTTTGCATACACCAAATGCCTCCTGCACACAGGGAGGGGGCTGCTTTACTAGGTAGGAAGGAAAAGAAAGACGAATGCTCTGCCTCAAAACCTTAAAGTTCACTGATGATAAAATCATGAAGAAACACAAAGCTTAGAGTAGTAATCTAAGATAAAGAACCTGCCATTACCAAGACTGTGCTTAAGAGAAGGCTGGACACAAAGATGTGCCCATTTTACCTAAAGAAATTGAAGTTATATCTGGGGATTTGAGTTATATGCATCAATCTAGTTACAGCTAAAAAAAAGTTGTCTTCTAACAAAAATCCCAAAACAAAAAAACTGTCTCAACAGAAATGTACTTGCATTTAGAGAAAAAACCTTGAGAGATATTATGACTTAGAAATGTCCAACCAAAACCTTCAGATGCTGAAAGTTTGGAGCCCACCTGGTAGTACTTGTAGAAAGTCATTTTAAAAAAATAGGGGTAAGGATTTTGTTAGTAGATTAATCTATCAATACATTCTCTGAATTCATAGGTAAGTCAACTCCTTCTACATCGGTGCCAGGCTGGAGGAATGAGCTCTCTCTCTCTCTCTCTCTCTCTCTCTCTCTCTCTCTCTCTCTCTCTCTCTCTCTCTCTCTCTCTGTGTGTGTGTGTGTGTGTGTCTGTCTGTCTGTCTGTCTGTCTGTCTCATCTCCCCCCCCTCCTTCTGACTGTCTTTTTCTCCTCCTTTTCCTTCTCTTCTCTTCTTCACCTTCACAGTTTCCATAAGTGGGAAAAATCCCTCTTTCCCCACAGTTGTAACACAGTTCTTCTGCCTCACCACACTGCAGAGCCATGAGCAAAGCAGGCATGGGCTGAATCATTGGACCCATCAGAAGAAATCCATCTTTGCTTAATTATTTCTCAGGTGTCACTTTTCAGAATAGAAAAGCTAACTGGTAAAGAAAGCATTATAATAGTCCTCAAATTGCAAATTATATCCCTGCTGTCCCCAGTGAGGCTGTCTAGTGTTTAGTATCTACTTGCTGTGAATAGAAACACAAAATACACACCACACACACACACACACACACACACACCCTCTGCTTTGAGTGCCAAGTAGAACAGAGGAATATTTGTCATGGTCAGAAACAGTGCAAACAAATCTAAATTTGGAATCCCATCCACAATTCAAGCCACCCTATGGTCATTGTAATCACTGCCACTGTCACCATAGCTGGCATTCTACTGAAATCTCTTTGTCTCCAATCAGAAAAAAAGGGATGCTTCATGGATGACAGGTATGTGCTGAATTTTTATTTTAAAATTGGTCAAGATTAATAGACTGACTTCTAATGGTATTTCTTAGAAGGTAATAACAAAACGAGAACACAGATCCTCGTTAGAGATTTTTCTAGGTCAACTCTTAATATTCCAAAATTGAGATGTTCCTTAATCCCTTGGCACCTCAACTTTCTAACTTGTAAAATGGGACCACAGAATAGCTCTTCTTTTATGGAAAGTGATGTATGTTATCATACAAAGTATTTTTTCTAATGACTACTCTTATTCGTATAGCATGATACAGTACTAGGTTTATAGTCACTGTATGACATGAAATAACATACAGCACAGAAATATAGACATAAAGGTATATAGCATTGTTACATCCGATGATAATCAGGGGAAAACATAAAGAGACAAACTGAGCAACCCAGCACAGCAGCAGGCATAAGCCAGAAAAACCAAACTAGCTTTCTTAAGCATAAGAGAGAGTCTGTAAGGCAAGAGTATCAGGAAAGTACGAGAATAGAATCAAACTCTCATCTTAAAAATGATATTTTTGGAACATTATTATAACCTAATAAATGGTACCCTAATAGTCCAAAAAACAACATAGCAGTTAAAAATCTTCTGATAGTATTGGGCCTGTGGGACTCAAGCTTCAGTTAAATTGTAGCTGGATGTTTCCTCCGGGCATAGCTCCACTCTGTAAGTCTAGGACTCATTTGTAAGTTTGGATTTAATTTGGACAGTCCACATTATCCTGCCCATCAAATGTACCGTAGTGAGCTCTACTTTGGTTCCTTTCTACCTGGATACCTTTTCTCCTCCTTCCTCAGCCTCTTATCATGGAAAATAAGCATCTACCGAACTCACCAGCAAAACTCTGGGTTCAATTCTATTCATTCTATCTTTAGTTTACATCCTACATCCCCCTTTACCCCAGTTCAACCCATTCTATTGGATGTCTTAGGAGGTCACTGTCTTCATAACATTCTCTTACCCGATTCATTGTAACAGGCAAACAGATGCCACAAGACTAAATGGTGGTGTTGAATGTGTTCCTCCTGCTTTTACTATAAACCCAAGTCCTATCTCAGTTTCTTCTACTGCCTCTCCAAACCAATCCAGCTATCACTGTTGCTGCTGTCCCTGATTTATTTTTGTGAAGTCTGTTCCTCTCTGGAGCTTTTGCAAAAGCCCTTCTCTTGGTTAGGAATGTTCTGAGAATTAGTTATAATATGTGTAAGTTTAAGTTTCTGTTGTGCACATGCCTTAGTGTATCTGTACCTGTTGATGAGATTATATATATATATATATAATCAATTGTATGAATTAGGTAAGTATCTGACTTTGTGTATAAGTGGACCAGTTCCTCTCATACACAGGACCTGTTCTCTTTATCTGTTTTAACAGTTACGCTGTGGCCATTCATGCTTCTTTGCACAGTCAGACTGGTTCTTCTCATCCATTCCACTCTTGGCATTTCTAGTAAGAAGAACAGTTTTTTCTTTAAAAGCATTCACAGAGAGGAACATAGTGAACCTTGATAAACCTGAACATCAGGACCACCGAGAAAGACCAGTTTTAATCTATTCTTGTCATTTGGTAGTTCTAAGTCCCCAGTGTGCCAGGACAAGGCCTTTTCCAGGGTCTAAGGGCAGTAATGGTAGGGTGACAGTGAAGGGAAGAGCTGATGCTTGTCATCCAAATGGACTGATGATGAAATTAATCTATTCAAATTCATAACCTAAGTGAACGAAAATGTTCCCTTATCTTTCTTTTTTCTTAAATTTATTATACTTTACTTTTAACTTTTTTGTTTATTTAAATTTTAGTCATTGCTCCCTCATGATCCTCAAATACAATTCTTCACCCTATTCTCTTCCCCTTTGCCTCTGAGAGAGTGCTTCCTAATCTAAACCCCCAGGTATCTTCCTTCCCTGTGGCCTCAAGTTACTTGAGGATTAGGTACATTTTTCACTGAGGCCAGACCAGGCAGTCCACTCACCTGCTATATATATTGGGGGAGGGGAGGGTGGCTGGGACTAGGATGCTGCCTGGTTAGTGATTCAGTCTCAGGGATCTCCCAGGGGTCCAGGTTAGTTGAGACTACTGGTCTTCCTATGGAGTCACCCTCGCTTCAGCTCCTTCAGCCCTTCCCATAATTCCTCCATAGAGGTCCCTGACTTTAGTCCAATAGTTGGGTGTAAGTATCTGCGTCTGTCTCAGTGAGTTGATTGGGCCTCTCAGATAACAGCCATGCTAGGCTCCTTTCTGTACACACATTATAATATCAGTAATAGTGTCAGGCATTAGTATCCCTCCATGAGATGGATCCTAAGATGGGAGGGTCACTGAATAGCCTTTCTTTTAGTCTCTTCTCCATTTTTGTCTCCACAGTTCATTTAGAGAAAAACAATACTGAGTCAGAAATTTTGACTGTGGGTTGGTAATCTTATCCCTCCACTTAGGGCCCTATTTGGACCCACCTGGATAGGTTGGCTTTTCAAATTCTCTCTCCCCACTGTTGGGCATTTTGGCTAAGATCACTACATAAGTCCTGAGAGTTTCTCATGCCCCAGGTTTCTGGGACTTTCTAGAAAGTTCCCTCACCTCCCAATCACAGAAGCTACATATTTCCACTCATTCTTCTGGTCTTCTGAGTTTTTCTTCTGTCCCACCATACCTGATCCTGTTCCCCTTCCCCCTTCCTTCTTCCACCCAGGTCCCTCCAACTGCCTCCTTTGATTATTTTGTTTTCCCTTCTCTAAGTAGAATTGATGTATCCTCACTTGGGACTTCCTTCTTCATAAACTTCTTAGTTTCTGTGAGTTGTATCCTGAGTATTCCATAATTTTTGGCTAATATCCACTTAACAGTAAGAATATATCATGCATATCCTTTTTGGGTCTGGGACACTGTCAATAAAACATACAGAATGGGAAAATGTCTTCATTAACCCTACATCTGATAAAGGCTAATACCCAAAATATATAAAGAACTCCAAGAACTTAACCTCCAATAAAAACAAATAGCCCAATTTAAAAATGGTGTACAGTTAAACAGAGAATTCTCATTGGAAGAATCCCAAATGTCTGAGAGGTACTTGAAGAAATGTTCAGAGTTCTTAGTGATCAGGGAAATGCAATTCTAAATGATCCCAAGATTCTACCTCACACCAATCAGAATGGCTAAGATCAAAAACTCAGGAGACAATGCCTGTTAGCTGTTAGGATGTGGAGAAAGAGGAACACTCCTCCATTGCTGGTGGGATTGCAAACCTAGAAACAAGCCAGATGTTTCTCAATGGAAGATTATCTCAATGGATACAGAAAATGTAGTTTGTTTACACAAAGAAATACTATTCAGCTATTTTTAATAAAATCATGAATTTTGCAAGCAAATGGATGGAACTAGAAAATATCATCCTGAGTGAGATTCCTTTATTTTTCAGTGGTGCTTTGGGTCAGTGGGGAAGACCTTCCCTCTGCAAATGCTTAAGGAGTTGGAATTTTGTAGTTCTGACTCCTTGGGTGAATATTTTCTTTCTTTTGGATGAAGACATTCATAATATCTAATAGAAATCTCTGAAGTTGAGGGAGAAAGTCTGTATCTGGGCAGTCTGATATGATAATCAATGGCTATTAGGTAGCTGAAATGGAGCTAGCGAGTATTGTTTTACACTTAAAATTAAATAGTCACATGCGGGAGAGGCTACTGTATTGGCCAGCATAGCCACAGATCTATTCACATGTCAGATTTCTCCCTGCCAAGATATTCTGCCAAATCAATTTATTACACTGGATGGAAAATAATTTATTGATACTTTCAAATTAATTGCTTATATTCTACCAGGAGCAATTCTCTTTCATTCAAATGTCTTCTCGATACCTTTCATATAAAATTTACTATGTTGCTTTCCCAAACCTGGGTTCCTACGGGAATCAATAGGCAATGGACACGTGCCTATATTCATGGGATAGAAAACAAAACCTAATCATTTATGATCCTTAGGCATTGCAAACAGTTATATTTAGAGGTAAATTTTAAACTTTATAACCACCAAATTTAACCGAGCAAGAGAGAAGAAAAACAAAGCATTTTTCAAGGGAGGGTGGTGGAAGGGGAGAATCCCGTTAAGAGGAATTTACAAAGTACCTTTTTACAAGAACAATGAGCACAACATTAAAGTACACATGCATAATTTGAAAATAATTTGGGGAATTTGCATTGTTTTGACAAATTGAAATCTGCCCCTCTCCATGAGGTTCCAGGGAGACCAGATGGTAGTGCCATGTATTGGAGGGGGTCCAAAACTGCTTTTGTGTTAATTGATATAGTGTGCTAAGAAAGGTCTCCAGGGAAAAGTATCCCCAGGTAGTTGATTGCACTGGGACTCCAGCAGAGAGAAACTGTGTCAGATGAAAAGGAAAACATAAGTTATTGCACACAAATACTTCAGATTGGACTAGTTAATTTTATTACGAGAAATTCAGGACAATGTTTCAGAAAATATCAAAAAGGTTTTTTTTATTTTGAAACAGAAATAGAAATTGGTAAAGATCTTCAGTAAATTAGCAGCAGCATACAGGCTCAGTTTGACTTCTCTTTGGTGTGTGGAAGATCCTTTAATGTTAGCAAGTGTGTCTATAGCTGTGACAAGGGGTTCAAGGGCTTTCTTTTCTAATTTTAAAGTGGTGACCCTAATCAGCTGAGCGAGGAAAAGCTAGTGGGTTGGGATGGAGCCCGACATGGTAAAAGCTCTTAGGATCTCCTCAAAAAGCACTTGCTATTTAATTGGAACATTCACACCTGCTAAATAGTTGTTGTTTAAAATGACACATTGAGAAAGAGCCAGACCATTTGGGGGTTTCCTAAGAGGAGGAGGAAACCTGCTTGGAGCAAGCAGCTCTGCAGTTTTTCCTGGTGGGAAACTGGGACTTGTTCGGTCTCCGGAAAGGGGCTGCTCTATTCTGATCTTTTTGCAAATCTTTGCAAGCCTAGGAAAAAAGGGAGGGCGTGAGGAAGACAAGAAGGGACCGAGAGAAGAAGAAAAGAAGGGAAGTCTGTTGACGGGTGTACTGAAAGAGAGAGGAAGGAAAGTGGGGAGGCCGGTTTTATGAGCACCCCTTTATTTGTATTCTTTCAGGGGGTTCGCAGCTAGTATTTTCTTGTGCCATGAAGTTGGCCAGGGATGTTTATTGTGGAAAAGAAGGACACTTTCTTCTTCCTTTTACATAACAGACAACGAGAAGGGCCTCATGCTCCAGCTTTTAATACATTTGTTTAATATCCAGCCTGGAATCTGTTGCTTTTTCTTTTTCTTTTTCTTTTTCTCTTTTTAAATTTCTCTTTTAGCCTTTCCCCCCCACACACACAGTGTTCTGGCCATTAAGAGAACGGTTGTCTGACCTTTTTCTAGGAGGTTAATAAAGAATGCAGTGCCTTGTAAGCCCGATTCAATTTCCTTTAATGTGAGCAGGCTGCAGAAGTGACCATTATGGTGTTTGGTGCGGGTGCTCGGCTTTGCAGTGTCCTAGCCTTTTAAATGAATGGTCACATGTGTTGTACATTTAGCCACAGAAGGTGAGAAGCAGCCAAATAGATTCCTGAGTATTAAATCAGATTTCCACACAATGGACTCTCTAATGCGCGCGTGAAATATAGCTGGTCATGTATTATTTAGCCGTATTGTATTTTGTGTTTTAAAGTTTTCTCTCACATATTCAGTTTTAATAAATGCATGAGTAGATGCAATATCTGAGCACTGTATTTTAGAAATTCAACACTTTCAACAGATTCTTCCAACTTCAAAGAATTTAATATTAGTATCATAAAAGGGCCTTTGAAGAATAATACTGGAACGCAAGAAAAATGACTGTCTGAGTGTACCCTATCATTTTGAAAATGTTTTATTGCTTTAATTTCCTGTCTTAGTAAAGTAACAAGAGGCATAATAGAAGATATATTGTTACAGAGTTTGCAATTTATTAGAAAGCTTGAGCAACTTGAAGACTTTATGTGAAGTGAAAAAGAAAACCTCTATTTGGCTGAAAAATGGAAATGAACTACATCAATGTTGCAAGGCTTTAAATGGAGTCCTATCTGTTGACTGATACGTTGTCTCTTCGAGCTCTGCATGTTTGCATGAAATAAATCCACGGGCATAGTCTTCACTCTGCTAGCTGTGTGTCATTAGGTTCCTGGAAACCTAATGTTATTTCATTTGTGAGGCGTGTATAAGATGACTGTTGCTATTTGGGTTCTACAACACAGACAGAGGTGCTATTGAAGCAGAAATGACCCATATCATACGTTCTCATTCTTTTATTACATTTTTTGCATGTGTGACTGAATTTTAATCCAGAGCTTTCTCAACCTAGTGTAGTTATATTAAAGCGTTTTAACCTACTTTCACACACCTCAGTCTGCTGTCTTTTACACAGGGGCATAAAAGCATTTGGGGAGGAAGGCATTTATACACCCCCAAAAAAGAGACAAGATTCATCTCTGCAAGTGAGATAGCAGAAATGAGCAGAGATGAGCTGATCAACCTGTAGAAATGGCTTGTGGAGCGACCTTATAATTAAGTATGGTGTGCGAAAGGTAGGACAGGAAGAAAGGTAAAGGTGTAATTTAGCAAGTTTGGGTTTGCTTGCTCGCTTGCTTGTTATTGTTTTTCTTGCTTTAGTGATCTGTATATACTCTAACATGGAGACAGAAACTTGGTATCAAAATTGGAGCTACATAATTATCTGGGGCAGAGCAAGAAGTATGGGATCATCATTAGGACTCCTTAATTATGCCCCCGCTCTTCCACCACAGCATCGCCAAACATCTGTTCTTAGCAGATCGGGTTTTCAGTACAACAAAACAAACTGCAATATGCTGCCATGTGGATAGTCCACTTGAAACAGATCAAAAAGCCAATTTGTCTTTGATTTTAGTCAACAATGATGTGAGCTGAGTATACAGGTTTCTCAAGTTAGAGAAATGCTTTATCACTATTGATCGTATTTTAATACATCCTATGAGATGTTTTGTCGTGTTAATCATCTAAGTATATTGACTAGTGAAGAAGATCGTGTGGTATTTAAATGAACACACCTTGAGAAACGGCACTTGTGTTTAAACAAAGTGGCTGGACTATGCATAGGCTGCCTGGATAACAGGAGTGGGCAGGCATATCTGCTTCCTCTGTTATCTATGTTCGTCTTTGAAAGAATAATGATTGCTAAGCTTTATTGCTAACTGAAGCACAAAAGATTTCCTCTGGGCTTGCCACAGACAATCCTCAGGCACATTAGAGGCGTCAACTAGAGTTAGTTCAAAGTGAATTACTTCATTTTAATCATGGTGACTTTAACAGTTCAATAGGTTTGCTATAATAGCATATTGTTGGCCTTCCTTTTTCCCCTTGTTATGTCTTTCTTTCTTTCCACTTTTTACATTTTTTTCAACCTTTCTTTGAATGATACCCAGGTCACTTTCTTTTCAGGCATATATATGTACATATATATATATATATATATATATATATACTTAGTCTAGTCAAAAGTTCTGGATTTAACAGCCCTTCAGAGTATTGTTTGGTAACTCTTGTTCTTCTAAATTCTTGGCTAAAATGAGTTGAGGTGGGAGTTTGTTGATGTTCTTTTTTGTTTGTTTGTTTGGTTGGTTTGGTTTGGGTTTTATAGTTTTATTTGTTTGCTTTTATTTTTGTGTTGTTAACAATGAAACAATTCCTTGGTGTGAGGTATTGCCAATCACACAGTTATAACGATTCTCAACTTCACAATAAAAATATGTAAAGTGCTACACCAAAAATTTCTGGAGACTAAATGCTTCTTTGTCACCCATTCTTAGTTGGAAAGTTGCAGCATACAGGATACAGAATAGCCATTTGACTCAAAAATTCAAGGACAAACATGATCACTTGGAATTCTTTCCAAATCCTATATGAGATTACTTTGGAAAACTCACAGATGGTGGTAGAAATTTGTTATCAAGCACTGAAGTACCTATTGTATGTATAAAGCACACATATAATGTATAATATATATTCTGTTACATATCTAATTATATACAATATATATGTACATACTTGCATGCATGGCTGAATTTTAATCTTGAACTTTGTCAACCTAATACAGTTATATTAAAGCTGCATATATTTATGTATATATAGTATATATAATATATTAAAGCTATTTATCTATATGTTATATAGATAATATACAATATGTATTATATACATATGTATTTTCTCATGTATGGTTATTTTTATTTACTTAATTCTTTCAGTAAACAGTGAAGACAAAAATGATCTTCTTTCCCAAGACAAAAACTATTTTCTAATGACTCCTTCAGGAACTGTATGTTGTTTTCTTTAAAAATCCTTCTGTTCAGAGGACAAGAAGACTTCAAATCTCCAGCCTCTGATGTTCCAGGGTCCTCAGCATGTCTGATTCATTCATGATTTCTGCAGATGAGGGTCCCCTCACCCAGCACACTACAGCTCTATAATTACTTTCATTTCTGGGTTCACACAGGTCATGGAACTAGTGTTAATAATAATCTTTCCCTCTGGACTTCTCTGTATTTATATATCTCGGATCCAATAACCATGGGGGACATGGAGGTGTATTTTATCTTCATTGTAATCCTCTCGGTATTGTTTTAGCCCAGGGGGGGAAATCAAATGAGGTACAGAACATGGTAAACTCGCACAACTCGAGGTCATTAACACCTAATTAGAAACAGCTTAGAGATCTGAATGATTCGTTGGTTAAGATCTGAGAGAAATCAAAAAATGTTTAACTTCTTCACTGCCAATGCGCTCTAAGTCACCAATAGTCAGTAAAATACTGCCTGGAGACTTTACAAAACTACATTTGAGTGTGTGTGTAAGCCTGCATGCATGTGTGTGTGTGTGTGTGAGAGAGAGAGAGAGAGAGAGAGAGAGAGAGAGAGAGAGAGAGAGAGAGAGAGAGAGAGAGATTCTCTACTTCTCTCTTTATTTGATAAAATAAGGTGTCTGTTTAAGTACTAAAAATATAAAAAGAATTCAACTAAAAGCCTCTCATACTAAGTTACTATTCCTTAACTGAAAAGAAAACTGATACTATTATACCAATTATGATCTAGATAACAAATGCAAACTATTGTGTGATGAGAAAAAAATGTTACTTATCTAAATAAGTATATACAACTTTAGTTTGACCTCTGGAATTTAAATAGTATGTGGTTAAAATTTTATAAAAAAGGATATCTAAACCTATCACAACCATATACTTGTGTTATTTTCTATGAAGTTTATTTCCTTCCTAACAACTTCTAGAAATTCCCCACATATTTTAGAAAGGGAGTCATTCCAACCCTTGACCTGAAGTTTGAGATGTTGAAAACCCAGTGAAAGAACCCATGCTTTTGAGAATGCTACCCCACAGGACACCATAAGTATTTTAGGATGGAAGGAGCATTAATAAAATGTAGAAAACAATTTCACTTGCAACATGATATATTGTATGACAGATAAATAATGTCTGGACCTTTCTGGACTTGCTTCTCATACTTGAAACTCCCTGTCTTCAGGACTCACCATTTGCCTCTGTGAATGGAGCCTTTCTCCAGAAACCAAACACTCGCCAGAAAAACTGAGCTAAGTAATTGCCCAAGAGCCCCATAGCAGGAGACAGAGGAATTGGCTTTTTAATTACAAGGCTATTTCTCAAGGCTTTGTTAATTTAGTTGCCCCAGGACTAAGACCCTGATGTCTATGTTCTTAACCTGGAGGCAAGCTAAGAGAAGACACACTCTAAGACAAGGTTCAAAGCCCATAATTTCACTGAGTTTGTGTGAATATCATTTCCCTATATCTCCTATTTCTTCAACTGTAAAATGGATTAAAAAAATAGCTGTAGCAGTTTGTCTCTCGTGAGATGGTTATGAGAGTGAGATAGTGAAATGTATGGGTCCAGGTGTGTAGCACACCCCTGTAATCCCAGCACTTGGGATATAGAAACAGGAGGATTGTAATTCTAGGAGAATCCTGTGCATATAACAGTCAGATCTGGTCTCAAAATACAAACCAACAAATTCAGTAAAATGAGCCTGGAACCATGCTACCTTAATACAAGCCCACAGCTCCCAAGCTGTGTCCCTTTCACCATGATTGCCACACTGCAGTGACCAGATATCTGGCAAGATGTAAGATAAAGGGAGAAAAGTATTTGGCTTACAGTTTGGAGAATTTAGTATATCATAGCAGAAAAGGCATACCAACAGAACATGGGGTGAGTGGGTGTTCACATTTTTCCCTAGTCAAGAAATAACAGAACAAATGTATTCTGGTATTTCACACGTTCTGCATTTTAATAATTCTTGGATGCCAGCCTCTACTAGTCCTGGCACATTTAAGGTAGGTCTTTCCCATGCAGTTAAACCTCTCTGAAGATTTCTCCACAGTGGACATGGGAGAACATCAACTAAGTGAATCTGACCCTCCTCAAGTTGACAATGTATATTGATTGTCTTAATTGTATCAATATCAACCTAATACCCAAATGCAATATTCTAAATTATAACCCACCGGTATCATCCCTTTAAAACCTTTTCTCACAAAGCAACATGTATTCAGTCCATCTGTAAAAGTCCTCAATTTTTTAAAAGTCTTGATGTTGGCACTGTTCAAAAGCTCACAGTCACTTCTAAGTCTCAAGCCCAATCTCTAACTAAGTGGCCCTGCTAAAATAGCAAGAAGAATAAGAACAAGAGCCACTAAGTTGCATGCTGTCGAAATATACAATGGCACAGAGCAAACAATTCTCATTCCAAAAGCAAGGAAGGAGGGCTAGGATTCAGTGTTACTCCAGATCCATTTCCAGCATCTAGGGCTCTTGGTAGAATCAACTGAGTTCCACCAGTCATGCCCATCCATACCACTCCACCTCTACCTTTTATAATACATGCACCTCTAGTCTTCGGCTGTATTCAGTTCATGCTTGCAGCTTTCTTTGTGGGTGTCCTTAGACCTTTAGGGAATTTCCCTCCATCTCATGTTTTACCTTAGAGAAAGATCATTGTCACCATAGATAGCCTTAGATGCCTTCTGGAACCATGATGCAAATCCCCAATGTCACTCTCACTCTTGAATCCTCTGTGTTATGATAATTATTAGTGCAATATGAATCATGCTGTCATGTTCTCCGCCATTTAGACATATAAACAACATTGGTGGACAACAGCTATACTGGCCCTGCATGTTCCTCCCAGACAGATATAGCCACCAATACCCCAAAGCTCTTCAGAATCTTAGAATGTTTTTTCTTTGCTTGTTTCAGGTTTACTTTTTTTGGTATATGTATGAGTATTTGGCTTTCATATATATTTGTGCATCATGTGCCTGCAGAGGTCAGAAGCCAGCATGGGGTACCCTTAAATTGGAATCACAAATGGTTGTGGGATGCCATATAGGTATGGTGAATTAAACCTCAGTCCTCCGTGAGAGTGGCAGTGCCTCATATCTGCTGAGCCTTCTCTCCAACACTGAAGGATTTTTGTCTTTTCTTAATATAAGTATAAATAGGTACTATATACAAACATTTACAAAAACACTAACAATACCATCAATAAAAAGCTATTATTTCTACCAGCTTTATATTTAGACTTTGTTTTGCATACCTGAACCAGAAGTATAATATAGGTCTCCTGGTAGACAAGTATATGCTTTGGGTTGCTTATTAAAGACACAGTACATTGGGGAAAGTCATGTTAAAAAAACACCTAAGGTCCTTATTGATAATTCCTGATTTCAAAGATTTAGACAGAATTCCAAATCCAGAATTTTAATCTGTAAGTTTTCCTGAGCACATTCTGGAGGATAATGTGACCCAAACAACTTCTCAGATAGATACCAGTATTGATTCGATGTTCAGTGCCCTTATCTTTTCTTGTTGAAAGACAGGTAAGCTTTTCTATCTACAGATGCCATCCAGATGAAGAAGTGGTATTTTATAGAATTCAATGGTTGCCAAACTATATACCAGCATACTATGCAATAATTAACAGTGTTTCCATAATTTCCCTCAGCTGCGACTTTTCTAAAAGCTGCTTGAATGAGAGCAGGATCAGATACCCAGGGATGAAAGAAAGGTAAGGACAGTCTCAGCCAGGCTGTGGATGAAGTTGCATTATTACAGCCAATATATAAATGAGTCCTGTTTTTCTCCTCTGGAATCACAAAGTCAACGAACAAAGGAGACTTAGGCTGAATCAATAAGTGAAGGAAGACTTATTCTTGACTAAGAAAAGAAGTAAGGGATCAATTCCCAAATCAACTCCTTCCCCACACTTCTTAGATTAGAAAAATTCATCAAAATATTAATAGGCATAGACCAAGTGAATTGAGGTAGAGGGATACACTAATTAATGTGAAGAATACTTAAGCTTTAGCAAGAATATGTATATTAAGAATATATGTGTATGATTATGTTCTTTCTGTGTACATGTGTAAGTGTGTGTGTGTGTGTGAGTGTGTGTGTGTGTGTGTGTGTGTGTGTGTGTGCCTGTGTTTGTGTTTGTGTGAGTAGTCATGGCATGGCATAAGTACAGAGGTCAACAAACAATCTTGGGTGTTGGAATTCATCTTCTACCTTGTATGAGAATCTTCTAGGTTGTTTATTTCTTGCTATCTACTGACCACATAGCAGAGTATCTTTTCCAGGAGCTTTCTAGGATCCTCCCTTCTGAATGTAATAGGACTGAGATTACAGATGTGTTCGCCACATCTGGCCTTATGTAGATTCTAACTCAGGTCCTTATGCTTGTGCAGCAAACATGTCACCCCTGAGACACTCCTCGTGCCTTTATAATTTCTTGATTTTTCTCTAGTTACCCTAATGATGATTTTCCCACTGTTATGAAGTTGGGGCGACCAACACATGGGATTGCAAGGAATTCAGATGTTGTCTAGCTGTCATCACAGCAGCCATCTTGTCTATCAGATTTTGGCTAACATGGGGAGAGAGCCCTTTGTCCAAAATGGCATTCTGTCCTCTATGATAAACAAGATTAGAATAGAGTAGAATTTAGGTCCAGTCCTATATGATAAACAAGATTAGAATGGAGTAGGATTTAGGTAGATGATTCAAGAATATACTGGGTAAGAAACTGCTATTTATTTCTGAGACTCTCCCAGTAATAATACATTTTAATTTACCTTTTGAGGGTGAAGAACATAATACAGAGAGATAATACAGAATCCAAAGATTGCTGCTGAACATGTACTTTCTTACCGTGATGAATCTAAATCTCTTACGAAAAGTTAAGCATAGTTTGAAACTCTTCCCCTACTATCAGAATGGTTGGCTTTAAGCCTCTAGTTCAAATACATACTAAGACTGATATGTAAAAGATTATTTTTTCAAAATTATTCCCAAACTTAATTTTCTAAAGAGCAGCTCTCTATTCTGGTCTGATTGATTTGTGACTGGTTTTAAGATATCCACCAGAGAAAGGCACATTAATCCTAGATAGAATTTATAAAAAGAATCTTAACCACAGCTCAGTGTTTTTTAAAAGAAAGATGCCAGGGAGCCCACTCTCACTAAATGAGTACCCTAACACCTCCTTCAGCTGCTGTTCTCCCCCCTCCACTAAAACTTCCTCCACATCAATCCTTCAGTTATAACCATGTGCCCTTGGATGTATTACCATTTTTATTAAGTATTTTCATGATTCCATTTAGGAGGAAAATGAATTATTTCAGAAGGAAGGAAACTAGAATGGGTACATCAAACATCCAATATTGCAACTCCCAGGAACTCCAAATACATTATAGGGGCTTTATATACCAGCTAGACTTCCACTAATACTCAGAAAGATTTTTTCTCTAGTTTAAAATACTAATTCTACAGGTCAGAAGGTACCTTATGAAGAAAATGCATTCATTGATTGTGTTCATAGTGTTTGTGGCAATAGGAAAGACGCAAGAATGTGAAACCTTTGAAGACTCTGCCTGCAAGAAGGAGATTTTAGCATCTACTAGAGAATAATACTTCTTACTTTAAGAAAGTTATTGTAGTAGCTACAAAAAAGAAAGAAGTTTAAATAGAAAATTGGGCCAGAAATAATTTTAATAATTTTAATAACCATCTTAATCAAGCATTGTGTTTGCTACATAAGTTTCACGGTTATTGGAACATATTTGAAGGACAGAGGAAGGAGGAAGAGGAGAGTGAGATAGGGTAGGGGGAATACATATTAGGACAGTTTCGCTTGATCCTTTGAGAGCTAAGTAGAAATAGTAGAAATAAGGGATGAAGGGCTAGAGAAATGACCAATGATCAAAAGCACTTGTGGTTCTTGCAGAAGACCCTTGATTTGTTCCCAGAACGCATATCATATAGCTCACTGCTTCTTGTGACTCTTCTGCTAAGCGATCGAGTACTCTCTCCTGTGCCCAAGATCATACATGATGCATGTATACACACACACATAAAACATAGAAAAGAAAAATAGAAAATTAGAAACGTCTATAGTCACAGTTACTTTTCCACTTCACTTAATCATTTTAAAAGTTTTAATATGGTTTGAATTTATATTAAAAACAATATATGGATATGATAAAGGAAGGCTCAATGTAGTCTATATGTTACCTTTTTTTCCCCAAATCTGAGGAAGCATTAGAACCCCTCTCAAGTAGCATTCTCAAGTAAAACACTACCAGTAAGGAAAAAAAATTTATGTGGGAATTGGCTCTAGCAATGGGGAGCTGAGAAATCTTGTGCCTGACTATTTAAAAGACAAATCACCAGAGAATGTGAGCAGTGTGGCTCTGTGCATACCAGAATGACTGAGACCAGGAGAGCAGAGGTGTGACTCTCAACAGTGTGAGAGCATGACACTGCTGGGGTGAGCACTGGAGGCCAAAACCTTGAGAAGCCAAGTTCTAACAGTGAGCAAGGGAAGGAGGTTCAGCTTCTCAGGATAGGGATGGTATTCATATTCTTATTTCCCACCACAGGGTGTCCCATTGGGCTCCTCAGGTTTGGGTGATAACCTGCCTACAGTGGATAAGGGTGGATGGTCCTTACTGGGTACTGGTTCAAACCCTAGACTTTTCTCACAATATCCTTAGTGACACAACCAGAGATGATGTTTTCCCAAACATTCTGGAAATTTCTTAATAATGTAAAATGATGCTCACAATTAAGCAACATGATATCTTTCTACAAAAAAAAGGTGATCTTCAATGTTTTCATGGTCCTAATAACTCAGTACTCATGTACCAAACAGCTCACTCTCCAGTACAGCAGCAGTTCTCACAGAATTTAGTATGTCACACACATACAAACACACACACACACACACACACACACACATACATACACACACATACATACACACATATACATACATAAACACATACACACATACACACACATGCACATACATACACATACACACATATAAACACACATATACACACATATACATACACACAGACACACACACACACACACACACACACACACACACATTTGATGAGCCAGCAGAACTTAAAATTAGATGAATACTTCAGCAATTAGCCAATACCCTTTTCTAAGAACTGTGCCAAAATCTGGAGGTTTCAGGAGTGCAAAGTAAGAGTGATAGCAACAAGTAAATCCATGTAGAGCTTATGTCCACCTTAGTAGTGTCTTGAAGCATATTTATTTATTGACATTATCAGGAGTGGCCTGGGGACAGGGAATAAGTGCAGATGATCTGCAAAAAGGCCATTAATATTTTCCCACTTTCTCAGAGGTTGGAAAAGTGAGATGGGGGTGAAGGAGAAGGCCATCATCAGATGCTATGCACTAAGGGACACGGCAGCAGGGAGCAAAAGCTGGTGGGACAATAGAAGACTTGAGTATGCAAAGCCACAGATATGAATTTTTTTCTCATGTGGAAGATTTGAGTTATTGATAATGGGACCCTTTGGGAGGCATTATGTTCGAGACAAGTGGTTGTCAGTTAACTCATCAAGAGAGACTAGAAATACAGTGCCTCTATGCACGATAATGCTAATTACAGCAAAGAAGCTCACCTTATACCTTGCAGGTTATTTGTGAACCGCCTCAGCCATCTTGTGTCAATTAAACTGCTATCGACATCCACTAGGAAAACCTGTGTCACCTCTGAGAAGGATTTTAGAAGACCATACATTGTTTATTTGTTGGAGCATGGAAATAAGACCTTGTTTGATAGTTTGTGAGTAGTAAAGGCAGTTGCTAGATGAGCAGAAGCCTAAGAAATGCACAGTATGAACTGAACTTGAAGTCACCCATCACCCATCAATATACAGCTGTCCTCTACATACACAGGACAATCTGCATCAGAGGTGTCATCTACAAACCCAAGGATGGCAATATAACGCTTGCAGACACTGGCTTACATTTTGACACTCCTGCTTGGCGCAGGCTCCTTATCTGAGCCATCTACACTGTGACAGACCTTGGCCCTTATGAGTTCTCCAAGGCAGTATGGGTAGAGTCTAGAGCCAATTTATCAACATTGACGGCTTGCTCCAATTTCAGGTCGATCGTTGCTCTCTGGCTGACTCATACAGATAGCAAGCAATTAACTAGGCCCTCTCAGAAGCACTTCCAACAGATGGAGCAGCAAGAACTTCCGAAGAAGACTTAAAGAGTTTCTTGGGAGATGAAACACATCAGCAGACATAATCATCCTGGGCTTGATTACTGCAGGAAGAAGGAGTTGGGGGTGTGAGCCCATCAGCTGGTGACCATAGGGCAATTTTGCTCCCGACTGTGTCGATTTTAACTTCCTATAAGTTGCTGATGTCTGCAGCTGTGGCGTTTGTAGTAGGAGTCTATTTCAGGTCAATGAGTTAGGAGGCAATGGTAGCTAGGAAATGCTTCTAAGCCAATTCGGAGAATTCTAGGCTTTTGACTTGGATCGTGTTCTATAGATATAACCTGTCTTTCCAATGTTTTCATTGCAAAGGGAAGGCCTAAAGCCACATTCCCTTGGGTTTTCTTGCTTGATGCATTTACATTCGGTCTGAATCTTGTTTGTGGGGGTGGGAGTAGTTGTTACATTGAGTATCTACAGTAGGAGTTTTGGGATGACTCAGATTTCTACTTAGGTGACATGATTCAGAAAGACAGAAAGAGAGAACAAGTGTGTTGGTAATCTTTGGAAATTTCAGTACTGGAGAAAAAGTCAAACCAAAGGGCTAAGAGACAAACAAAATAGTGATCCCGATCACTATTTCCATCTGCCTATTAAAGGCCACTCAATGTTTCTTACCCCCTAAACTTTGACCTCTGACCCCAAGCCAATGAAAGAGCTACAGGAGGCTAGAGGAGGAAAGGAGGGTGTGTCTGGGACATTCTTGTAAGGCCTGAGTGGCCCTGAATGGCCCTGTCTCAACTTACAGCTCCTTTCTGCAGGCATCAGTGAGTGTTCCTTACTTTTCAGAACTGAAGCTATTTGCTTGATGTCCCCCACTTGCCTTTAGAAATAGTGCCTCATTCCGCTCTCCTTTGCCACTGCACTGATGTCAGCTGCTTGTACTTATCACATACACATATATATGCATATAAATAATCTGATTCATTATTGTTTCTAAAAAGTTACATTGATGACCCCTAGACCTAGTAGCATTTTGTGCAAACCAACCTCAACTTAACAACATGTTAACACATTGAGCACAGTAGCTAGAGCATTAGTAATGTGGATTTGAACATGCAATTTCAGGAAATGTTAACTGCTCTGATTGACATTGCCCAGTCCTTAGCTAACTTCGCATAGAAATGTAAGGCTATGGCTTAAGGAAAGTAGAAAACATTTAAAGGTATGTTGGTCCGGTTGTGGATAGTTATTAGAGAATAAATAAATCCCAACTGTGTTTTGATTTTTTTTTTTTTTGCATTTAGTTAACCCTTTCAATACAGATTTAAGTAGAATAATCTTAGCCAAAATTTGTCTTTATGTATGTGCATTTTGAGATTATGGAAGAGAAAAAGAAAAAGAATATAATTCACAATCATCAGAGGTCAAGTTGTTGGTAAACACGATGAACTACATGTGAACTTCAGCATGGATCAAATTATTATGTATTTTAATTTAACTCCATTTATAAGCAGAGTCTACTATATACAGTAAATATTAATTCCATCCTTTAAGGTGCATATTAAGTGCACAGGTTTGTTGTTTATTTGGTTAATTTGGTTTGGAATTTTTATGCTTTATTATGCGGCTAAGAAAATCAGTCTGCCTACTCAATCTAAGGCCAGGGAAAAATATCTATCCCTTTAATATATTCCTCATATCATTATTTATTGCCATTTTGATAGATAGAAAAGGAGTCTGGCAAGTTAGCATACATTTCTTCTATATTTGAATGCTACCATACAGAGAAGACGGATGCATCAATTAGCTTTAATTACTCTCTGGCTTGTCTCCTCTGATACTGTAAGCAATGTGCTTTTATGAATAGCCTCCTGACAGGAGAAACCTCAGAAGGTCTATAACTCCTTCAACAATCTCTGCCCAGAGTCTCACAAAGAAAATCATTTAATATTCTTGTATGTTACCTCCTTTCTCCAATAATCTCAGAAGTCAGATCTCATCATTTATAACTAGATAGTAAAGATGGCCATAGAGTCAAGAGTATAAAGGCCTCCCAAACAGTAAAATGAACTGTCACTGTCCAAGTACAAAGCCATGCATGTCACTAACTTTTAAATTTTTACCAAACTGAGATTTGTAAGTGACAGTCCCCAGAATGGGAGAATAATAAAGTTCAAGAAGCTGAAAAATAGTTAGGAATGTGCATTTGCCCATCCACATGGAGGCAGTTGACCGAGCTAATCCATTTAGCATAAGTAGGTATGCATCTACAGTTAGGACCAAACGTTGTTCATCCACATTAAAATAACCACATCCTGGGAATCATATCTTTTTGAGTAATGTAGACATGAAATTAGTACTTTGTCTGTTGGACTTTTCCATGATGGTGAGTTGTTAAGATTAGCCACTCCAGAGATATACCACAGGGTCTCTAATGTCTGCAGATAACCCACCCGTCAATCTGTGAACTTCAGGATAAAAAAATCATCTGTGGATTCTACTTGAGTTCTATTGCTGTATTTTGTTTTCTCTCCCTTCAGATACTAGTTCACTAAGTTAATTATCATCAATTAGTCAGTCAATCAAAAATCAAAAGTCAAAACATGTTTCTTAAATTCATTTATGTATCATCAATACTACTAGTTCCCCTTATCCAAGATTTTTTTTGAAGTATCAGTTTCTCATATGAATGGCAGATAATAAATAAAATATAACAAATATAAAATGTAGAAACTTGACACTCATGACTTTACTGATAGGATGCTCTATAATTTATCTTTTTTGTGTTGACAATTAGAGAAACTACTGCGCAGAGAGTGTGGCTTTTGTGTGTGTTTAAAATGGTTCTTTCAATGTTGAACATCTTCTGAAATAATAAAATTATAGAGATTAGAATTGTCTTAACCAACTTCACTAGTTAAGTTTTAGGCAGGGTCTTTGAGCTTTTTTTTTTCTCTTGTCATTGTTTGGCTATTGTTTGAGGTGTTTTTGTTCTTAGTGCTGTTGTTCTGTCAAACTGATAGAGGCCAAAATCCTCTGGGAAGATGGACACTAAATTGAGGAATTGCCTTCATCAGACTGACCTATGAGGCATTTCTTTTTACATTTTTTCTTAGATACTCCGTATTTACATTTGAGATGTTATCCCTTTACCCCTCCCCACTCCCATCCTCCCTCACCCTCCATTTGCCTTCATAAAGGTCCACTGCCTCCTTATCCCTCTCTCCACCCCGTTGCCTTGGTATTCCCCTACATTGGGAAAATGTGCCCTCTCTGGAACAAAAGCCTCTTCTCAAATTGATGCCAGACACTGCTTTCTTCAGCTCCATATGCAACTGGATCAATAGGTCTCTGAAAGTGCACACAAAGGTTGGTATTTTAGTCCATGGGAGTTTTGGAGGGGTTGATTGGTTGATAATGTTGCTACCTTCCCATGAGGTTGCAACCCCTTTCAACTTCTTAGGTCCTTTCTTTAGCAACCCTATGAGGCATTTCTTGATTGGTGTGGGGCCAACCAATCCACTGCAGACAGTGCTGCTTACTTGGTTGTATAAGAAAGCAGGCTGACCAAGCCATGGGTATCAAACCAGTAATTACCATTCTTCTTTGGCCTTTTCTTTTCTTCCTGCCCTGAGCTATTGAACTGGTTTCTATTTACAATGGACTATGACATATAAGTTGAAATACAGCCTTCTCTCTGCAAGTTGATTTTGATCCATATTTTATCACAGTAACAGACAACAAACTAAAACATTCCCTACCTTCTTAAATTTTTGTTCTCTGTTTCTATTTGGATGGGATGTATCTCCTTGGGCTCTTGTGTTTGAATACTTGACCCTTCGTTGCTAATACATTTAGGGAGGCTATGAAAACTATCTCAGATAGGGTCAAACTAGAAGATCGTGGCCACTGGGTGTGGTCCTTGAGAGTTATAGCCTAGACCTTCTTCCAGTCTTCTTGCTGCTAACAAATTTATCAAGAAATGAATAACATCTCCTTGCTTCTTATGCTACAGTGGAACTATTAGAATTACATTGTCCACCCCCTCATGACAGACAATACTCCTAAAAACTGTGAGTCAAAATAACTTCTTCTTCCTTGAGTTGCTTCTGTGATGAATTTTGTTACAGGGACAAGAAAGTAATGCAGGCCCTTTCTCATTCCGATGGATTCTTGGCTATTAGAAACCCAACAAACTCATTCTGCCTCTAACTTGGATAAGATTAACCCACAACTGAATACAAGTAATAGCTTCATACTTAGGAGTTTGATTTGTAACCCCTTTCAGCAGCATTGTCTAACTTGAAAAGAATTTACATAAAGGAAACGATTGACCTTAATAAATCTACTTACAATAGTAATGTTCCAGGCACTAGGATCCTGTGGAAGTCAGGTTCGATGAAGAGAACTTTGTGGTTCCATTTCATTGTACACAGTTGGTTAAAAAAAAATAAACTAAGCCTATCAAACCTGCCACCACTTGCTTTAATACAACGTTGCTCTATTTACATCCTTATGGTATTAGACAAGTTACTTAATCGCCATGTGCCCAATCAGAAAAAAGAGAAAACAATTATGCTATCTCATAGATATACAGTATAAAACAAGTTGAATAACTGCATATGAACTCCTAAGTTGTATAATGATCGTGTGTCTGTCCTGGAAAGGTCCCACAGGAAAATGGAGGGATTGCTCGTTTCATAGGTCACTGTGACCACCCTGCTAACAGGAAGAGGTTCAAAATAAAAGCAACGGAAAACAGAGTTTAACTAGCTTGTGCCTCACTTAAAAATATACCATGTAGTTGTCCATCCTATGTTTTACAAGCTCTTCAGTTATCAGTGTTCACAAACTCTAATTATTAAGGCAGCAGATGTGGCAATTACTCCTAAAAGTTCACAGAATCAGCATAAAGTCACTGTGCGCTGAAGCCATGGATGAAATTGTTCCATGCTGCAGGCTTTCTTATACTTTGTAAACAGCTATTTGTTGCATTCCTCGGGGATTAACATATAAATGTGCCAGCAAGACTAATTCAGGTAAAAACTCATCATTTTAATGGCCAACCTGCAGAAGTATTTGCTCAGATGTTAAGTGAGATTTGAGACCTGACATAAAAAGTCAGCTAATGGTGGATTATGAGTCATAGAAAAATGTCTACATGATATCTTATAAGACAAGGTATTTTGCATTGCTCACGGAGGAGAATTAATTTGCCTCTTCGGTATCCAGCACAGTTTGTTTGGAGCAGTGGAGTACACTCCTGATAGAGTAAGTACTTACCACACAACCTCACCTAGAACCTAGCACAAACCAGCTTTGTCTGGCAAGATGCAGGACTCTGCAGAAAGTTAACAGCTCTAGCTGCAGGTTCATGTCCGGACACCTGGGTGCTGTGTTTGGTCTAGCCTCACTTTAAAACACAGCTGGGCACAACAAGTAGCTTGTACCGTCACTTGGGTCAGATGGAAAGAGAAGGTGACAGCTGTTGATCACACATTGACTCCTAGGACTTCTGCTCTTATTTTAATAGCCAATGTCACTCCTGTGGTCACATCTGACTTTAAAGAATCTGGGAGGATACTACATTGTGTCCCATAAGAGTGCAAACCAGAAACACACTAACAAACATTGAATCACATCCTCCTGGAGACAACAATAATTGAACTATTTTTTTTAATCTTTCATTTACAAGATCATTTTCTTTGCTAGAATCAAAAAATACATAATATTCCCAAGATGTCCATCTTCCTCATGAAACAAAGCAAAGAAAACTGCAGAGATGATTTTTATGAAATCTCATTCATGTTTTAAAGGCCACCAAGTCCAAGTCAAGAGTAAACAGGACATTGCCTTTTACTGTACAGTTTGCCTGGTCTTATTTTCTCCTTAACAAACCACCTCAAACCTTAACTCATTTAAACAAATACCATTCATCTCTTCAGGATCAATTTGGGTGGGGGCAGCTGGATTTAGGCTCCTTGCTCATTCACGGGGCAGTAGAAATGATTGGAAAGATGGTCACTCTCACTTGGTAGACAGGACACAGATGGATGGCTTTCTCCAGGATCTGTTTTTGCTCTGGGAGTCTGATTCAGGGATATAAAACAGTAATTTTAGGACTGGAGGAGGGAAGTAGTGAAAGCCATAAGCCTTCTTGAGGAGACACTATGAAGCCAACGAGCTCACTATATCACTCATACAAGGAGCTTCGCTAAGAGAAAGGAAAGCTGATTACATTTTTTAAATGGGAAGAGCAACAGGGTCAATGGCAAACACCAAAATCAGTGATAGAAGAATGACTGGACCACCTCTGTCACACATGACACCTGTTGAGAAGAGTGACTGTCAATGGTTTTATGGACTACCCTCTGCCTCACCTGGCTGTGCCACAGCTGGTGACATAAGGAATAAGGAGGGAGGACCCAAGCAGAGTGCAAATGAGTGTCTGAGAGCTGTGCTTTAGAGAGCAGCAAAGCATATCCAGATGTGGCAAGAACAGTGTCACTGGAGGGCTCAGAATAGTTGACAGTGACAGAAACTCACAGGAGGATGGTAAAGAGCAACCATTCAGATGGGCCTTGGATTTTAGTGAGTTCTTCTGGGTCTTATCTGATAGGTAAGATCCATCCAAAACTATCTTTGGCCAATTCATAGTCCACTCATAATAACCTTGACATCATCTGTAAAATTCCTGATTTTTCTTATACAGTGTAATCTAATACTCCTATTTATGGTCCCACTAAGCCAAGGGGATTTGATTATATAAGACAGGAGCACTCCACATAAGGATTGGGTAGAGATAGGAGCTCTTCAAGAGTCCTTCCGACTATAGATGTGTTATCAAAGAAGTTAGTGTTACGGGATCAATTTTGTAGCTGTTTCTAGGAGCCTATCATATAATCTCCCAGGGCCACATAGGTGTCAGGGAGAAAAGCAATTCTGAGAGAATTAGAGCCCGGAGTAGATCATTTTGTAGAATAGATAAAGCCTCTTGCTCTTATACAAATTTGTGTTGCCACTAACTCCGAAGTGTGTGATTCTAGCTATAATTTACATCGCAAAATAGACTAGTATGTTCTGCATATGTATGAAGCTTCTAAAAATGTTTGAAGATACTAAAGGAAACATGGTTCAATATTATAGTTTGGGTGTACAGAAACGGGAAAATTAGAAACACAAAATGAGTTGAAATGTAATCTTTTCCACAGGTGCTATGTGGTGTCTGAGTATGAAGAGCTCATGGCTTAATGGTTGTTTTATTTAGGGGAGAATAGCGTTCATTGATAACTTCTCTCTTGGACTTGACATTTTTGAATCACCAGATGGATGAGGCTCTATTAAAGAATTCTGCATATAAAAGTAAGATGCTCAGAGTATAACTCTGTGAATACAATTTTGGATCGGAACTCAAAAGCCAAACTAAACAGTTTTAATAAAAATTAATCTTCTGCCTTGACCTTTGAAATGATTGCATGTGACTGTTTATGTGCTGTTCCTTGGCTTAAAGAAAATTAGAATTATCTATATAACAATGTTGGCTTGAGTACAAACTGTCACTCCCAGATTCCTTTATAAAATTTAGCAGCCCCTCCTCTCCCCAAGAAGTAGGCAATTACTTTGGTTTTGGCAAAATTCGAAGAATTGTCTGTTTCCATATTGTATAGTCAAAAATTCTATGGCTCTTGAGGGCAGAATTGTGCAGTAGTGAAAAATTTCCAGCCCAGCCCCAACCATGTGTCAGAATTCTTCCCACAGCATTTGCAGCTTTGTTGTTCAATATTTACCAATTCAGATAAAATTCACCTAAGAAAAATCACCAAAAAAGAAATAGCTTAGACTTTCAGAGAGTAAATACACACAGTAATCAATTCTATTTGATCAGCTATTTATTTTATATCCTAAGGTATAAATAAATAACAGTGACATTATAAATTTCATGTTTGATAATACTGTATCTCAGTCTGATGATTTTTCCTTCCCCACATTCAAATGCAACAGGTCCCTAGAAAGTCACACTCCTAAAAACCGGTTGATGCTTCTACAAATATTATGGTCTCTGGAACTTCTGCTGAGAAAATATTGACTGCACTGCAAATCTCAAACGAATTATAAAATCATTATAAAGCATAGTTAATCCAAAAGATGTTACTTTGTGTGATTTGATTAAAATTACATGGTGATATTTGGGGAAGACTTGAATCTAAAGACTTAAAACTAATGTGAGATAGTACTAGTTAGATATCCATATTTCTGAAAAGACAAAAGTTCTCTTGTGGATTTGGGGGATTTATTTCCTGAATTTCTTAACACTGGAAACATAAATTTGACTTGATAACTTTTGTTCCCGCCCACCACCAGCCCCTGCAAGTCACTTCTTGTGGACTTTGGGTACTAAACTGATTCATGCAGACTCTGCCTAACACCAAAGTGCAACCCTTTACCAATTCCTTAGTGCAATGTTCTAATTCACATTTAGATCACATTGACATGGTATCCAGGGAGAGTGAAGGGAATCTTTCTTATTAATGTATGTACGTATTTATTTATTTAGCTTTCTTTCAGGGAGAACTGTGAGTGCTGAGCTCACATCTGTCACTGGATAGACTCAGTGTATCACACTGATAGTAGGTGGCTCTGGCAGGGACCGTATTCTGTTACCAGGTATTCTATCTTGTCACAAATCAGAAGGCTGATGTTTGGAGAGGCTTTAAGCCTTATTTACATATTTGCCTCTGCCAACTGTAAATTTCTCTTTTATCACCGTTGGCATTATGGGACCATAATCATTGGCCATTGGCTCCTTTGAATGTCCACCCTAGAGAAGAAATGCTTAGGTGACAAATGCATGATCTTGATTCATAGCACTGTGGAAGAATTCAGATTCTGCACGGCATCCATGTTCATATCCGTCTGATTCCTTTATCTTTCCATTCAGCTCTTCTCTTTTCTTCTTTCTTTTTTCAGAAGAGTCTTTCTAGCCATTTATAATTGAGGGGAAAGGTGTGAAATACTTTTTCTCACACAGCATACCTTACAAAGGCAAACCATATGCTATCTGCTTTGCTATGGATTTTGTATTGCAAGTACCATATGCTTCCTTCCATTGATTGATCTTACCCCCAAGAGTGAGCTAAGGATACATATATTTTAAGTCTCTCTGGTAGGAAATAAGATAGCCTTCTATTACTCCTTTAGATTAATGTGCTCACAGCCTTTGCTCTAATGGATGATCCATAATTTACATCAAAATTTCAATCGCTTGAAATTAATATATCCATTTCCTTAATGAATCTTCATTTTGGGTTCTACTTGGGTTTTCACAAAACAGTCTGGCATGGCTGTTTACAATTTTTTGATTTTACTTAAAATCATAAAATAACTCACATTTTTATTCTTTTACATTTTACTTTTATAGATTAATTAGACAGTTGTATGTATTATTTTGAAATAAATATTCATGAGAAATGTATTCTATATTTATAACCCATTTTGATGGCATCAGAAGAATGAGCAATAAAAAAATATGCATTCTACTAGCAGAGTTATATAAATATTGTGAGAGTCATCTCGGAAAATAAGGTTGTTTATTTCTTATTTGTACCCATGAGATTTACAGGAGGAAGTCACATTAATTCTGATGGGATTTAGCAGTCAAATTTTCCTCTTTATCAGCAGAAGGGATGTCTGTAGGCATAGCAAATGAGAAAGTTGAAAAATGAATTTCCGTGACTTAAAATTTTTATTGCAATTGTTACATATTTAATGCTGCTCCTTAATACTAGTTTAGCTAATTGTGGATATAAATATCAGGTACATGTTTACTTTGTGGGAAAAATAGAGATTAACCAGGACTCATAATGAGACACTGGTTGACAAACAGAAAACTGTGTGTTGTAAAGACTCAGTTTAGATCACATGGTCCAAATGAATTTATCATGATCTGGGTGTTCTAACACATGCTCCTGTTGAGATGGATAAAAAGATTTTTCATCCTTCAACTAAGATGGTCTTAGGTGAGCAACTCTTATACTTAACCTGGAAGTGTAAATAGATCAGACAAGATTGTGTCATGATATCTCTACTTTCACACTGTGGACTCACTTCACCTAGTACCCTATTTACATATTTGATTCTTTGTAGAATTTTCTGTGAATAATGACACAAGGAGGTTTGTTTGTTTGTTTGGTTGTTTGGTTGTTTGGTTGGTTGGTTGGTTGACTGGTTGGTTGGTTGGTTGGCTGGTTGGTTGGTTGGTTGGCTGGTTGGTTGGTTGGTTGGTTGGTTGATTTGCTGGCTGGCTGGTTGGTTTGGCTTGGTTTTGAGTTATGAAGCAGTGTCATAGCATAGGTTGGAGATGGAATCAGGGTAGCCTCAGAGAGATTAAATCATAAAGTGTCCCAGTGTCACAATCAGACCTAAAATAGGTTTGTCATTTCTGATGATTGGAACTAAATCATATTATTATTCTCTCCTATAGGATAATATGCAAATACATTTTGAATGTATTATAGGACATATACATATGCATATGTCACACTACATATACACATATGTGAGTACACATGCATACACAACACATGCACACACACAAGAACACATGCATGCATGTGCTTGCACATGCACATAAAACAAACATATACACTGTATAATTTCTGTACTATAAGTAATCAGTAACCCATAATACTTTGAGTAACCCAAATAAAACTCATTGGTTTATCAAGTAAGTACTTATGTACATTCATGCATGAGAATAGTGAATGAATACCAGATATTGTTAAATGCTTCTCTGTCTCAGGGATTATACCAACCACTGTGTCAATATAAGACAGACAGACAGACAAAATGGCTGCCTCAGAAAGGCAGCAATAAGCAGTAAAAAAAGAGCAAATGAATTAAATTATATTTATGTGCTGATATCAACTAAATAAGCAGAAAGGCATAATTATGAAAGAAGCAGATAGGAGGAGAATAGTTTTAAATGTCTTAAAGGAGCTAATTTATCCAAAGAACCTCAGAAAACTTGATGTAAAATTCCTAGTTCTTGTTGCAATTATGTCTTCAGTAGTCTTGCGTAGCCTAAACCACAGAAGCAGTGAAGTAAATCACTATATAGGCCATACCATTGTAACTTAAGATAAGGAGTCTGTACTAAAAAGTAGCACAGATGTGTTTCTTTAAACCGCTGGGAGGAAGAAGATAAGCATATAATTCTAAAAGGTGGGATGGTGATGTGAGCAGACTTTTCCTTAGAAACACACACACGGGTCTTCTTACCCCAGATAAAGTGCATTTGACTAATAAAAGTACTAATGCCACCATGTAGATACCTACTTGGAAAGCCAATGAGTTTTATTTAGGTTACTCACAGAAATATGGATAATGGAGTACTTACAGCACAGAAATGACTCAACGGCAACTGCAACACCAAAGCCCACCTCAGCAAAATGCCACTTCACAAAAGCTGAAGACCCAGAGTATACTGTATACCTTGAAGGCAGCTCAAGGTTGAATAGAGTCCTTTTCAGTTTCTCTGATGGTCACAACCTCTTTCAGGCATTTTGACTAGTTTCTGCTTTTTAGGCAGCTGATGTGGACTCAGAATCTTCTTTGCAGCTTGGGTGTTATAGAAGTAGCTCTCAGCAGCCTTTATTTTTAACTCTCTGTAGGGAGGAGCCTAGTGAATCCACTCTGTTTCAGAGACCTGAAACTAATTTAAGTTGTTTGTCTTCTGGGTTAAAGAGCTTCCCTGCAAGTCAGAACGTTTTGATGTTGGAGGAAAGTCTTAGAAACCAAATGGGTTCTCCCAACAAAGAGACACTGCTGGCCCTGATATCCTGAGCACTCAAGTTAGTTTCTGAAATTGAATGTTTCTAAATTCAGGGTTCTAAAATCTCTTGAACTTTCCATCAGTAACTACAGGCCACAAGCTAAATTCTTCCATAGGTCAGATGAGCAAAATGCCAAGAGGAGATGGCGCTCATTGAGTAAGGGTGCATGTCCTTTCTAGGGAACTTTCCAGATAAGAACCGCAAGACATGATGATTCCAAAAGAACCAGCCAGCCAACAAGTCGTGGAAAAGTTCCTCGATTTTAAAGACTGGAATTAATAAACATACTTATACAGTGAAAAATACTTTGGGCCTAGACTGAGACTATGAAACTTAAGTTAATTTGTTTTTTTCTGGATGGTGGAAGAAAGTGGAGACTAGACAGAAGCAAGGAGTGAAATGGCCGTACACGTTTTCTGGAACATGAGTTGGCTTAAACTATGCTTAGATTTGAACAGAGTATGGAGTTTGGCAATCTGAGAACAGGTATCATGGAGACAATAGTTAAAGATGTGAATATCGGCTAAAAGAATTGCTTAATATTTCCCACGAGAAAATTGATAAAGGCGAAGGAAGAATGAATACCACAGTAAAAGAGGAAGTATGACAGGTAACAGAGAAGAGAATTAAGTGGCTACAGAGAAATTAGCAAGGTATGAGTACCTTGGATACAGTCATGGGAGAACACCATGGTAAATTTTGGGGAAAATTTATGTAACATGGTAACCCAATTCTCTTCTTTCTCCTCCAGGAAAACCCTCTGATACAAGTATTGGTATTGAATGTTGGCTCTTTCCTCCTTAATCTCACCTGAGTTGCAAGAATGAAGCTTTGTACTCATTCAATTGCTAATGTTTTTATCAGTTACATGGAGTCTAAACGCAATTTGCAAATCAGTCTTTTGCTTGCCTGTTCTTCCTGCCTCTTTGGGATCTCTGGGCAAGACCTCCCTCCGCTGGCACTCTCTGACCTTAGTGAGGAGCTGGAGTTTTCTAGACCATGCTTCAGTCCTCGGATTATACTTTCTGCTCATCTGCACACTCATCCTTCATGGTCTTAGCCAACATCGGTCCACATTTTAAGGGGTGTAGTACATCATAAAAAGGAGTCATGGTTTCAGAAGGGGCGGAATTTCAGATTTCATCCTCAACTGGAACACAGAGATTAAATCCAGAAATTGAGCTTTAATTGTAGTTTTTATGAGGTCTGGGACCTCAGACCATGACATGGTGACATTAACATTCAGGCTGGGTCTTTCTATATTAATATAAGCTAGAAAGTACCTACACCTCCTTCTCAATGTCTTTTCTTATTATCTAGTCAATATATGCTTATTGTAACTAGTAAGATTTCAATGCATACTATCAAACCTTTAAAAAAAACAAGTACTGTCAAAGATATATTCATATAGTTTTATGCAAAATGGCTTTTAAAAATCCGTACATTTATCTCTGTTTTTTAAAATAAAGTTGTATATATATATATATATATATATATATATATATATATATATATATCAATGTCTTATATTTAACATGACTGCAAACATCTTTCTATCTAAGACAAAGGCAATGACTTTTAGTTTCTCCAGTCATTGTTCTCCTGAGAAAAAGAAAAAAATGAAAGTTCATATACATGTATCTATGTACATATAGATACAGATATCAACAAAACATGTGACACAAAATCAACCCCTATCTCCAAGAATTCTCAGGCCTTTTAAAAAATACATAACTTATGAATTAATTTGCAAGTTTGCTTCTGTAACAAAAGAACCTCCATAATTACACTGTTTTATCAAAGTAGAAGTATAGTTCTTACTTGGGTGTTCATAACTAGTCAGTGACCAACTTCCATGTGGTGATTAAGAAACATAACACACATATTAATTTGATGTTTACCTGGCCTTTGAAGTCTAGCATGTGTAACACTTGGGTGAAACATGAATACATGGAGATGTTAGGGTGGATTTATGACAATAGCGTGCAATGCCTCACTTCTACTAATGTCAGAAGAGCAAAACTATCTGATATTTCCTCCTTACTGTGTGGAAGCTAGAAAATGGCATGTAGACAGCTATTTTTCAAATGAACAGAACTAAAAGGAAACAAGTAAACAAACAAAAGGGAAGAAAGGAAGAACAGAAGTCGTTGCTGGGTAAATTTTTGCTTGTACCCTCCAGAAACTCTGCTCCTTCAATAAAGCCACTTCCATTAGTTCGGCATGCTAAGGAAAATGTCTTATAATGAGTAACTGGGTGACAGTAGAAATACAGCTTCTCAGAGTTCTTGAACCAGAGAAGCTCCAATCCAATTTCTTATCTGCTGCTCAGTTCACTGATAGCTCTATCCAGCTGGGAATGGTCAAGAGTTGTATAAGAGTTTTATAAGCGTTCTGCCCTAACAGTCTAATGACTTCCCAAAGACTACACTTCCTAATGCCACCTCACTGGGCATAACCGTTTCAGCATAAGGACTTTGGAAAGATGCAGACATGCTACCAATACCAGACCCTTCCCACATTCAAAGTACGTCACATTTTTACATTCCTTTAAATTGTCTTATGTCACTCACACATCACCGATGATATACAATTTTGTTCCTTTTAATGCAGAGCTCAATTTCAGAGATGAGAACATGTGTACATAATTTTTGAAAGAACAAATAAGTGAAAATAAAGAAGAGTTGGATGAGTGGAAGGATGGATAGATGTGTGGATAGATGGACAGACAGAGTTAGAATCAGGCAATGGCATCTACTTAGGTGTGCTTGAACAATCTGAAGGCTTCGCTCCACAGCAGTTTGGTAGCAAAGTAGAGTTGAAGGAGGAAATTTAAGAAAAATACCTATTTATTGACTTTGTTCTATTCTCTTTAGCTAGCAATTCTCATTACTATGAACTTTTAAAATTCATTTGCTTAAAGTTGGAATCTAATTATCATTCTAGTAAAGGTAGTTGCTAATAATATTGCAATATCTCATAGTATCTAGATTGAGAGACACAGAACATGTATTAGTGAATCATAACTAACTCATATATCTTTATATGATAGAAGATTACATTTTCCCTAATATAAGCACTCCCATTAATATTATGTAATTTACATACTAACAATGCAGTTAAAGTTTTGACCCTATGGCTATACAGACAATGCTATCTTAGTTTCTGTGCTAGATCTTAATGTCATATAGTAGGTAATTTATAAACAAGAGGCATCTATTTGGCCCATCATTCTATAGGTTGGGTAATCTAAGAGCAGGGACCCAGATTCTGCAAGAAATTTTAGCTATCTCATAGCATTGTGGAAAGGCAAGTCACTGTGCATGTGACACAGAGAGAAACATCGCAGAATCCACTGCTTCTATTACTAAGGCCTCCCTCAATGATTATCACACCCCTACAATGAAAGCACTGATCATTCTTGAAGACAGAGTTCTTGTGGCCCAATTGGTTCTTCATGACCCCCTCTCTTTCTGTTTGTTTATTTAACTTTGTGACTTTTGCATGTATATAATGTGTGTGTTTGTGTACATGCATGTAAGTGTGCATGTGTGCACAGTATTTATATGTGTAAGTACACATGAATATATGCAATGGTGTGTCACTCCAGGTCAGAGACAAGCTTGAGTGTTGGTTTGCACTTGCACCTTGTTTTCAGACAAGGTTTCTCTTGTCTGAAATTGTCTGAGAAAGCTGACTGACAACCTGCCAGGGATTTTTCTATCTCCGCTTCCCATCTTACAATTTCAGCATTGGGATAATAGGGGTTATTATGTCCATCTTTATGTGAATTCTATACATTCAAATTCAGGTCCTAATGCTTGCTCAGCAAGCTCCTTACCCCCTGAGCCATCCCATTCCGTATGGTCCCATCTTTTAATATTGTCATAATGGTGAATTGAGTCTTCAATGTGAGTTTTGGAGGGGCATTCAATTTATAGAAAATACGTAATATCCCTAGTCTTTTAATGTTTCTCAATATTTTTGAGTGTAAAAAAAAATCATCATCATCATTTCTTTCATGTCCCTGCCGTCCCATTACAGTATGCTATGCTTAGGAAACGAATCCAAGGTAGAGATTCAAATCCTAAAGTCAAAAGCTTGTTTTCCCACCCATGACTTTCTACCATTTTACAAACTTAAAAAAATAACCATAGAAATAAGATTAGACTCTTTTGATGTTGCATAGAATTTTTCTTTATCCTACGTCAACTTCTGAGAAAACATATTATATCAGTTGTAATTATCATCATGTGGTATAATCTTTGCAATCTTATTTTAAACCACCATGTATATAAAAAAGAAATATGTATATTTTATAGTCCTTTGAAGTTAGCAGAGACGCACCTGTATATTTTGGTCTTATATATAATTAATGAACAATTAGCTTTTGAATTATCATTCATGTTTCGATAACTGGTATTTTGTATAGCCAAAATTTTATATTGAAAGAGTCTCTCTTTATTAGTGGAACTGCAGAAGTCACCTTAGTCACACAACCCTCTTGGGTTCCCAACTGGTTAACTGACCATGTTGTTGGATAAGAAAATGGTTAGGAATTTATTTGGTCTTTATATTACTCTGGCTGCTTTGAAACAGCTTCAAGTATCTGCTGCCAAGCAGTTGTGCTTTTAGTAATTCATGAATTTTACATGGTAGAAGGATTTTTGAAGCATTCAACTTAGATATTGAGAGCAGTAAACAATGAAAAGGCAGGTGCTACAAAAGAAAGCAGACGGAGAAAAGGGAAAGCTAGCAAAATGATCAATATTAAATAAGAAACATGACCATGGCATACTGTGCTATGGTATTTCATTTTTCCACTGAAACTTTCTTTAAAATCAAGATTGCTGAATACTGATATATATATATATATAAAGTGTATAGACTGAATAAGACCATCTACATGTGAAACCAAATTTAATTTATTCATCCCGCTGTGATGTTTTTATTATTCAATGATGCTGTACAGGTAGTACAGTCTCCCATGCTCTGAGTGGTATCCTTACTCTATGATATTGCCATCCATACTCTTGACCTTGTCCTGGCTGCATTTTCCAGGGCTTGGTGTGCTATGGTATATGGATGCTTACAGTTACTATATGAGCAGCGATACATTTTTATCTGCATTAAAGGGAAAGAGGGAACAAAATGTGTCAATCAAATTCTGGGAGAAGCAGGAAGAACACACCAAACAAGCAGCTGTGGACTGAGAGAAACCAAGAAAGATCTGATGCTGTACAGGGCGGTCTTGGGGTTGATGGAAGCAGCATCACCCTGGAGTTTGTCTGAGATGCCAATCTAGTACCCACATAAAATGCTGTGTGCAGCTGTGAGAAGAGTGCTGAAGAGCAGAGAAAAGAGGAATACTTAAGACCATACTTATTAACTAATAACTGATTGGCAATCGAGAGAGAGAGAGAGAGAGAGAGAGAGAGAGAGAGAGAGAGAGCGAGAGAGAGAGAGAGAGAGAGAGAAGACCCTATTTTATAAAATAAAGGTGGAGAACTACAGAGAAATATACCAGAATGCCCCTGGACTATAAATACATATACTATATATGAATGCACACACACACAAACAAAAGCAAATTATTACTTCCTTAACTGGAAATACTGACTGTAAAAATTTGAGAGTAAAATCTAGAAATCTGCATTTTGATAAATTACTTTGTGGATCCTGCTTCATGCTTAGCTTTGGGAACCACTGTATTAAAATTTTGATTGATGATACAAGGTATTAGGGTTAAAAACAATGAAAAGGTATGAGGGAAAAAGGCTAAAGAAACCCAGTAAGAAATATTACTGAGAGAGAATTACTAGACAAGAACTTTTCTTTTGTCATGGGAATGGGAATATACAGGATTTGCATGAATTTAAAAATTCACAAGTTTGTCAGGTTAAAACAGGTCTGTAATCCCAGCAGTGTTTTGGAGGTTGAAGTTAAGGGATCAGGAGTTCAAAGCCATCCTCAGCTCCACAGTAAGTCTACAGCCTGCTTTACAATACATGAGACATCATCTCAAGACAACAATTGAAGATTCATCCGTGACCAATTTTCCACCTCTGGTGAAAATTGAAAAGTATTTTAAAAAATATTAACTCAAATGTTTCTAGTAGGAAATTATCTATATGGTTTAAACAAATCTCTTCACAGAATTACAGTTTGGGGGACTGATTTATCCACCTTTGTCCTTTCTTTTCTCTTGGGAAGCAATGTGCAAATTTCCTAGGATTCCAGTCATTGATGAACACAAACTTTGTTCTTTACTGTAGCCAAAGATGAGAACCTAGAAGCAGGTGACTCGTAGACTCAGAATGAAGTACCAGGAGATTGCTGCTCTTATAGAATACCACGTGGGCATCAAGTATGATAAGCAATAGTCACATTTCTTCCTTTTCTTTAAAATCATCGGTCTATGCTTTGCTGTGGTTGAAGGTGAAATGCTTAAAATCAATGCTTAAAATAGTGGACTGAGGTGTGTGTAATGGCACAGCTCAAAATTACTTTGTAATAGATCACCAGCCTGGCAGAACCCATCCAAATGGTGGTGACTAGAGAATGGGGTATCAATGCTACTACAAAAATATGCAATTTATCATTTAAAGCACCCACTGAACTGGAAGACTAGCAGACTGCCAAGGTGATGCCCATCTCTTTAATAGGACCAAAGGTGATCTCAGAAATTGTGTATATAAGAGCTTCCTGGTGATATTGAGAAAACTGTCTATGCAATTAAAATGTTCTCCTTACCAATTTGCAGAAACTTAGGAGGTGGGTCACTCAGAATTTAAAATTGTCATAAGGTATAGAAAATTCACCTGTGTACCACCCATATTCATATAAGTCATCCTCCAGAGATAGAACTTCCTATATACATCTGATGTTGTCTGATGTCCACAGGAATCAGTAAAAGACACACACTTGCACATTATGTAGGACAGGCCTCAGGCAAGGTTTGGCCTATCACAGTATGAATAAGGGCATATGAAGAATCTAACCATTGATGTCACTGATGTGATTTTTGTAGATACCATAAATCATACAAAAGGCACATGACTTTCTCACCATACTCACTCAGATCCTCTCCACTCTTGTCCACTTTCTAACACTTCTATTTTTATCTTACATGCAGGAGATGAAATTCTATTTATTCTGGCAACTTCATACAATGCATACAATGTATTTTGACCATTCTTATCTCCCTCACTCATTCTTATCAACCCAATACCCAAAATGAACCCCTTTCTTCTAGGTAAGTCTCCTCTAAATGTCTACTTTCCCCATGGCTCACAGAAAACAATATTATGTGTGCTGTATGTTGTCAGGACCTAGAGGAAAATATGTAATATCTCAGAAGTGGTCAGCTGAGTGGGCAAGGGGTGGAGGAGAGGAAGGACATTTTGACTCTGTCATGTGGAAAGAGGGGAAGAGAGGATGTCCGGTACGTTCTGGAATCATGGAGCATGGAGTTCTGCTCAGTTTCCTCCCATCCATTCATCTCACGTCCGAATCTAAGCATGGGGCACAGGTCATGTCTATGGCCCATCCATCACCATCCCCAACTCTCCTGAAATGTCCAGGGAAGAAGGGGATCATCTATAATTTAAGGAACATTGAAATGTTATTAAAACTAAAGCACTAAAGGGAATGAGTAGCCAAAATTCACAGTGGGCAGCCGCTGAGATGTGTACCTGACATCAAGCCCGAGACAGTGCTCTGTCCACGTTGTCAACTTGCTTCCGATAAGTACAGTACAATGGGAATGGCAGCTTGACCAAACCCTTTCCGTGTTCTGAGAGCTGAAAGCATAGTGAAAATAATTCATTTAAACATACTCCCAATAAAATCTTTTCATGCACTGACTTGATGGAAGGAAGAAAACCTTAGGGCTAAATGGTCCATTCGCATCAAATCTTTAAGGAAGTTGACCCAGAAGGTAGAAGGCACACAGTACAGATGTTTCCTGTGTCACTGACTCACAAGATATGTGGAATATTAAATACCAGTGTTTACTGACAATAAAATTTTAGAAGAAGAAAGTATGATGAAATCCTGAAAAAGAAAGAAAGGAAGGAAGAAAGGAAGGAAGGAAGGAAGAAAGAAAGAAAGAAAGAAAGAAAGAAAGAAAGAAAGAAAGAAAGAAAGAAAGAGTAAAAGAAATACCGTAATCACCTAAGCCCAAGTAAGGTTCAACAGATACATTTTTCAAAGACAAGCACAAACCAACATGTATGTAGAACAGATGTGTGTGCCTCTATGTTTGTTTTGTTTTATGGGCCATGTAGTTCTCTTGTATCCATGATGGATTCCAAATGATTTATAAATCTTTTCAAAGCATCCTTAATTTTTTTTCTAGAACTGTGTAAAAATTCATTTCCCATGAAACAGCTGTAAGAGGGAAAAATTGTCTCTGCAATATGTTAATTAATATTAGTCCACATGGATTATGAAGTGTAGCATCGTGCAATATGCCTAATATTCCCACATGCAGTTTTCTGAATCTGTCTCATGCCCACACTTTGATCCCATGTTTACTTTTGTCACTCCATTCACAAACAAGAGGAGGGGAAAGAACAAAAACAACAACAAAACAGTCCAGAAATGTGTCAAGAAATCTGCAAGAGCTGCGAGGTGGGAAAAACTCCTCCAGAAGAAAACACAGGAGCCGTAAAAGTAGAAATGGGGGGGGGCAAACAAGAGGACACTGCTGTGGGAAGAGCTGTGAAAAATAAAGAATGGTGTGAAGAAAACAAGCTGTGACCCTCGGGTTTCTTTTTCTCAGTAGCAGGGAAACAGAATGGCGCTGGGGGAAGCCAGACGGCAGCAACTCTAAAGGGAGACAGGAAAACAGATACAGAATAAGGGAGTCTGCAGTTCCACTGAGGTACTTGTTTGGATTCAGCTTGCCTCAGACGCTTGGAGATGGTTTGAGAGACGGCTTCCATGTCGCTCCGAGTTCTGGCAGTTGATTGTCAAGAAGAACTTTACAAAGGTCTGCTGCTTCGGGGCACAGGCTGCAGACGACCAGCGAGGGACTGGTAGAAATGTGCCCATGTGGTCCCGTGTTACACAGTTAGGTTGTATGGCTGAGACTGTTAGCCTTCTGTGGCAAAGAGCATAGGCTTGATGGAAGACAGAGCAGCAGACTCCAGTCTTCATTAGTCTGCTGTGGTAATTATTATGTCCAAACACTGCTACTTTTAGGTTTTACAACTTTCTGACTCACAGGGGTGCTGATGAACACCAGACTGGGGACAAGGCTCTAATTCTACTGCTACCACATAGTTTAGACACACACACACACACACACACACACACACACACACACACACACACACACGTTTTTAAAGAAACGCTAGATTTCCAAATACAAAAGAAAAGGGGGTTTCCCCAGCCCTGCATGAAAGTCACCACTTTGGGTCACTGGAGAAACTTAATGTCTAATGCACTGACCCTTCCAGGCTGTCATTTCCCCTGACAGTGTGCATTGAGTTACTGAACCAATACCAAGTGCCTTTACCTCCCCCAAATAATGTCTATTGGCCGGCATACAACTTAAAAGTTGGGGGGGGGTTTGGGTCTTTGGGTTTTTTGGGGGGGCTGAGGGGGGCTTTTCATGAGGGGAGCTAAATTAAATACAACTGCTTCCCAGTTTTCGGAAGGATTCTGATTCCCCAAGGCTCCCATAAGGACATCCTTCTGAATCCACTGGACATTGGAGTATGAAGGTAGACCTTGAACTTTCTACCAAGAAGACTCCTTCTAAACTTGAGTCTTTCTGCACAATGATAGGAAGAGAATGTAATGGTGATCATCTGCAGCTGTTGCAAACTGGAAAACCAACTCAGGTACCTGAGTCAAGAACCCGTCAAATCATGCAGGCAGCTAGAACCTCACTGGGTGGTGTGTATCGTCTAACCGTGCACAAGATGAGAAGCCAAAATCAAGAACTCAACAGTAACTATAGACAAGGTAACCATACAGATACTTTAAAAGAAAAGAATAACGCATCTCACCATTAGTCAATGTTCTCTATCTGTTAGACAATAAAACCTTCGTATATGTTTCAAATTTGAGCTGCTGTTCTGATGGCTACTTTGAGCAATTAAAACTGTTTTTTTTTTTTCCAAGCATTATTTTAGTTCAGCTGGAGAAGGGATTTTCCCAGGTTTTGAAAACACATCTGGCTCTCTGAGTAACTGGTGCTGTGCTACATGAAATAGTTGGTGTTGGCTCACACTGCAGAGCCTCTCTTATGTCAATTACTGAGACTGGTGATTGTAGTGACTAATGCGAAGCCTCCAGCCATTCTCCAGCACGCGTCCATCAATACCCGTATATGTCACATAAATGGGATCAGGTGAGGAAAGGCAATATGTCACAAATGATGAAGGCTTCTTTTTTAGCTGTCTTCACGGTGGCCATGTCTTTACAACAGCCCAGACAATGGTGTATGTTCCGAGTGTTTAGGAGTTGATAAGTTTGTATTGGTCTCTTGGTTTCTTGAATTCAAGAAGCCAGAAATATCTTTAGGGTATTTCAGCACGTACAGTACAGTTCACTACCATTCAGGGTGTCGGGCAGAAGAAATGGCGATTACTTGGCTTTTCGAAGATAGGGGACGCTGAAAGGAGAAATGGCTTGTTTGTTTTATACCGGAACAGACTTAGCTTATAGGTAACTACATCTTTCGGGATCACTTGATGAATCTCATTCATTTTTTCACCACCTTGGGACAAATATTATGTGCCAGTGCAGAAATTGAGTGATACTTTATGATAATGACAGCGTCTGTGGTACCCACTCAGCAGAGCCGTGGTGGTAGTGATATAATACGGCATCTCAATCAACTTGGATCAAGACAGGGTTACAGGTCCTTAAAAAGCTGTACCTGGGAGAAAATAATAGCTGAACTGGAAGGAATTCTGGTAGCAGTGATTATCATTATGTGAGGGATTTTGACAGCAGAGACAAACTTGGTTTTTTTGAGAAGTCACTCATTAGACAAGTCAGGCAGACATTTTCAGAGCATGTGGGCTTCTGATTATAAAATCTGAGATGTGATAGAAGGCAAGGAATACCTGTCACTCAAAGATTATGTCTGATAGCCTCAAACTGGCATGCCTCTCAGACTCACTGGATTCCCGGGAGACTGCATTTTTAACACAGGTTTAGTGAAAGTTTAACAAGACATTCATGGACTGATAATACCCGCACCGTAATCCTGCCAATAGCATCCGGGATTCGACTTCAGATAAGGTTCCAACTTTAAAAGATACTTAAAAAAAATACACGTAGGTAACCAGTATACCACATAGAATATGTGTACAGCCGTTTACACAGGGTGATGTAATGCTTGTTAAACCTCTTTCGAATATGTATAGAAACTTCTACCTAGGAGCACATTTCAGGGTCAACCTGATTATGTGAAGATTGGGGACTTCCTGTTTTCTTTCCCGCTCAGTTGTGATGGCTGCAGTCACTTTGTTTTATTGTCACCTATAATTCATGAACAGTATTACTATGGCTTATTTCTCTGGATATCACTTTGTATCATTAACTGAATAATGGAGGTATAGAAGTTTCTAGAAGAGACAAAGCCATGTGATGGGGAACAACAGACATATGGGGGTGAAAAGGAAATTCCTATTTGCATCTCAAAATTTTGTGTAATATTTAAAATGCAAAGAAAAACCATGTTTTGAATTTTATTAAAGTGTAACTGAGTCCTATTTTAATTAAAATCAAAAATAATTTGCTGTTTCAGAAATAACTTAATAGTTTTCAACTTGTGCAGCTCTTGGTTACATTTCTTAGTATTTGGGCAAAGGCCTTTACTGGCCTTTTAATGAGCAATGTATACCTTCTTGTATAGATTTCCAAAATTAGAGATCTTAAAAATTAAAAGGAAAAGAAGGAATAAAAGTGAAGTAAATATTAACCTATGGTTAATGAGTACAACATAAACTTCATAACTTCTATTAAAGATATGATTTTGAAAACTATAAAAGCAACATGAATATAAAAATTGAGTTGGAGGTTAATATGACTTAAATTCTACAAAATGAACCGAAGTACAGACATGATTTTTGTAATAATTGTCTGTCTCAGGAAACTCAAGCTTGGCTAGTAACAACACAAAATGGCAATTTTAAAACTAACACTATGTTGGGACAATTGTGAAGGGTGTCGTCCCCCTAATTTCTTTCTCTGCCTGTTTGTCCTTTGAGTAGAGGAAGGCTACCAGTTTGTTTGAGTTAATTTTATATCCAGACACTTTGCTAAATTGTTTATCAGCTGTAGGAGCTCTCTGGTCAAATTTTGGGGATCATGCTGTCATATCATCTGCAAATAGTGACATTTCGATTTCTTCAATTCCAATTTGTATCCCTTTGACTTCCTTTTGCTGTCTAATTGCTCTGGCCAGGACTTCCAGTACTATATTGAAAAGGTAAGGGAGAGTGGGCAGCCTTGTCTAGTTGCTGATTTCAGTGGGATTGCTTCAAGTAAGAGAAAACATTCAAGTCTGTGTTAGTCACCTTTCCCCCTGAGTTACAGTCTTTTAAATGTCTAGAAAGGTTTAGAGGCAATCTACTCCCCCCTTTAGAAAGCAGTTATGTTTCTGTATGGATATGTTTGAAACAAATAGAGAGTGTTATCTTATGTATTATCAGTTTTGATAAGGCCAAGTTTAAGGACTGAGAAGTAAAATGATGTCTTTACAAACTGCCAGACCCCATCTGACAGCCAAATGTGTACCTCTCAGATGTGGAGCAGGAATCTTTTGGGACTGGAAAATCACAAAAGAAAGAAGGAAAACCCCACTTAATGTTTTATGGACTTATTAAAAGAAAGTCTCTTCTTTCATTAGCTGTGGGGGGAAAAAAAATAACCCTCCATTAATGTAGAAACTACAGCAAGCAACTGGAGCAGACCCTGATAAACACACCTCCCAAGATAACCATAGCAGCATATCAGTAATCAGTTTTCTGAATTTTAATGATAGTTTTCAAACAGGGCTCAGGATTCAGTGGGGGGCAATAAAACTTTAGACTATCTGTTTAAGATTCTCTGTCTCTTTGTGCACTCTTCTGATTACAGCTTTGCTCAAGGTACTAGACCAAAGACTTGGAATCCTGCCAGACTTTTAACTTGAGGCCTTTAAGAGCAAGGGGGCAAAAGGGAGTCTCCGGAAGAAATTAAGTGAGATTTTGTCAAGTGTTGTTGTCATAAATAACTTCATTGCTTTATGTGAGATTATTATTTGAAAAGACAATTTATTCACAATTACACAATACCGCCCCCCCCCCCCCCCGCACACACACACAACTTTCTTGTGGCTTTTCTATTATCCATTTGAAAAATGAAAGGGAGATAAGGACCAATAGTTATCTTTTGGACATCCAAGACTGTCAAAGAATTTAAGTAAAGCTAACAAAAATATGTTCAAGGAAGCTAAAAGGCCATTGTTAGGTAGGTCATTAAATATTTTTACCATTATGAAACTAATTAAATATTTTGCTTTCAAAATTTGAAAAAAAAATTACTATCCACTATGTTGAAAATTTTACCATTGTTCCTTCAATTTATAGACTGAAGTTGAGGTTAAAATTGTAATGTAATTTCTTATTTCCAACCACTGAAACATATATTGATAGTATTTGCAAAAGCCTCACTGCACTCTGACTTTTATTAAGAAAAAAATTCAGTTTGGTCAATATTTGAATATAAAGTAAGATAAATCAGGAATAAAATTGAGTCCTAGAAATGAAGACTTGAATATTGTACAATATAAAAAACAGTGAATATTAGCTTTTCATTGGTTCTTATAGACTGGTTCATTCGTAATGTCTCAACAGGTACAAACCATATTGAATTAGGGATTTTCTTTCTAGGGATGTAAAAGGTACCAAGCAGATGTGCTTTGTACCAAATGATTTCATATTTCAATTTGACAAAATAGACGAGTCACATAAAGCCTAATTTCAGTTGCAAATTGCAAGCTGGAATAAGTTCCAGAATTGTAAACAATTAGCTGCTTTATTTTCTTTTTAATAAGACTAAATTACCAGATAATATCTACTGGCATCAACTTGGCTAATAAAAATCGGTTTAATAGGATTTGCCATTTTTCCAATTGCTATCATGATCAGCTTTGCATTTTGATTATCTCTAAACTTTGCCTCAATTTTCTCATAGAAAAGCTCTCGGTGGTAATTGCTTTAACATTTATTCCAGGTCAAGTGGTTAAGTATGAATAATGATCTGTCAAAAATGTACAGTAATGCCGTCAATAGAGCAATTACCATTTAGCTAGAGATTATTATGGCAAAAGAGCACATGACCTGGGCACAATAAACAGAACAACAGAGAAAACAGGGCAAAGGGATTGACTGTTTGCAAAACCTGTGTGTTTGCTACATGTTCCTGACAGATATTAATTGTCTTTCAAGACCAATTAACCATACTCCACAATGGTCTTCCTAGTAGAGAGCAAATTAGGTACTTTTCATTACTGATAAAAGGAAAACACACATTTATTCAGCTTACATTTAATATTCCCAAAAAGGTTGTCTCACTTACATGCTCTGCAATGGTATTTATTTCTGCATGCTCTGTTTCTCCGATGAAGGCCCACCGCAGAGTGAATTGTTGTCTATAGTAGTGAATCACTGATTAAAATAATTCTAATAGGAGATGACAGCACGTGCCTTCATTGTCAGTGTTACTACAAAGACCCAATTTTTCAAAGTGTCTTTTTGTAGAAGAGGCAATGAATAACCCTATAACTCAATATGGTACTACTTGTGAGGAGAGGTCGTAAAGAGGAAATATGATGTTTACCCAGTCAACATACCACAGTGTCCATGTCGTTGTTCCCTTACTATCTGTGGCTAAGGGGAAACCTTAAAGCCAGTCTTCAGGCGAAAATGAAAAATAGCTCTTTTCTTAAAGGGAATTGTATAGGTACTAACAGTTTTAACATTCTTCCTGAATTACCCTCATATAACTAGGAGCAAGCTATTGTTCAGTTTACCTAAAACATTCAGTCATGGATATTCACTTAGAAGAAATAGTGCCTTGTTTTAATTTTAATGGAAATGAATTTGAAAACTGGCCACAGGTTACCAGTTTATGTTTCTTTGCTCACTAACCACTCAGAAAATAGTTCTTTGATTCAACATTGTATGGATTGATGATAGAGGACCGAATGAGCCTTACAACCTGGGGTATAATCAAAACTCATTCAGCAGTTGTGACTGACTTATTTAGGTATCTATCTATCTATCTATCTATCTATCTATTGATCTATCTATCTATCTATCATCCATCTATCTGTCTATCTTTCACCTGCAATGTGAGATAAATACTATAAAGCATCTACTTATTAGGCACATGCAATGATATGCCCATGAGATGATAGATAAAATACCCAGTGCATTTGATAAATGTTAATGGTACAATAAAATCCAGAGACACAAAACAAAACCAAAAACTAAACCAGACTACAACAACAACAACAAAACCATACTACCAGAATTCTACAATCAGTATAGTATAGGGTTTACTTGTAGCAAGTGAAACAATACTTGTGACCGGTATGATGTTGATGGACTTGGGCATGTGGCACAAACATCCTAATAGGGTTGCTCAGAGACCTTTTCCAATTTGAAACGCCAGGAAAAGGCATAGGCTGCCACATCCATAGGAACAGATGCTTTTCTTTGTTCCCTTCAATGCGCAAATATACTGAGATCTAGTCTATGGTTTTCATCCCTGTTTTTACCCACTATTGGGCCTATTGATATCTGGAAATGTTTTTCAGCATATCATTTGTTTTAATAAATTGTTGTTTAAAAACCATCATTTTCTTTTGAATTTGTCTCACAATCTTAAGTTAGCATGAGTTTTAACGTCTCAAGAAAAAAAAACTGGTATGTGTATTTTTCCAAACTCACCAGAATTCCAAATACCTTGCTGTACTGCACTTCACTGGACTGTTTGTTCTCTAATGTGTTCTCATCTTGGCTACATGCAGACACTCCCTAACTTGTACTTCCAACACTTCCCTTTGCTTTTGTGTTCCATTCCATAAGAGCATAGGCTATGCAACCAGGCTTCTTGCATTTGATCCCTAAAGTACCACAGGAGGTTAAGACAACTCAAGCATTGGGTCCCTCGCTTTTAGAAGCAGAGTCTGTGAAGGACCATGACTTCACTGTATTTTCCCAAGGTCGGTCATCAGGGAGCTCGCATGGCACATAGAAATCTCTACATACGATTTAGTCACCATAAGATTTACCTGTCCCTTCCTTCCTGGGACTGTCCCTTCCCTTGGCATCTTTAAAAATCTTTTGCTCAAGGCACCATATATCCTTGGTTACAATTTTATTGCACCAAGATTGGACAGTCCTTTTAGTGTACAATTTTTTTCTTTCACTGTTTGGTTCTTGGTTCTAATTCATCTGTTTGTTGTTGTTGTTGTTGTTGTTGTTGTTGTTGTTGTTTGAGTGAACACAGAAAAACAGCAATCATTTCCTGTTCCTGATTGTTTCCTAAGAGGCATGTTTTGAGCCTGTAGATGCATGTTTATAACTGCCTGAGTGTTCCTCTACAAAAGAGAAATCTGCTTGTTTTACCACCTGAAAATCTGTATTTCATTCACCCTGGCTAGCTAGTCACATTTTCTTACAATTTACTATTTATTTGCTTAATGACTTAATCCTTCATATACTAATCTCCACAAATCTACCCATGTGATCTTTCTCCCTAAGTCTGTCCTTAAGTTGCTCTAAAATATAGTTTGAATGCCTTACTATTGTTATTCAGTACTTGCCCTGACTTCTTATTTTACTTTATTTTATACTTAGAAATAGGTTCTCTTCTCATACAATATAACCTGTTTACAATTTCCCTGCTGCTTCTCCTCCCAGTTATTCCTTACCTCTCTTCCCCTCTGATTTCATTCCCTTCCTGTCACCCAATGGAAAATAACAGGCTAAGAAATAACAACCACACAGCACATAGTAAACTATGATAAGGTAAAACAAAATCTATCACATCGAGGCTAGAGTAGGCAATTTGATGGAAGTCAAAGAGCCCCAAGTGCAGGCACAAGAATGAGACCCATTCGTTTGCACACTCAGCCATCCCATAAAAATACAAAACTGAAAGCTACAACATGCCCACAGATAGCTTAGTGAAGAACCAGTTAGACTTGTGCTCGCTGCTTCAATTTCTGTCAGTTCATATGATCCTTGATCATTTAACTCAGAGGGCCTGGCTCTCCTGATGTCCTCCATACCCTCTGGCTCTCACACTCTTTCCTCCTCTTCTGCAGGGTTCCCTAAACTCTGATGGGGAGAGATTTGATAGAAACAGCTAATTTAGAGGTACTCTTTGCCTCTCTAGTTAATGTCTGGCTCTGGGTCTCTGTGTTTGGTCCTGGCTTTGACAGATTTCTGACAAAAGCTGTTATATATCACTACTGAATCCCAAACACTGGACTTTTTCCTACAGCTTCTATGGTGGATAGATGACATATAGGTCTAGACTCTAGTTAATGAGGTGACAGAAGAAATGGTACATGCCATTCCCAAGGCTTACTATTAAAGGCCTAACACTTGTTAATCAACCTTCTTTTTATATCTTTTTGCATGGAGATCAAGCCAGAAAATCTGTCACAGACCCAGATGCTGTGTTAAAGCGGAAAGAGCCTTCTCAAAGGCACCATCATTTAAGATATACTCAAAGACAACCATTGATATCTTTCTTTGAAAGACAAAAAAAAAAAAAAAAGTCTATCCTATTTCAAGACCTGGGCTTGGAGCAGATGTCTACAGTCATAATGTCTATCTCAATGAGCTCTTTTCAGTTTTCCAAAGGTTTCCTCTGGCCATTCGTGTATTATTGATATGTGTGTGTGTGTGTGTGTGTGTGTGTGTGTGTGTGTGTGTGTGTGTGTGTGTGTGTTCTCTTTTACCCCAAACTCCACTGTACCACTCAGGAATCATTGCAGGCCTACCTCCTTTGTGAAGATTCAAGACCTTCTGTTCCCAGCTATTAAACATGAACTCCCAAGGAAATGGATCTTCCCAGTCAAACTACTGACCACCAGTAATCTTTAATGATTTACACTGAGTGGTGATGGTAGGCATCATGAACTCAGGAATCCCTCTTGTCTCACAGTTGGCTCTTCACTGCTTTGCAGGTTGCCTGGCATATAATAGACCCTCAATATATCTTTGTTGTATAAGATTCAATTCAAACTCAGCATGATCAAAGCCCAGTTAATTATCTTCTCTCCTTAGCCCCCAGCTGCTTTCCTTCCCATGATTTATGTCTTAGTTAATGGCAATTTTCTCTCTCCCGTTACCCTAAATAGAAAACTGAATACCATCACTTTTTTACCCCTCTCCTCAATTTCTTCACTTCTCACTCTACTTGTTCACGGAATTATATTTAAGACCCCTTTAAAATAATGCCTTCATTTTCTTGGCTTTTCGTTGCCACTGTTTTTATTTGCTTCCCTGGAATTTCCCAATAGTTAAATCCCAACCCTTCTTCTTATAAAGTTTTCATGTGTTCCAACTTTCCTCCCTTCAGTTAAGATAGATGACTACTCTAATATCCATCCTATTAATGTATTTCCAACTCTCAGATATCTGAGATTGGCTGACTAGGTAATTTTCTATCTCTCAATAAATATGGCCTTGATATAGATATCTACTTTCCTTATCCTGCATTTTCTGACCTTGATCTAACCCAGTGTTCTTCTCCCATGAACTAAAAACACATATAAACAATATTCTCCCAACCAGTGTCTAGAAAAGACAAAAGCATCTGAGTTGCTGGAAATATGAATGATCTTAGAAACCATGGTTAACCAAGAAAAACGTCTTGATATAACCCAAATAAATATATCACACTGTTTCACTCCAATGAGCACAAGACATTTTCACATCCTATAATAATCTTTCCCCAATCAAGTTCAAATATCTCAAAACTGTGGTATTTTAGTTATGTCTTCTGAGCTTTACTGAGAACAAATCATAGAGATCTAAAATTCCTGGGGTCATGTGTTTGGAGTTTATTGCCCATCCCCTGTAAAAAAAAAAAAAAAAGAGAGAATCAGAGTTGAATTGGAGGATATAAAATTCTAAATAAGCATATTACTATGGGAGTAGTGCATGGAGAAATTTGAAAAAGTGAAGCAGAAAGAGATGAGCAAAAAAATCCTTATATGAGTTCCAAGAAGACATCGAAGGGGAGAGGCAAACGAAAGAAACGAAATTTTAAAGATAATATACAATGTTGCCCAATTTTCTAGCTGAAATGATTGGGCAGATGATAATACCAAGAGTAGACACAGGCCTAATGCTATAGCAACAGCAGCAAAAGCAAAGGCATAAAGACTCCTCCAGGAGTGTCTGAAAAGGGGACATTGGATCAGTTGCATTGGCAGCCCCTCTTATCTTTTTAGAAATGCAGGTTTTGGGACCTACCACAGACCTATGGATCAACTGCCTTTAGAGTGGGCTCAGCAATCTAATTTGCCACCTGCCTTGAGAACTAGTGAATTATGTGATCTGTGATTCTGTACCCAACACTGAATGCTTATGCATAAAGTGTCCTACTTACATCCTCCTTAGCATTAGAGTATTTTCAGTGCTACACATAAAGCAGTCATTTAATAATTGATTTAAGAAAGAACTCATTTTGAGGTATCATTATACACAACAAATAATTTTACATGTTATATAAGTATAAATAAATGTAAATATATTTTATATATTTAATTATTGAATTTGAGTAAATAGCCTTCATAAAGATTCAATAACAGAACATTTCTTTTCATCCTTAATTACCACGAGAGTGTGCAAAGTCCTATTAAAAGCCAGCATTTAGAGTAGTAAAGACTCAGTATGACCCTAAACATTGACGTTTTAGAACCCTGAAGCTTTTCATTGAATTATGATATTGTTTTTACAAGTATGACAAAATAACCCATACTTTGGGAAATGTGTATGTTTATGTGCATGTATATATATCATGCACACACACACACATTGTATCAGTTACTTTTCTATTATATTAATGAAGTGCCATGACCAAGACAACTTATAAAATGAAGTAGTTAACTGCAATTAAGAGTTTTGGAGGGTTTGAGATCATGATGATAGAGCAAAGGCATGGCAGCAGGAACCGGTGAGAGCCCACATCTTGAATCACAAGCAGGAAACAAAAAAGATTTCACTGGAGATGGTGGGAAGCCTTTAAATTCTCAATTTTGCCCCTAGTGATATACCCTTCCAGTAGGGCCATACTTCCTAATCTTTTTCAAAGGTACTAACAGGAGACCAAGGGAAAACCAAAGTAATAGAAATATTTGGACATATTCAAGATTCATAGGAATAAATATGAAATTTCTAAAACAGTGTCAGAATGGTGGTAGTCAACGTAGAACACATGAAATTCAGTTAATATGCAATGAATTTCATATGATCAAATATGTTAGAGATGAGAAAGTGAAGAATTTTCAAGGTAAAATAAGAAAAGGCCACATGAGTTCCATCCTTTAGTTTTTTGTTATGAAAGGAGTCATGCAGCCATTTGTAGAAAGAATGCAGGGATGTGGAAGAAGCTTTCTGGATAAAAGATGTCAAAATACATAGAGCAGCCTGTGTTTCACAATGTGACTATTGACTTCAGCAAAGTGCAACATTTCTGCTGGTCAAGTAATGATGACTTTGAAATTCTTCCCCTTTGAAGAGATGTCAGAGTGAATTATGGGCTTCCTTCAACCATGTCCTGAAGATGACTATAGCAACTGGAGTAGTTTTTCACCCTCTAAAGTGGTTGTAGTTTGCCGAGAAGCAAAAGGAATGAGTATTTGAGACAAGGGACAATTTATTTCAATGCAAGAGGACAAACACATGCCAGATGATTCTATATTGGATTCAAAAAAAAAAAAAAAAAAAAACACTGAGATTACATTAGTTAATAAGAACTTTAAAAAGTAATCTCTTTATAATAGCAATGAAGATGTTAGCTGCAGAACCTGAATAAATGTAACCCTGATATTCATTTGCACAAGAGTCACTTACTGTTATTAAAGTGCAGATTGAACTCATTTTAGTATCTGTTTTATTTAGTAAAGTCTAATAGGATCCCAAAGAATTAATCCCAGTAACATATCAAATGTGACTAATACCAACTTAATCACATTTTTGAAAATTCTGAAACTTTAGACCTCTAAGATGTGTATTAGTTACTTTTCTATTGCTGTGATAAAAATGTCACAGACAGAGCAACTTAAAAAAAGAGAACCAAATGTCCACCATCAATTTGTACCCCAGCATGGCTGGGAGAGAACCTTTCTCTCAGGAGCACTGACATATCTGAGGGCACAGGTGAGAGTACCACCTCTGCTCAAATTTCTGGCCCAGGATGCACATGCACAGAGCTCTCAGGACACAGGAACAAAGGAGCAGTCTGAAAGAGGATCCTTCTGCTTTCTGTCTGCACCCTGTGCTGACCCTGTGTCACAGATTTCTCTACCCAGACCCTGTTGGGAGATAACTGGTACCCCCCATAGTGCTGACACCCAAGCTTACAGGAGGGTCAAGTCACTGTCATAATGAGCAGGACCAGCTAACACCAGAGAAAAACAGATGGCAAAAGGAGAGTCCAGGAACCTAAGCAATAGAAACTAAGACCATGTAGCATCATCAGAACCCAGTTCTTCTACCACAGCAAGTCCTGGATACTCCAACACACTAAAAAGAAAGATTCTGATTTAAAATCACAACTCATGATGATCTTAGAGGACTTTTAAAAGGTCACAAATAACGCCCTTAAAGAAATGCAGGACAAAACAGGTAAACAGGTAGAAGCCCTTAAAGAGAAAACACACACACACACAAAACCAGAAAAATCCTTTAGAGACTTACACAAAAACACAAGTAAACGGGTGAAGGAATTGAACAAAACCTTCCAGGATGTAAACATGCAAATGGAAACAATAAAGAAACCACAAAGAAACACAACCCTGGAGATAGAAAACCTATGAAAGAGATCAGGAGTCATAGATGCAAGCATCACCAGAGTACAAGAGATGAAAGAGAGACTCTCAGGGGCAAAAGCTACCATAGAAAACATTGACACAACAGTCAAAGAAAATGCAAAATGCTAAAAGCTTCTAACCCAAAACATGCAGGAAATTCAGGACACAATAAGAATATTAAACCTGAGGATAATAGGCATAGAAAAAAGCGAAGATTCCCAACTTAAAGAACCAGTAAATATCTTCAACAGCTGTAAAACTTTTTCAAAAATCTTTAATAACCTAAAGAGAGATATGTCCATATACATACAAGAAGCCTACAGAACTCTAAATAGACTTGACCAAAAAAGAAATTCCTCCTAATATATAATAGTCAAAATACCAAATGTATAAAACAAAGAAAGAATATTAAAAGCAGTAAAGGAAAAAGAACAAGAAACATACACAGGCAGTCTTATCAGAATCATACCAAACTTCTCAACAGAGACAATGAAAGCTAAAAGATCTTGGGAAGATGTCATACAGATTCTGAAAGAACACAAATGCCATCCCAGACTACTATATCCAGCAAAACTGTCAATTAACATAGATGGAGAAACCAAGATATTCCACACAAAAAATTTACACAATATCTTTCCACAAATTCAGCTCTACTAAGGATAATAGATAGAAAAATTCCAATACTAGGAGGGAAACTACATCCTAAAAAAGCAAGAAACTAATCTTTGAACTAACTCAAAAGAAGGCAGCCACACAAACATAATTCTACCTCTAACAACAAAAATAACAGGAAACAATAATCATTGGTCTCTAATACCTCTTGACATCAATAAACTCAATTCCCCAATAAAAAGACATAGACTAACATACTGGATATATAAAGAGGACCCATCATTTTGCTGCATACAGGAAACACAACTCACTGACAAAGACAGAAACTACCTCAGAGGATGGAATGGCCTTGATGCATATATATGGGAAAAGAAGCCCTTGGTCCTGCCAGAGTTTGGCAGTGTATGGGAATGTAAGGGCAGGAAAGCAGGAGGAGGTGGGTGGATAGGTGAACACCCTTATAGAAGCAGGGGAATGGGATGGGGGTATGGTAGGGCATCCTAAAAAGGTGATAATATTTGAAATGTAAATAAAATAAAATCCAATAAAAAATGAAAGTCTTTTTCTGGTTGCCAATGAGTATACATCTACTGGGGATAGGGCATTCTTATTTTCAAAAGTCAAATGGACATTTCTATAACCCACTCTTGCTTACATGGGCAATGTGTTCATTTAATGTTCAAAGCAAGGTGAAGTGAAGGTACTTTCCCAACATTTTTACTCAGTCCTAAGTTTGCAAAATAATTTTTTTTTAAGTGAATTAAAATGACTTGGTTGTTTTCATTTGATTTTCTTAGTCTGAAGCCCTTCCCAGTAGATCATTTTACTTTAATGTGTGCCAGTCATTTCTATTGATTTTTATCCCTTTATTTCATTCCTTGTTCGATATATGTCCTATAATCGTTCCCTATTTCTTTTTATAGTTTTTCAACCAGCACACTTGTCCTGATTCTCTGGTACTTAGTCATCCCAGGGATCCAAGGATGGGACTTTATTCTTGACCTTGGTCTGAAAATACACCCAAGACTCTATTCTCTTATTAGGATATCATGTCACAATTCTAACATATGCTTTCTCCTGAATGACTGTACCACTAGGAAGACACAGAACGATTGAACCATGTGTGCTTTGTGTCAACTGCTTAATCACTGTGCTAAAGGAAGTCACAGAACAACCAACAATCAGGTGCTTTGTAGTCAAGTCCTTAAAGGACTGCATACATTGATTCTTTACAACAAACCGTAAGAGGCCTTTCCCTCCAGATTGCTTTGACACCTTCTCAGAGGTTTAAAGGAACGAAGATCTGCCAAACAATAATGAGAATAAACATCATTGACCAATTGAAGAAAAATATAAAAATCATAAAACCTTTACAGATTAATCACACCTTAAGATAGACAAGATAAATGGGTCAGCAGGGCTTAGATTTCAGATTATATGTCTTCCCCTAATTTTATCTAGTTTCCTGTGACAATTCCTAGTCAGTAAAGTTACTTTAGACTATCCGTTTCCCCAAAGAGACTGTAAAGAACAATGACTAATGGTTCTAGATGACCTGGTCTATTCAGGCTCCCACACATCATGACAGCAGGCCACATGAAACCTTTATTTGCCAGTTCTTACAATGTCTATGAGACCCTAGGCAGCCTCCGGAGTTGAGTCTCCAGAGAGCTCTACACAGTAGAAAGAGAACACGACCCTCTTTTGAGTTCTTTCTAGTTGTCTACCTAACATATGCCAATTTCTCCAAATTCCATGGATTTGGAGCCTCTCTTCATAGTGCTGTCAATTTAAAAATTAACTAGTACTACACTGTAAATTATGGCCACCTGTCTGTTGTTTCTTCAAATCAATTCACCCCCCCCCTTGAATTCCCATGCTGATCCTGAATCCTGTACAGTTTATGTCCATTCTTGTTAATGGCTGTTTACTTGTAAGGCAAAAGACACTCTAAGAACAAAGAAGAAAAAGTTGTGAGAAATTAAAAATTTCAAATGAGAATATTAAATAATATTTTGAAATATTTATCTTGGCCTTCAATTACTATAGATTTCAGCAAGCTAAAATTGGAATAATATCTTTCAAAATGAAAGGAAGACATTTTTTAGAATGAAGTCTGACTCCAGCATCCAAGGCTGGGACAGGAGATGAGAAATGAAAAAAAAAAAAGATGAGGTGGTCAACTGTTTCTTAAACTTTATTCTGTTCCTGACACTGACTGATCTGTCTTTTAACCTTCTGGAGTAAATCCTTTACATTCTTTTCTAGTTATTTAGTGTGCCATGTCTACTTTTATCTTTCTAGATGACCTTGGTGTTTTCTTCATGAACTCCCACTCTTTTATGACTAATTGTTGAGACTTTTTTAGGCTCTTTGTCATCAGTCACTGAGACTGTGACAAGGTTCTATGATCTGGGATTCAAAATTTGGCTTTAGTGTGACTGATTAGTCCAGGACAGCTTTCCTGGTGTCTCTCTTCCTTGGTGTCCTGATGTGTTAATACGTAGCAGATAACAATGTATGAAAGAGATAAGTGAGCTTTAAGTTTGTGAACACATGGCAGCCATTACCAATGGTATTATCCTTCCATTTGCAGACACTAAAGTTCACACTGAGCTTCCATGCATTCCTAGCCTTCTTATGAGGAGGCTCAGCAGTGAATCGGTGCAATGCTTCCCTATCTGCTGATCGATCTCTCTCAATCTCTGTCTCTGTCTCTGTCTCTGTCTCTGTCTCTCTCTCTCTCTCTCTCTCTCTCTCTCTCTCTCTCTCTCTCTCTCTGACTGACTCAGTCTGTTCATGTCCCATCTGCACTCCCCTATTTTGCATTTTTACTCCATGTGCTTTAGTTTGAATGTTATTCCTATTAAAATCTCATGTGATAATTGAAATTGTCCCAGTTACAAGTGCCATGTATCTGCGAGAGATTGATTCTTGCCTTTCTCAAATTGACCCTGCTGACTAGGTGCCACTTAATTTCCACTTCACTTCCAGTGAAACAAAATCTTGGGTAGATAAAGGGTTGTCTCACCAAATCCTCATGTTTATACTTCTCGATTAAGCCAAATGAAGTTTGGTTATATCCAAGCAGTTAGAATCCACATTTTGTTCGCTTAAACACTGCAACATAACTTGTTAACTTTTTATATCAACATTTTATTGTTTTTATTGATTATTGGGAATGTCACATAGTGAGCCCTGAACACACTCACTTCCTAATCCTTCCACGTCTTCACCCCCATGCATTGTGACCCCTTACCTCCTGAAGACCAGGAAGAGAAGGAAGAATAAAAGGAAAAGAAGGAAAGAAGAGGGAGAAGAAGAAGAAGAAGAAGAAGAAAGAGGAATAAAACAAAAAAAAGATATATAAAAGAAAAAGAAAATGGAAAATGTCCAAATTGTGTTGCACATATGCTCACTGGTTCATGTTCTATGTCCAGATGACCAGCCTATTAAAAAAAAACTGAGTTCTTCCCCACCTGATCCACTGCCACATTCCATCAGTTATGGAAAACTACACATCAGCATTCTTATCACAATTTTAAGAGTTCTCTTTGATGGCGTTCTGTATGGGTAGTTACTCCAGAGGAGTAGCGGTGGTCACAGAAGCTTTCTATGTCCCCCATTCTCATTGTTGAGACAGAACTAAGCAATACTACAAAAAAAGTAGACAAGAAGTAATAGGCCCTTTACAGTCAACAGGAGCATGAATCATGAACTTCCTTCCTTTTGTCATCTGGTGTCAGCAATGACCACAGATATCCACATGATCCAGCATCAATCAGCATGTGCAACAGACCATCTATATAAATGTTTGTTTCTACATGAGAATTTTATATATGAGGGGGATATGTATATTTGCATACATTCTTTTCTTTATGATACATATATAGACATATGTAATATATTATATAAGTACAAAGTATTGATTCTTTATGACATCTTCAAATGTATTTACTGTTATTTACCCCTCTTCCTGTGTATCGTACTCTTCACCTCTACCCCACTAAAGTATCCCATTTTCCCCATTGCCCCATTCATAGCATCTATATCTTATTTTTCTATTTAGATATCTTTCTTGTAAAGTCTTCCTTTTGAAATTTGACAGTTGCTAAGTGCTTAAAATATCGCTAGAGCAACATATAAACAGCTTAAAAATGTAAATAAAACATAGATTAAAAACTAAAATTAGTCTTATTTTTTTTCCTTAGTCCCATGTTGTGGTGATAAATACAAACAAATGGTTCTATCTAGGTGCCATCTATTGCAGTAAATATAAAAAATACTTCTATCCTTTTATCCTGTGCTAGTGTCAACTCCTGTAGGGCCACATGGCCCTCAGGGTGTCTCTACCTTAGGTGCTCCAGGTTCCATGCTGCCTCTAAGAGTTCACTCCACCTGCCCCTGCTGCTTCTGTCCCTAGTGGCCTATGACTGCACAAGGATGTTGTTTTACTCACTTTCCTCCACCACCTGATAAACACATGACTTCATAATCATTAACTTGTCAAACAGATTTATATATTAAATTCTCAATCCACAATCTTTCTACACAATAAGCTTACAACCAGTTGACAAAGGTATAAACTGTCCATCTAGATAAAATAAATTGACCCATAGAAAGCCTTAGAAATAATCATAACAACCTTATCTATCTAGAGATGTGCTGAGAGAAACATCCACGTCAGCTTCCACGTTGCCTCCTCCTCCTGTCTCTCTTCTCCTCTTCTGCTTTTCCAACTTTGTCACTGAGCCACTCTCTATTGTCCAATCATGCATTAACATCAACCTGCACCATCCCCCATGAGAAATATTTTTGGTTAACACTTCTTTCTTTGATGAGTTGTGATTAGGGCTAGGCTCTTTCATATCATGGAGGCCAAGGCTTGTTCATGACTCTCTTCTAACTGTTCTTCTCCATGACATATGGCAGCATAAGACCAGTGATCACAGAAGACCTTCCCTGAGAATGCATTTATGACTATATTTTCCTTTTAAAGGGACAGTAGTCATACCTACTAGGGATTCCAATGGCACCAGCATGACTTTATATTAATTTATATCAAAATTATTCCACTTTAAAATATGCTTACATTATAACATAGTGGGGATAAAATTTCCAATGCATGAGTTTCATAAGGACATAATCCAGAACATGACCATTTCTTCCCTTTATCTCTGCCTTGGATTTGCTGTTTCTTCTTCCTAGAATATCCTTTTATGCCCTCTATCTATGATTCTTACTCAAGGACTTCAACTGTCAGAATATCCAGGAAGTTAACTTACTATAAGAGCTTGATACCTTTTCATTCTGTACCTTCTTGATAGCAAGATCCTTGAAAATAGAATTGGGGATAGATAGAAAATATTTTTTATTGCTTAGTGGGGTGCTTGACTCAAAATAACCAATGAGTAATGTGGTGTAGAGGCTTCCTTATAACTCATATTGTTGTCAGGACAAAACTTGTATCTGAAAGCAGTCCTGCCTGCCATGATCTAGTCAATGTTAGGCAGTAAACATATAAATCTCTCACCATGCCAAGACTATTTGATGATGATGAATACAACAACAATAATAATAGATAGTATTTATTAAAGACCCATGTACTACTTCTATTTCTTTACATACCAAGATTTCATCCGCACTACAACCCTAAGAGAAGATATAATGATCACCCACTTTTATCCAATGAAGAGATTCTAAGACATGACTAAGCAGCTTACTCAAGTTCTTACACTAGATGATCTCTCGGGGATTGTCTCTTAAGTTGTCTATCTCCTGACTCCTTGTACTCCTAACTATTACTGTAAAAGATGTGTTAAGTGTTTGTTTATTGAAACAGTGACTCCCTGTATATCACAGGCCTAGCTCACACATGGAATCCTCCTGTCTCAGCCTCCCCAATGTGTGCCACCAAAATATGCTTTAATCCTCATTTCAAGGAACTACAAGACATGTTTCTGAATCATGCATTTTCTATTTTGACTAATACAGTCCAGATTGGATTATAGGTGGTTTCGGGGGAGGGGAAGTTAAAAACAAAATGTCTTCCTCTTCCTCTCTGCCCCATATTTTCCCACATTCAGATCTGAAATCACTAAAATTCTCCAGGCAGCACCAGCATATCTCCTGTGAAGGATTGAAGCAGTGGTCTTCAGCCTTCCTACTGCTGTAACCCTTTAATACAGCCCCTCTTGTTGTGGTGACTTCCAACCATAAATTTCTTTTTGTTGCTACTTCATGACTATAATTTTGCGACTATCCTAAATTGTAATGAAAATATCTAATATGCAGGGTGGTCTTAGGTGACTCCTTTAAAAGGATCACTTAGCCTTCTGTCCTGCAAAAGGGGTCTCAATCTATACATTGACACCTACTGGACTAAGGGGACCTCTGCTCCCTTTGAAACTGTTGAGCTTGGAGACATATCTGTCTCATGCTTTGAAGACTCAGATTCAAACTCAGTGGACCCAAGCTTTGGAGTCTATAGATGAGTTCCCCTTAACTGAAGACTGCTGCATGTCTGTGACATTTTTGATTCTGGTCTTACTGAAAAAATTGTCGCAGCATTGCAGCCACAGGTTGAAACTGTGCATAAAAAGGAGGTGAAACTGACTCAGCTGGAAAGCTGTTAAAACAATCCATTTTATGATTATTCCATTGAAGTCTGCTTCCAATTTTAGATTACCAGAAAGTGTACTTTCACCAAGAAAAAAGTAGATGACAAATAGCTTATTAATATGGCTTCTAGAAATTGATCTCAACTCAAGGTAAACAAATTGCAGATATTGATTAACACTTTGTAATGAACACCTTTTTGAATGTTTTAATTAAGCACTAGGTAATAGTTCGTGAAAAATGATATACTGTAATATTACGTGAGTTTGATAAATGATGTGGTAAAAGGATTCTGTCCCTTAATCTCATGTGGTAAAACGTAATGTTCAGGAGTGACCACTCTGTTATCAGGTTTTCCTCTTTGGCAATTCTATATTATTAATGTCCCATAGCACAACATGATAGTGCTGTGTGAATTCCCCTTGGCCTTAAAATGAACTCAAGCACAATATAAGAATGATGCATTTGTCACTATTTAAAATTGATTGTTTGTAACCAACTGAAAGGTACAAAACCGAGAGTCATTATGGAAGTGGAGAAAGTCATCTACTAGCATTTAAAATATTAGTAACACTAAATAATAGAAGATTTTCATAAATGAGGAAAAATTATATTTACTCGTATAGCATTAAATAGTACAGGCACCTCATCAGCATAGAGCATTCAAGAAAGAGGAGAAATAATAAGGCTTCAGTCTTCATACATAAAACTATCAGAGGTGCTGTGTGCGTTGTAGGAAGAGCCTAGAATTTAAATGAACCATTTATGCCTCTGCTGCCCTAGGGCAAGTACAAACCACATTAATAATGCAGTGTTTATTTGAAATATTTTATTATAACACACATTTATTACTAAAAAATCTAAACGGCAGGGGAAAGGCCAGTTTTGTACAGGTTCAGCATTCTGGACAAGTTATTTTTGAAATAGAATTTTTGGCAAATCATATCACGGCTTTCCATAGTTCACCTGTGATACTGTAAATAATACATATTTGTTTGAGGTGTGGTGTTATACACTGCTGTTTCTGTTGTACATAATTTATGGACAATGATCTAGCAACACCGGACAGCAATGTTTTCCATGAAAGTAACTGATTATAAGTAGAGAGTGGTTGGGAACTTTGGGAGCTTAATATATGACAAATCAGACAACTTCACAAGTGACTTCACATTATCTATGTTAAACTCAACTTACCTTCTACTATAGAAATGAGGCAGTTACTGCTGAAAATTGTCATGAATAAAAATGGATTCATATGTTAAAAGTCATAATAAATAAAAGGAGAAAGCCACAGTGCTTCCCTTTTGGAGGGTGCCCTACACAAGCTGTATCAGCTGCCAGGCACATTGAAGAAAAGTTTAACCTCATCAGGATCTTCCTCCAGTAACGCACAGGGTATCATCTTGGGAGTAAACAGACTTAAATAACTCCTGTCTTACCTGTTTATTACTTGTATGGATTGGGGCAAGGTTTCTAACCTTTCTGTGTTTCCATTTCCACAGCTGAGCAATAATGTCTGCCTCAAATAACAAGGGCAGGGATAAAACACCTGGGCACTTGGTGCTCAGATAATACAACTTTCTTTGCTGGGGTAGCCTGTTCTGCCCAGGCAGAGTACAGTAATCACAGCACAGAGTATAGCTCCTGGTTATTTAGCCATTGTCCCAACAGGATGGTTACTCTCAAGGTGAAAATGAATCACTTCTCATCTTTCTATTTCCTGCAGTGAGCAAGGGTTTTGGTATCTGGCAATTCTGGCCTGTAGATTAATACAATGTTCCCTGGTGTGCTTATGTGCTTTCCTGCGTGTTGCATAGAGATTGCACCTGCCTGGCTCTGGGGAACATTCTATACCTTTCTCTGGCATATAAGATAGATTTGTATCCCAAGACAAAACAAAAAGGTTGGTCAATTTTATTTTTTTCCTTTTTAAAAAGTCATTATCATTATCTTTAAATTGTCTTTTTTTTAAAGAGTATAATGTAATTATACCATTTCCTCTGTTGCTTTTCACCTTCCAAACTCCCCATATATGTGCCCCTTGCTCTCTTCAAAATACACAGAACCATTTTCATTAGTTGTTCCATACAGATATGTGTATTTATAAATTGCACACAAGTTTGTATATGTATATACATATTCCTAAATACATAAACACAACTTGTTCCTTCTGCACGGTGTTACTTATGTGTATGGTTTGAGGACTGACCATCTGGTAACCAATTGGCGCTCTCTCCGCTAGAGAAGACTATTTTTCTTGCTCTCAGCATCCCTTCGATTGCTTCTGTAATGAAGAGATATCCCCGGAAAAATACTTAAATTTTAAGTCACAGAATTCCAAAATGTAATCTTTAAATTCTACCTAGGAATGTCTGTTCTTACAGGTTTCAAAACCCTGTGTTGCATGCTGCGTGTATGGGTGTGGGAGACTTCACAAGGGACCAGATGATGTGAAACCTCAGGATGCTCCAATCCTTCTCTCCTGAGCATGTTTTTCACATCTCTGAGCATCACTCAGGGATGTAGAAAACAATACAAAATGGAGAGTAATACTTCTTAAGGTAACAAGAACATATAGTAGGCACTTAGTACATGTATTATTTTCTGCCATATTGTATACTAACACTTGTTTCTTTAAACAAACAAAAAAAATTAGCCTTAGTTGACTACCCTCTACCAAATGGATTTTGATGAAGCCTTTTTATATGTATCTCACCTAAACCCTCAAGATCTTTCTGTTAATAAAATATCATTGATGTTTTCAGAACCTTAGAAAACCATGTTTAGTTAAATGAACCAAGATCACATGTCTTCTGGCCACTGAGCCAAAAGTTTCACATCCTTATCTCATTTGGTAAAAAGCTGTTCCACTCAAAAGGTCTGTATCCACTGTATAAAGTGGAATTGTTACTAACCTTGGAAAGTGATTGCTCTGACAAGCTTCCCAAGTATCTTTTTGGGCATTTGATAGCCTATCAATACCTTCTCCTCCTGTTATGTTGAAGAAACTGTGTGAACACCTACCATGTAGTAGAACCTGTTAGATAAACAATAGGGCAGGTACAATGTCCATTTTCAGAAGTATGAATGGAGGCCTTGGCTGGGCTTAATATGCTCTGAGAAGTCCTCATAACCTATTGTTGGAAGAGACTTGCTTGCTTCTAATAGCTGTGTTGCCAAATTTTGACAATACAACAGAATAAACACAAAGTATCTGGTCTCTTTATCACATATAAACATAACAAAACATCCAAGAGTTTACAGTCAACACATTGGAATCAATATCTTTAAAAGACAAGACCCAAAGTTGTGTGGGTATGAAAGAATGAAGTAGATTTGGTGAAAGAATTGAAGAGTTTACGGGGTGATAATGATAAAAATGCAGGACATTTTCTCTTTTATGTTTTTTAAATCAGGAAATAGTTCTATTTTTATATTTTACTTGCATTATTTCTCCCCAAACAGCTTTATCCTACTATATACTACCTGAATTCATTTTATTATTTTCTTATATAAACATGTTATAAGAAAGTACATTTGTAAGAGTATTTAATATGAGATGAGTAGCTTTCATGACTATTGTGTTTTTATTTCATTTTTATTTATACAGAATATTTTGATCATACTTTGTTTTTCCCTCAACTCCTCCAAGATCAGTTTCTCCCCAGCCAATCAACTTTATATCATTCTCCCTCCCTCCTTTTCTCTCTCTCTCTCTCTCTCTCTCTCTCTCTCTCTCTCTCTCTCTCTCTCTCTCTCTCTCTCTCTCTCTCTGTGTGTGTGTGTGTGTGTGTATCTGTCAGTCTATCTGTCTGTCTGTCTGTCCCTCTCCCACTGACTGATGTGGGAGAACCCAGTTTACTTGTGGCAGTGCCAAGTATAATTTGCTATGATATAATCTATTTTATCTTATATAACTACATCATATAAGTATGTGCTGATATGCAAAGCAAAGTACAGAAAGGAGAAAGTATAAATAAATCACTTTCTCTAAAGACTTGAAGCTGGCCATCTATGAAGATGGATCTACCAACTATGAAAATAACAACACCTCTGTTCCTGCTATTGAGACAGCATTTAAACAGGGTGGATACTTCATGCTATTTCTTAACAGAAACATTTCTTATAAATTCGTTGAATTCAAAATGCTCTGGCTTGTATGACTTCCCCGAGGAACGTTGTGCACATGTGTAATGGTGGGTAGGTGTTCTGGAAACAACAAATACGTGAGTGGGGATTACATAAGCAGATTAGAGCTGAGAGACTGTCCAGTCACCTGTGATTGCCTTCCGGTGTGACTGATTGCTCACCTGATTACCTTCAGACTTGTGCATGATCCACATTTTGTCTATAAGGAGCTTCTACACAGAACCATCTAAAGACTTCAATGATAGTGAAAACATTATGAATGTGTCTATTCCAAGTTCCCATTGAAATATTCATAAGTCATCTATGTAAAACATGTTTTAATATGCTTGGAAATGCCAAGCTAACAGTAAATGGCGTTTCCTGTTTGAATTGGCACTTATTAATTGCACAAAATAATTGGTTTCATTATGACATTTTATACATGCATCTAATATGCTATGATCATCTTCAATTCCCTATTACCATATCCCCATGCTACTTCATGTACCTCAGACCTCTCCAATCATATATTGTCCTGGTGTTATATTTTTTCTTTAGCTATTATTATACATATATAGGTATACATAAATTATGAATAATTTGGCGTTTCTCATATTTTTGTGGCTTTAGGACTAACCACATTGTATTAGATAACCAGTCATGTAGCTAAAGCCTATGGAAGACTATTTCTCCTTCTCTCAGTTTTCTCCATCTCTCAAACCACTGTTTGCCTGCAGCTTCTTATCAAAGGGTAGGGAATTATGAAAGATTCCCCCTCTGGTTGGCAGGTCAACTGATGTCATTGTTCCGGTCTTCCTTAAGCTACCATACCATTAAGATGTCATGGGCACAGCTTCCCTTTTATATATAGAATATACTGTCTCTTAGCAAACACCGAGGTCCTCATGCTCTTACAACCTTTCTAGGCCATTGCAATGAACCTTAGATGTAAAGGTTATGTTGTAGAACTAACAACTGGTGTAGGAACCCCAACCCATCATCAGTTATTCTTTGCATTCTAATCAGGTGTGGATTACTGTAATGGTCTCCATATGCTGCAAAAAAGAAGGTTCTCTGATGAAGAGCAGGAAATATACTAAACCTGTGGGTGTTAGGATAACTATTAAGAATGCAGTTAAAATATAGTGGCTTAGGGAAGTGGCACTAGTACGTTCTTATCTATAATCTATGGTTGCACCTCTCCTGGGTAGTTGCCTAGATTTATAGTCTCTGCAATTATTTCCTTCATATTGAGAGGGTTTTAAGTCCAGTTAGACATCTCTTGGATACCACCAAGATATAATTGCCACTTCCATGTCATTGGATACATTTTCCCATGCTAGTCTAAAGGATGCTGATCAGCTTAGTTGATTAGAGAAGAACACTAGTAACAATCGACTTTGTTTTATGATGAGCTTCTCATAAGCCTTGTTATGCTGCTACACATTGTGGAATCCCAAGGAGGTAGCATTTCATAGGCTGTGTTTTAAAAAGTTAATACAACATGCTGCCTTTTCCTTCTGGCAGACTTTCTATGAAATCTTCCCTTGAACAAATCTTAGAAATGCTCTTTTTGGAAATGAGAGTAAGGCCACTGATGAATGCTTGGACCATAATTATACTGAGTTTATAGTATTTTCTTTGGGTCAATACCACCCTTACAGAAACACCGTATTTCTAGTTTCCTGTTGCTTTTTGTTAAAATATAATTAGTAGAAATAATATAGAAATTTTCAATCAAGACTCCTCACATTTTTTTGTTACCATCAAGTTCTCTCAAATCCAAATTGCTCCCAAGCCCTTTTCCAAAGTTGAAATGGAAACAGATTCAATATGTTTAATGTTTCCCCATAAATCACTCCAATACCTCCTTCAGTGTTACAGACACAGAAGGTCTTCAGATTAAATTTATTTGATGATAATGACTTATGGTCCCTAAATACTTCTCTGGTGCCTTATACACTAAATTCCAAATCTGGACCTCTGTGTCCTGATGCTCTTGCCTGAATCTAGGTTCATTTGAATTGAAATTATTTCCTAGAAATATTATCAAATCAAAGAGCACACAGAATGCCCTTTTGAAATCATAAGATATAAGGCTGGCACTTTGTGTGGAAGGCATAGCTTTTTTAAAGTAATCATTCATATTTTATAACATGAACCATTTCCTTGCAGTTTGGAAAATGAGTTATATTGGAAGAATTGTGGCTTCTAGGTAGTAATAAATATGAATGTTTTATGTGGCATTTTCTATTGTTTCAGAACTTAGCAATATACTTTAAAAAATTTTTCTTACAAATAGAATTTGGAAGCTTGTATTATAGTTATTACTGAATGTCACAATTTAAAAATGAGCATTAATTAGATACACAGGCAAGATGGGAAGTATGTATAAGTTTTTAATGTAACAATATATGTTGGTATAATTTTAACAAGTAAATATTAAGTGTTCACCTGCATTAAAAGATAGAGGCTTGTTCCATGTCTTTAGAATCCCATTTGTACATTCATTTTTCTTTTGTGGAGACACAGATTAGTGAGGCTGATTTTCACAGTCACACAGCATTAGATCTGCATTGTTTCAGCATTAGGAAGAAATATTTTTCTCTAAAAATAATTTATGCTTGTGTGTAGAGGTGAAACTAGTGAAAAAATCTAGATGAATGAGGTAAGAATCAAATATCCCTGCTCCAAATCAACTGCTCTGCTTTGAGTTGGTTGAATTTGGAAAGTTTGATAATGAAAATCTCTTGGGGAAATATGGAAATATCATAAGCAGAAAACTATCTTATACCATGATTCATATTGTGGTATTCACATATGCACACGCACAAGCACATGCCTGTACAGAGAGAAAGAGAAGAGGAAAAGGAGGAGAGGTATGGAAGGAGGGAGAGTGAGTGAGTGAGTGAGTGAGTGAGAGAGAGAGAGAGAGAGAGAGAGAGAGAGAGAGAGAGAGAGAGAGAGATATTCAATTTTGTCACTTACAGACTAATTGTTAGTACCTTCCAGAGGGACCACAGTGCTGTGTTCTCTTGAAGGGCTATGAGGTGTTTGTGGCATCCTTTCCTTTCCCTGTAATTTTGTCGTGAACTACCACTGTTTTGTGGTAAATTTTAACCAGAAAAATCTTTTAAGTTGGAATAAAATTCTACATTAAAGCTATTAAAATGAGATGCAAAGTGGTGAAGGTTGTTCCTTGGTATTTTATCTATAAAGACAGACTGACAAAGAATATACACAACATGGTATACAGTCCTGAGGGCAAAGGTCTGAGAAGCATGATGAAAAGAAGGAACCAGACTCTGGTTTAGACCTATTAGGGGAGGGTAACCGATTCTGGTTTAGACCTACTAGATGAAGGTATCTGAACTCTGATTTAGACTTACTAGGTGACCGATAATTTTGCAAAACTGTCAAGAGTTTTGTTTGTTTATCTTATTTCCACCTTTACAAAGCAAAGCTTGAACCAGATAATCCATTTCATGACTAAAATTTTATTAACCTCTACTTAAGTGTGAAGAACTAAATATAAAAATTAATAAATGTGACAGTTAATACAATTTTAATTTTCACCGACTAGTAATCAGCTAATCACGAGTAATGAAGCCAAGACATATTTTTTTACCCAAGTGGTTCAAAATAATTGACCATAAAAAGCTCTCCCCAAAGGGAACAATGCCACCCAGACCATGAATCCCAGAGGCATATTAAATTCGTATTCTGTTTGAGCCATCTCTCTGGTAATGCTTTCTTTCTGAAAGCCTTCTGATCCTGGCTCCCCTAATACAATCTCGTCTCCTAATTTTCATTTCATCTCTTCTGATCTTGTATTTTTCCTCTGTGGCTACTCCTTATCAGGTACTTCATGGGTTTATGTCCTCACCTTGCCTTGCTCTGTGTGGAAGCATCCCAAAACTCTGTCACACCATTTCATGCTGAGAAGACATCTGTGCCCTTTGCTTTCCCTATCACTTGGCTCCTGTCAATCACAAATGTTATCTTCTACTCTGATATCTGACCTTATGACTCTTGATTACATCTTCACCATCTTTTTGAGGATCTCTATGGGAACTTAAATTTTTACTATTCTACACCCAAACTGTTGAAAAAAAAATGGTTCTTCCTCCAATATTCTTTTCCAGATCCTAAGAAAGGAATGGCATGCACCCAGTTGTTTAAAAAAAAATAGATATTCTTTTTACAAGTTTAACCTTCAGTTTCTGCTCTTCAGCCTGTTTATAAATCCTCCAATCTTTTAACTACATCTACTTCTCACTACGTCCATTTATTCTCTCAAAGACTATCCTACCCCGCACCTGCTGCTCTATTAGCTGAGTGACAGCATTGCCTACAGGTTGAGCAATCCTGCTCAGAAGCCCAAAAATGTTTTTCAGAACCCTAAAAGATTGACTAACTAGGGCACAGAAAAGAGGGGCATATGCTTCCCAATAGGCTAATTCTAAGCTGTATCTTCAGCATGTTCATCAAGTGGGCGAAGAGAGAAGCCCAGAAAACTGGGATCTCATGAGAAAACAAAACAAGACCCAAAACAATGATGCACTAAGGATGGAGTGGCGCAGACCAGAGGAATTTGAAATGAGGAAATAGAAAAGATAAATGCTGGGGGAGGAAGGGTATTGTGTGAAAGGAGAATCAGGAAGAGAAAGGAAAGTGGGGTGGGCATGTTTGCACCTGTAGTTTTCAAGTTTGTTTGGCAAATCATAAATAAGCATATGAAATTGTCTTTGCCCATCTAGTTATATATAATGCAGCCATATTTGTGCATTTGGCCCCTGCCCTAAAGATAGGTCATGTATATGTAAATGGTTTAAAGCTAAACAGCTCTGTTCACAACCATTTTCAGACTTCAGAGCTAGTTAGGCCACATTGGGATCTGCCTCTGCTTTCCCAAGATCCTCACTTCACACGTCATGGCCAGAGTCCTCTACAAGTTCGAGCCTGGTTATTTCTCTCCCTGTTCATAACTCTTGACTATGCTTTCATTTTTCTTTAATAAAAAAGTCTTAAACGACCAGCTAGAACTTTAACAGTCTTATCTTACAAGCTGCAAACCTATCAGCTCTAATTCAGATCCTGAGATAACCTGTAGTCTTTGCTTTCTGTTTCATAAGGATTCCAACACATAGCTCCTTCCAGCTCCCAAACCTCTTCCTAAAGGACACTGCCTGTGTTCGTGTCGGTCCACTTCCCTTTTCTATAATGGAGACTACTCTCGGTCTCAGACTCAGTGTTTTAAGGTTCATTTCAGATACCCACTTGGGCAGCATTGCTTTCCTCAAAAGTATGAAGTAGGTTGATGGTAGTTGTTGCTGAATAAAACAGATACACTGAAGAAAATAGACAATGAAATATGTACATCAGTCATACGCTGTGTCAGAGGAAGCAGAGTTCAGTGAGGACAGTTTATGGGAAAAACAAACAAATCAAACATACAAACAGAAACTCCGTAGGAATTAAGAAAAGTCTTTCAAGATAGTAGTTTTGGAGTTAAGAGCTAAAAATCAAAGAGACAAGGGCTTTGGGAGGACCTGGGGAGGAGGTATTCCCAGAGAAAGGGCAGGGAGAACAGGAGGCAGCAGGGCTGGGTTACTGGAAGACCCTGCTGGCTTGTCTGTGTGTCTGTGCTATCTGTCAGCGTGTGCTGAGGAGATGAGGATGCTTCCAGTTTGCATTTTGCTGAATTCCATAGCCAAACTCATGCGCTGTCTGCTAATGAGTTCTGAGGATCTGAGTGGGGTAAACACACAGGCCCAGGACACCTGATAAAGCAGCTGCATACCAAAAGAAATGAAAAAATAAAAGGCTAAAATAAGGATACCATGTAATCATTTATCATTTAATAATAATGATAATACATATGATCATCATCATCATATAATAAGAAAATCATCAGCATTCTTTGTTATGACCATAGATACGCTTTTGAAATTTTTATACATAAATACGATAATTACGTTATTGCCCACATGGTTATTCGTTCCGGGTCCCTCACCCCCGGGTCCCCCCACCCCCGGTTTCTCTCACACTCATTGCTGCTTTTTCTTCAAGTGCTTTTGTTACACAAATATAGACATAGTAGTATTGGATGATGCATTTAGTGATGTGTATGTTTGTAGGGCTGGCCACACGATATTATGGAACTAACCGGAGTCCTTCCTACTGGAAGAGATGGATTCTCTCACCTCTTAGTAGCAATCTTTCATTAAAAGTAGCTCTTCACCTAGAAGTGAGATTTTTTTCCCCATACATGGAGAAAATTGTTGTTGGCATTAGGCAGGTCTTATTTAGACAATCGTGTCCTTAAATTTTCATGTATGTAGATCATTTCCTTTCATATATAGAAGACACATTATCATAGCAGATGTCCTGGTCCTTTGGTTTTTGCAATCTTTTCATCCCCTCCCCTGAAATGTTCCCTGAACGTTATGTGTAGGGTGACCATATATATTTGCCTAAAAATATATTTGCTTTACTTATTTAAAACACACATATCATAATATGTAACATGTATTCAACATTATAGATAACATTGAACATATATGCATTATATAAAATATTTATTATGTATTTAATGGTATTTAAGTGGAAAATTTTCCAGAAAGATTTTTATATAAATCACCAAAAAAGAGGGGGAACTACTGATAATGTGTTGTATTAACTAGCAAAGAAATTTGCAAATACCATAAATCCAAAGGAAATATAAAACTATAATCTTGTGTATTATTTTGGTTTGGATTTATTATAGTCTATCTCAGTACTAAATTATAAACCTTCTAAGGATTAAACTAGAAAATGCATTTGCTCTTACATAAAGATCTTTAAAAGCAAGAACATTTAACAAGCAAACAAAATACACGTTTTGATAGTGTTTGAAATATACTCATGATTAGATTCTCTGTCATAGGTGGAAATCCAATTAAACTGATAGTTTTTCAAGCTATATTTTTTATTAGAACTGAATCATTCTGATAACAACTCACCTCCCTCCTGAAGGGACCCACGTAAGAGGTGATTTAATTCACTTTAAGACTATATAATTTCATAAAGTATGACAAATTAAAACATTTGATCAAGTATATTATTGGGACTAAATTACGTTAAATAGAGCATATGTTATAGTACTATAAATAATACATAAATCTAAGGCTCTATGTTGAGAATAAAATGGGAACGTGTCTGGAGAATTTAAATATTCTCTTCTGCATTATTTATGTGGTTAGTTCAATGGAGAATACAGGCAGAATGAAACCCGGTGCACAAATCATTGTCTGACTCTCCTGGCCGATCTAAGATGACAGAATTTTACCTGGAAAATTGCTCATGATCACATTTAATCACTTTCTGTTGGAAATGTATTTCATTGTTGTAAATAATTTTACTTATGAAAATCCCAGGCAAAGCACTGGGCTCATACCTAGCTACAATCTCCTGCCATAGCATGTTTAAATGTCGCCATTCTAGGTGATATTTGTGAAATTAACCCATGTCCTGCTTAGAGGACATTTCTGAGCTAAAGCTCTCTAAGAAGGTAGCTGAACTTTATGATTGATTCGATACTGATTCGACAATCTCTTTTTCTTTCCCTATAATTGTGAATAAGTAGTCCCATTGTTCATGATGATAAATACTCCACTGTGTGCAGAAGCCCACAGAAATCAGAGTCCTTTAAAATCTGAAGTGTGCTCTAGAAGAAAAACTGTCTTCTTACTGTCTTTCTGATTGCCCTGGGGCAATCACCCCTGTATGAGGAGCTATAAAGGGTGTTGTTAGTTTTTATTTATTTTATAATTATTGTTTTAAAATTAATTACTTATTTACATCCTGATCACAGCTTCCCTTCCCTCCTCTGTCCTCCTAGTTCCTCCCTCTCATGTACCTCCATTCACCCCTTCTCCCCTTCTCTTCAGAAAAGGGGAGCCCTCCCATGGAGACCAGCCTTGGCGCACCAAACTGCAATAAGAGGAGACCCATTATTTATTGACGCCACTGAGGCGTCAGTTAGGGGAAAGCGATCCAAAGGCAGGCAATGTAGCTAAACATAGCCCCTGCCCCTGCTTTAGGAATAACATATGAAGAAGGGGTTACACAGTCATTAAACATGTGCAGAAAGCCTAGCTCTCTGATTGGCAGTTCAGTCTCTCTGAGCCCCTATGGCCCCCAGCTGGTTGATTCTCTGGGGTTTCTTGTAGTGTCCCTGACGCCTCTTGGCCCTTTAATCCTTCTTCTCCTCCATAGGATTCCTCAAGCTCCAATTAGTGTCTGGCTGTGGATCTCGACATCAGTTTCCATCAACTGCCGGGTGAAGCCTCTCTGATGACAGTTATGCCAGGCTCCGGTCTGCGAGTATAGCAGGATACTATTAATAATGTCACGAGTGGGCTTCCTCTCATGACATGAGACGCTGGGCCAGTCAGGGGTTGGCCCTTCCTTCGAATTCTGCTTCATCTTTTCCCCTGCACATCTTGTAAGCAGCACAAATTGTGAGTCCAAGGTCTTGTAACTGGGTTGATGTTCTAATCCCTCCATCGTTAGTTTTGACTAGTTACAGAAGATACTGGATCAGGCTCCATATCTCCCATGGCTGTGAGTCTTAGTCAGGATCACCCTCAGATTCCAGAGTGTTTCCATTGTTGTATGTTTCGAACTTATCTCAAAGTTGCACCCCAATCCACTTGACTTTCCCTGTACTCTCCCTCTGTTCATCTCTCACCTTATTTCTCCTCTTCCCATTCCACCCCCTCTCCCACACAGAGCCTCCCTCCATCCACTCCTGATGTCCAGTCTATTTCCTCTTATCAATGAGATTCAATCATACCCCCAGTTGGGCCCTTCTTGTTACTTATATTTTTGGGTCTATGGATTATAGCATGGTTATCCTTTACCTTATGGCTAATATCAACTTACATGTGGGAACAGACCACATTTGTCTTTCTGTTCTGGATTACCTCACTCAGGATCATCTTTTCTAGCTCCATGCATTTGCCAGAAGATTTTCATGTCACTGTTTCAGTGCCTGAGTAACAGTCTATTGAAAAATATATGTAAATATACCACAGTTTTTATTTATTCTTTAGTTTAGGCACATCTGGGTTGTTTTTATTTGCTGGGTATTATGAATAAAGCTGTTATAAATATAGTTGAGCAAATGTTCTTGAGATATGGTGGAGCATATTTTGAGTATATGCCCAGGAGTGGTACAGCTAGGTCTTGAGGTACATCTACCAATTTTCTGAGAAACTGCCCAATTGATTTCCAAAGCTGTTGTACGAGTTTGCACTCCCATGATGAAGCATTCCTTGTTCCACATCCTCTACAGCATGTGCTCTTGCTTGAGTTTTGATCTTAGCCACTCTGATGGATGTCTAAGATAGAGTCTCAGAGTCATTTTGATGCCATTTTTTTGATGATGAAAAATTTTGACCACATAATATCCAGTTAGACCACAACCATTTTGTTGAAGATGCTTTCTTTTTTCTTCTATCATATAGTTTTGGCTTCTTATAATTTTTAACTTTTTCAGATTATTGCTAAGAATACTATTACATCAATCCCCCTTTCCTTCTAACCCTTCATATATATTATACGTAAATATATAAACACAACCTTCTCAATGTGTATTTTACTTGAATATATATATATATATATATGTGTGTGTGTGTGTGTGTGTGTGTGTGTGTTTGTGTGTGTGTGTGTGTGTTTGTGTGTGTGTGTGTGTGTGTGTGTGTGTGTGTGTTTGGGCAATCATTTAATATTAGATAAACAACTATGCTATTTTCTAGAAAAGACAGTTTCCTCAGCATTTGCTGATTTTCTATATTTCTTGGTGTGACAGACTTTTTAAGCAAGTCCTAACTTGTTCACTTTAGCATGTACATCATTGCTGTCATTATTTAGGTCATATTTAAACAGCCTTGTTAATTTAACTTTATTTGGTAGAGTTTCTCTTAAATTTCCAGGAGATGCAATTTCAGAGTAAGCTCTAAGTTCTTCTGGCTCTTACACTGTTTTTGCCCATCTCTTACTTAATAACTCCGAGGCTTAGGTCTGAGTCATTATATAGAACTCCTGAATTTTGGTCACTTGTGGTTTTCTACAATGGTCTGTATGTATAATTCACAGAGAAGTTTCCTTCATGAGCAGTAAGAACTATACTTAACTCTAAGTGAAAAGGTAAATATTTAGGAAGTAATCATAGATTATGCAAGGTTAATAAAGTAGAAGTTGTGGATTTACCCCTATGGTCCAATATTTCATTAGCTTCAAGTATTTGGCAAGGTTTTCTGTACCAGTTAACTGGGTTTCTAGGTAAGTGGACCTTAGTAGTTCCAGTACAGAACCATTGGTCACTGTCAAGGAATATATGCCATTACTTCATCCTTAGGATTACTGTGCCACACTGGTTCTTGCTGTAGTTCATAGCTGTCATAGCTAGATGAGGCTGTTAGTTATTTCCTTTATTTCAGAAGCTTGCAGGATGCTTTTCACTACCATAAATGCTAATAGTCTGGTAGGAGGCTTTCAGGTCAGATCCAGCTCAGGTCTGCTGTGTTCTACACCGAAATTTCGTAGTGTCTTTAGCAAGAATTTTTATTTATTCTCTCCATTTATAGAAGAATGGGCAAACATTTACCAGGATAAGAGCATTTTTGTTTGGTAATATAAACTCTTGTGAAAAACGTCCGAGCCACCATGGGTGTTCTCCTGTACTTGTACAAATGTAGATATTTTGAAGACAGTCTGAACCCTGTAGCAGTGAGAACCTCAATGTCTTGATTGTACACAGATGGAGCCACATTTAACGTGAGCCAAACTTGAATGGAAGTTTATTCATGTCATTACATGGTTTCAAAAAATACGATGATTAGTCTTTATATGTAGTATACACTAAGTGTTTGATTGAGATCATGGAAGGGGGCATTTTTCTTCTTACTTCTGTTTGCACTAACTACAGAGAAGTAATACTTTCCCTGTTGAGATTTACAGGTGGTATGCAGTGATGTCCTGTCTACACTAAATGCCCTTTGAAAACTCACATTCCGCATCCCAATAAAAAGTTACAATGTATAATTTAGTTAGGAATTTTCCCACTCTCCATACATGCATGGATCTATTAAAAAGTTATAAAACCAGACAAGATTCAGATGTCTATTACACGTTATTAAACAAAACTTCGTCTAATTTTTTGCAGGAATTGCAGGTACCTTTTCTGAGTGCAGAAAGTACAGTCTGATAATTAGCAACTGACTGTGACTGGGCCTCAAGGTGTATTTGAAGATACAGTCAGATACTTGGGCTAAGCATTGAGGCAAAAAGAGGCTCAATTCCTAATTCTTGGTACAACTAGAAAGATTTTAAAGTAAAGCCTGAGTAGAATTCTGCCCTTCTGGTGGCAGAGCCTGCCTGAACTGAAGCAGGTGATCTAATGAAATCCCCAGGAGTAAAGTTGCTCTACTGCCTGATAAATCTGTTAAAGGATTGCTGGACCCACACTTTTTTTTTCTTGTCAATTTATCTAAGGTTGAGCATTTGTTTCCCAGCCAATGCTGCTCCTGGTCATCAGTATATAACTACATGATTCTGAACTGTCCCGGAATGTTTCTTTCATATTTTTGTAAGAATCAAATAAGGTAAGACCTCAAAGTAACTAGTATCATGCCTAGAATAGGCCAAGGATTTACAGGTATTGGCTATCTTGTGGTCAGATTTTCATAGTAAGAAAACAATTTCAAGGAGAGATTTATTTTGACTCACTGTAACTTTCAGATAGTGTTAATGACATGGTTCAGACCGGGGGGGGGGGGGACTGCTTAGCTAACAAAATATATTCTTATAAGGCAAGTCCCCTAGTCTGACCGCCATGACCTGATTCCTCTAATTAGGCATGTGATGGTTTGTATGTGCTTGGCCCAAGGAGTGTCACTAGTAGGATATGTGTCTTGTTGAAGTAGGTGTGTCACTGTAGGCATGTGCTTTAATATCCTCATTCTAACTGACTAGTTCTAGCTAGTCTTTTACTAGCAGCCTTCAGGTAAAAATGTAGAACTCTCAGTTCTGCCTACACTATGCCTGTCTAGATGCTGCTACATTCCCACCTTGATGGTAATGGACTGAACCTCTGAACCTGTAAAGCCAGCCACAATTAAATGTTGTCCTTGTAAGAGTTGCTTTGGTCGTGGTATCTGTTCATAACAGTACAATCCTAACTTAGACAAGGAATCAGCACAAAATATTACATCTAGCTGTGATAACTCATAATGGGTCAATCTATTGATAAGGTTCATGCTCCCAAATTACAACCAACTCTCAATAACACCAGTGGTTAATAATCCACAAACCTTTTGAGAAGTATGGTTAGGAGGTGGGAATGAATGGATGGTTCTTCAAATCCCAACCATAGCGGTACTATTGGGAGAAGGGGAATTAGGGTGATTGTGGGCAAGTTTTGTTTCTGTCCAAGTGAACGTTACTCCCAGAGTTTCTGTTGACATTATATGGGTTTGCACTTCAGTGTGGTTGTTACACAGCTGCCTGTTTTTCACCCACTCCAGTTTCTACTGTGTGTGATCCAAAAGTGTGTGGGAGATTGGCACAGAGGTAGGAGTTGAAGCCAAAGCCCACACTTGTCACCAATAGTTGGTACATAAGCTAGCTTGGCTTTAAACCCATCACGATTCATGTCTCCTCTAGAAACATCTTGCTTTACAACTCTCCTATCCCTCACCCTCTCAAGAACATGAGGAAAATAAGTCCTAAATGTTTTAATATAAATTTTTCACATTGTATTCACTTCAATTATCTTTAGAGAACTTACTTATGCACGGATGTAAGAAATATGCTTTTAACTAAAATGAATGTGATGATGTGACACACATATAAGTTGTTGACAACAACCACCAAAAGCACTGCAATAGACTCAAGGCTAGATAGTATCTCAGGTCATTTAACACAGATGTCAAGGCATTGCTCTGTAATGGCTACCATCATAAATTTTTCTCATTTTAATTTTTATTACATACACACACATACCAATCTCTCTCTCTTATATATATATATATATATATATATATATATATATATATATATATATTCAGATTCTTGCCTTCTACTACATAGTTCCTAAGAGTTAAACTCAAGTCTATAGGCAAACACTTTTACCCACCGAGGCATTGTGCCAGCACATCAGTAATTATTATTATAAGATTAAGAAACAGAAGAAGAAAACTCAAGGGTGTATTTCCCTTTCCTCTTTGGATAAAAAAAAAAAAAAAGCATTTCTGTTTTATTTTCATTTTTTTAACTTTAAAAATACCCATTCAAAATAATTTCAGAAAATAAAGAAATATATAGGATTTCAATATATTCCTCCAGTTGTCAGTGTTTGGTAGAAATTATTACATTTCTTTAGCAGTAGAAAAATCTATTCATTTAGTCAGAATGTTCTGGTCATCCTGGACAGACATTAGGTATCCACAGATCACTGACTTTAAGTGAAACTTTAAACTCTTTTTGTTTTTTTATAAGTTGAACAACTTTATTTTAAAAAAACAAAGATAAATGTACAGATTTTAAGCATTTTTGTATAAAAGTATATGAATACATTTTTGTCAGTACTTGCTTTTTTTAAAAGGTTTGATAGTACGCATTAAAATCTTACTAGTTACAATGAGCATAAAGTACATGGTAAACAAGATGTAACCTAGAAATAGTCAAAGTTTTCTTGGTGTGTAAATATTAAGCATAATGCTTTTCTCTCTCTCTCTCTTTTTTTTTTTTTTTGGCCCTTGTTTATTTCTTAAACTTCATATAGTCTATGAGTTTTTTCTGGGGTGTTCAGAGCTTTCTGGGGTTAGTATCCAATTATCAGTGACGGCATATTATGTCTGTTCTCTTGTGACTGAGCTGTCTCATTCAGGATGATATTCTCTACATGTATTCATTTTCTTTAGAATTTCATGAAGTCATTGTTTCTGATAGTTGAGTAGTACTCTATTGTGTAAATATACCACAATTTCTGTATCCATTCATCTACTCTAGGGCATCTGGGTTCTTTCCAGCTTCTGGCTATTATAAATAGAGCTGCTATGAACATTGTGGTGCATGTGTCTTTGTTGTATATTGGAGCTTCTCTGGGGTAAATGCCCAGAAGTGGAATAGCTGGATCTTCAGGTAGAACTATGTCCAATTTTCTGAGGAATTGCCAGACTGATTTCCAGAGTGGTTGTACCAGTTTACAACCCCACCAACAGTGAAGAAGTGTTCCTCTTTCTCCACATCCTCACCAGCATCTGCTCTCATCTGAATTTTTGGAAACTTTAAGCTCAAATAGGCATCTCTGAAAATCCCCTTCGTAGGACCACGCCTTGCCTTCTCAGTTTATTCAATAATATATGCCTCTGATTGCTGCTTCTACTTCTCAGCCTTATTACACCTGCAATCTTTAATCCCACTTCCAACTTCAGGCAACTCAACAATGTTTTACAGTTCCCTCAGGCATAGTTTGAAATATCTCAAGCAGTTTAAGAATTTCCATGCTGACTATTATGTATTGTGTAGAACATCCATGGGCCAAGACATTCTACAAAAACCTTAACCTCAAGTAAACAGGAGCTAAATATCCACCAAGGCAGTATAACCCAACACCCACCCTGTTCCATCCTCTTTAGGAATAAACTTTTGCTATTGTTGTCTTGTAACCCCTGATTCTGGTGTTGCCTCTGTTGCTGGAAGAACATCATGTGATCAATAAATCAATTTCCTTCATTAAATATTTTTGGAAGTCTTCAGGGATTACCAATGTCAGAAAAGAGTAAATGTAATCGGTGTACCTTTCTGGTGGGCGTATTCTAGTGGGTGTTTGTAAGAAACAAGTGTAATTGCAGCTTTGAAATTGTTGTTCCCAGGGTATTAGTAATACCTGTCTGTATTGTTCTGACATTTAGTAAGGAGGGGGTGTTTTTGTATGGGCAAGAGCTTAGGATGACAAATGACAAATCACCCAAGTTGAATCAGAATGCATGCTTTTCTTCTGAGTCACCGTGCTCTTTGTGGGGCTCGGGCAAATTAGTTTTACTCATCTTTGTGGGCGAAGCAATAAACAATGACTCAAACATCTGTAGTGTTGAAGTCAGCAGCTGAGTGGAGCAAAGTGGTTCATATTCCAGCAATGTAGCCCTCAGACACCCTGGCAGGATACATACCGGGAACAAGAGTTTTCTGTTCCACGTTTTAAGATCACTCTAAAGTTCTCAGTGGAACATTTTCTTTATGAAAATCCTTTATTGGAGAAGGAAGCTTTAGCGACCATCTTAGCTCATGATTTAAGCAGTGCCGCTCAACTGTCATTGAGCTGGGAATATTTTTCTTCTTTGCCCTCAGTGAGGAGCACTAAAATCATTTTCCCTCAGACAGAACTTTATATTTCAGGCTGGGTTTTTTTTTAAACATAATTTAAAGGGCAAGGGTTCCCTATAGGCATCTTTATTCTGTCAATAAACATTTATTGAGCCCAATTATGTGGAAAGTACTATTGTAGATGTTAACAGGAGTTTACAAACAGGAGAAACAAGGATGGCTCCTGCTAATAAAAGATTTACAAGGTAACATATACCTGCCCTTGGAAAGCTTAAAGGAAGGGTGGGTCTGCAGAATTAATGCAGCCACATTCTTGAGATAATTCTTTTATTTTACGTGTCATCACCTCCAGTGATATTACCTGGTAAACCCCATGTTAATCTTTCTTTTAAAAAAGTGTACCTTTTTAAAATTAAAAAATCACAAACTTCAGGTGGATACGTGTTTGCTCTAAAATATTGTTCACAAATATTCATTTCTGAAAATAAAATGTCCCTATGCATAGAAAAAAAATCAGATTTCTTCTTGGTGAACATCATTTTTGTTTTACATTGTTCCATTCATTAAGTGAATGGTTGCTTCTTTTATTAAAAACTAAAAGTGATCTGTTCCCTACTGTCTAAGAGATTCTATTCTCCTCTGGGTCTGCTAATTCCAAGAGAGATAAGCTTAGAGTCTACATACGGAATGAGTTTTAGAATTATGCCCTGTCACACGAAATTAGCAACTGTACCGGCTTCTGAAATAAAATCCCATCAAGCCATTTCAAAGCCATAGAATCAGGAAGCACACCAACTTAAGCAAGGATGACCATTACCCATATGAGCACAAAGACATTAGGGCAGCTGTTTCTGAAAATGACTATTATTTAGTGGTTATTTGGTGCCTTTTAGCATTGTAGTAAAACTATTTAATCCCACACTCTAATGACTAATCTGTGAGGCATATAGTGATTTCCATTTGATCAAAATTAGCTTGGCCGAAAGGAGAATACCAACTTTCTTCGGAACTAAACAGCAGTCCTTTGTCTTTGTTCTCCTTACACAGAAGTGCAGTCTTACTTAAACACGCCCTTCTTCAAATTGCTTCAAATAGTTTTTTGTATACAAAGTTTTAGAAAACCTCCATCAGACTTTTTTTTTCTACCTGTCCACAGTGAAAGGTGCCCGAAACTGAACAGTGGATACCCCTGACCACCTGTTTGCAACAGTCAGAGTGAAACCACCAGCCTAGAGATATTTGGGATGCAGGCTCATCCTTCTGAGTACAGCTGTGAGAAGTAGTCCTGAGTTATTTCATGTCAGAAATCCTTTTGCAGCCATTGTCTCTACATCATAAAGCTGAATGTTTCAAGCCCTTAGTATCATGTCTGACAGACCCAAGGCATTTCCAAGCAGAAAGATGCAACCTTCCTTCCTTGCAACACTAGACAAATTTTCACCAGCTCTGTGTATGCACGCATCCACTCTTCTTCATTTAAAAAATTATTGGCACACTGTGAATGCACAAATGTCTTTCTTCTGTGTAAGAAGCACCCAGAATATACATAAGACCAGCAAGCATGTTCCCAGTGCTTGACTGTATATGGCTGCGTGTGGTAGATTCTAACAACACAAAATCTAACTATCCACTACACTCTGTTCTCAAGAGGGTGGAAAATATTTAATGAAAAGATGAGAAACTATAAAAGAGATAGTGTTGTCAACCTGATCATCACTGTCATATACAACCCATGAATTGTCCTAATGTAGCCACAATAAAGAATGTCCCCATTATTAGTCAAAACATAAACAGGATGATGAATTAATCCACACTCAGATAGAGTTTCTTCAAGCACGTCTAAGCCTTTCTGTAAGTTTCTTTTTGGGTTCTGTTTATTTCAGAAAGTATACTAAACTTTGACATTAATAATAACTAGGAGAGAAGAAAAAAAATGATCGGTAACTTAAATGCAAGCAATGTCTTAGGACTCAACAAAGACAAGTTTTTCTCATGATGGAAATCAATTCCCATGCTGTTGTCTGTGGTTAAAAATGTTTTTTGATCTTGTTCAGAGTTGGCCCTTAGGGTTTTGGGAGTAGGTGTCATTGTGTGTGACGTCTCCTGCTGTGAAAATCAACTTGCATTTGAATGTGCATCTTGACCCATAAATGTCACTGTGGTCCACTGAGCATCTGACTTCAACATTTCCTGTTGTAAAACGGACAATGGGAAACAATATTTTTTTTTCTTGCTGGGAGAGCTAGTGACAAGAATATGTGCCTATGTCCCCATGAGTGTGTGCAGTGCAGACAAGAAAAACTGCATCAGTCAGGATTTAAGTGCATGTCTGCAACTATTGAACAAGATGACAGAAGGCAACAAAGTTTCCGGACAGCTCTCGGGGAAACAAAACAAAAGGGATTATCTTTTCTGTTTCCATCTCGGTTCCTCCATCCACAGGACTGCATTTATCTTGGGAACCCTGAGTCTAGCTAGCTGAACAATTGGCCTCAAAGTAAAGAGATGTGAAATTCTCTCTTCCTGTTTGGTTTCTGCTTTCTATTGCCCTCTATTCACCACACATAAGCTTTATGTTGTTAAATTCTATAGCCACTGCCCAGTTTGCAGGATGGCATCCCTGCACTAAAGGGTAGATGGGAACACATCAAAGCCACACAGGACACACGGCTACCCACAATCCTTACTGCTTGTGTGAGATACAAGAGCCCATTTGCAGACTCCTCATTTCAGGCTAATTTATTGGGAGGAATTTGGGGCTTCCAGATAACTTGTAGACAGAATGAAGTTCATCAGAAAATTGGAAGTTACAACCAATTTTTTTAAACCACCCAATTGATTTCTAACACTTATCTATTTAAATCTAAGTGACCACCATTATCATTAAGTTTGAAATTTCAAAGCATTTGTTTCAACTTAAAATTCTGTATTAATTATTTGTCTTGCTGTTGCTCTAACCAAAGCAACTTAAAAAACATGGGTGTATTTTTGGCTTAGATTTCCAGGGTATCATTTACACGTCAAGAAGGTCCTGGACGTAGAACATGGAGGTAGTGTGTCCCGTTGAATGTGAAGTCAGGAAGTAAGAACAGTGGATACTCTCACCTCACTTTTTCTTTTATTCAGTGCAGCACCCATGGAACAGTCTCATTTACAGTTGAAGCAAGTCTTACCCCCCTCAGTAACCTAGATATCCCCTCACAGGACTTCCAAAAGGCTTTTCTCCTGAATGAGTAGGGACCCTAACCAGTTGACAATCAAGAATAACCTTACTCTCCTCCAACTAGCAATGTCATCTATGTCAACGTTATTCCCTTACAAACTTATGGTTAATAGGATGTGATGGAAGCAAAGGAATATTTATTGACTATGGTTCTGTATAGATAGCAGGTACTTTCTTATGTCTGCAACTCTGTTTTCATTTTGTTTTGTTGTTGCTTTGTTTTTGACAATCTTTATAACTCCGGGGAAGAGAGTCATCAGGGAAACAGATGGAGAGTCAGACTGGTGACTTTAAGAGAAGCATACTTAAGACATGATTCTCCAGTGCAATGCCTGAGAATTGACTCCTCTTTGGGATGTTGTTTCCATTGTTTTCTGACTGGAGGGCAAACTAAGAAAAAGAGTAAAGTACACATCAGTGGGGAAGCACTGTTTCAGAATGAAGGTTTGATGGCTAACATATACCTTTCTTCTTACTGCTGGCTATCCTTAAGAAAGGTTAAGGAACATTACCTACAACACTGAGGAAATATGACGGCTTATTCAGTGAATTCATGGATTTAGAGGTGTAAAATAATAGACTGGTGTAAGATATACTATCAGGATTTAGTAATGCAGATGTGGGAGGATGGAGCAGTGATTAGGGAAAAGTGATTTTGATTCTTTTAGAAAGATTGTCTCATGCATATTGGATTTGGCAACCAGAAAAAAAAATGTGCTTCCCAGGCACCCAAAGAGTAAGACAGTCTAGTTGATGGGTTTATTAAAGAAGCTGGAAACATCTGCTTAACTTGTTCATAAAACTAAAATTCAGTGACTGATGTGTTATTTATAGTGAGAGCAACAGACAGACAGACAGACACACATACAGAAGCTTGTGGCTACATGCATATATCTACACATAGCTATACTTGCATATATACATACATATCAAAACATATACACAAATCCTTCCCCATATACATACATACACACACGAATTTATACATTGATAAACAGATATATACTTTTTCACCTATAGACACATATATGCTCACATATACACATGCACACACCTATATAGACACCTTCATTCATATACATACATTAACATGCAAATCCATATTTACACACATAGGTGCACATATACATACATGCAAACACCCCTATATACACATATATACATATTAACATATAAATAAATACTTGTGTATACATAAACACATATATGCACACATATACACATACACTCATATATATACACATACACACAAACTAATATACATACTCATATACAGAAACATGCATGAATACATACATGCACAGAAACATATACCAACATACCCCCACATATACACATGCATATAGATATACATACAGACACACACAAACACATACATAAATACATATCTACACATATACATATACTCACATGTATTCATATACATACACACATGTATAAATACAACAAAATTAGTTGGCACTTTTTGCCTGAATACATAGACTTAAACTACACTGTAGCCCATGTCACTCTTGCCAGGATTATGTATTTATGTATTGTCACAGTCAACAACTACAATCGGTACATCTTGTCAAAGTGGAGACAACTTGTTTCTGAAAGGAAAACCTGAATCCATAACTGAGGTATGCGAGGGTATTTGTAATGCGATCATAAACCTTTAAATAAATAATTATCCTTTCTGAGCATATTTAAAAACCATATGTATAAAAAAATCATATTGAAGAAATTTATACTCAATGAAATTGAAGTATTCACTCTTCTGAAAAGCTTTGCTCATTCTAACCGGAGAGATTAATCACTAAAAGGAGATAAAAAAATTTTTTCCCTGAAAGAGAAGGGAAATAATTTAGCAGTAAATCACAGAGCTGGCCCAGCATGAATCACAGAAAAAGGTACCAACTCTTATGATTTAGGTGACATATAAAAAATAGCCCTTCGTGGATTGACAGTTATAGGTATAAATGATAAAATTATTCAGCAGTGGTGTGTTCTCTTCTGGCCATTTGTCATTTTGCATCTGATTACTTCTAAGAATTTAATTAAAGGGGCAACAGGACCATGTAGACCTTTGGTGAGCCTAACAATCAGATACCTTTTCAAACCTTCTTAAAGAAAAGCGTACGGCTCCTCTGTCCTTTCATTCTGCTTTTATGAAACACTCGGAACATTTTTTCTGCAGATTATCTTTTGGAATTGCTGTAAAGACAAACAAGACAACAAACAATCAAATAAGCAAGTAACAAGAGTCAAGTGTAAATCAGCCATTGATGCCTATTAGTAGAAAACATCCATTTAAACACACTCAGAGACTATGCATAAAGCTTTCTGTTCAAAGCTGCTAAACAAGTTTCATTTCGAACTGAAATAGGTCACTTTATTTTTTGCTCCCTGGTTCACTAACTGAATAATAAAGTTGTGAGTTTCTAAGGACTCATGCAGTGTGTGTGTGTGTGTGTGTGTGTGTGTGTGTGTGTGTGTGTGTGCACATGTATATATGTATATGTGTGTATATGTGTGCATATATGAGTGTGTAATTACATATGTATGTGTCCATGTATGTGTGCTTGTGTATATGTGTGTTTGTATGCATGTGTGTGGATATAAATGTGCATATGTGTGTATTTGTGTGTGTGTATGTATTCACACAGACCTTACACTTCATAGCTATTTTCTTATCAATAAGACAGCTATGAATCAAAAGCTAGTGTTAACTAGACAAGGTGAATGATGACTTTTAAAACTGAGCAAAAAAAAATACAGTGTTACTACTTTGCATGAATCACACTTTAAGTTGCCTATAAAGTGCAGGTTTTTATTCCCATGTTCTCTGTGTATATTGCAGTGATAAGTGCTGGCTTCATACAAATATTCCCCGAAATAGTCTTCACTTTTGAAATTCTTATACTGAGGCTCAACTACAACCATGACCATTAGACAATGTACTCAACCAATAAATTCTTAAAAATACACCTGTGCGCGTATTTTTATTTGCCATTAAGAACAGTTAATACTACAAAACCAATGCGCAATCACTTTAAAGTTTAGCTCCCAAACAACTCCAGTGTGTTAAGTGACTACATTAAGGCTTTTCTGTGTTTCCCCCCATCTCCCTGAGCAGAAATTAAATCTGTTTTAATTTATTTTATTTGCTAACACTGTGGATATAATTATTGCTGCTGAGCCTTTTTAATTGTTTTCAACTAGGTGCTTGCCTTTAAGTTGCAATAGACTTCGAATTCCACATTGTCAGAATTCCCCAGTAGATTCTGACAAAGCATCATAAATCCAGGTATTTAGGTTTATTGAATTTTGAAATGAGGTGATTAGTTGGTGCACGGATGAATGAATTGATGCAAAGCAAAATGAATTTTATGATTTACTTCAGTTTACAGGTTCCCGTGGAACCATTAGGTGTGAGATGTATTAAGAGGTAAGATATGCCACATTTATAATCAACTCCGCAAATTTTGCTCAAGTAAAGATATTCAAGCATTCTGTAGAGAAGTCACTGCTGAGGAAGCACTGGCCATCTACAATGAATTCCTCCTGTGTTATCTTCCACACTTGCTCATAAGTGTGAGAGGATAACGCATACTGTGTTTGCGGTTCGATGATCAACATGAAATGTTGCTTGTGTTGTGCTTAGGACTTTAGGCTGTAGTCTAATGTTTCAAATAATTATCAGTTTGACATTCGGGTAAGATGCATGTACCTAAGCATTGCACTTTAAAACACATGTTCCTCTCACATGTCCTGTTCCTGTAGGTATCTGTAAGTGTCAGGATCTTACTCTAGTCCACCCCATGCAGCCCATGTAATTTCTAGGACATAGCACTAATTATAGCCATGAACAGTAGTTAATACAGACATGACCTATTAAAGCCACCTGTCTCAGTTAGGGTTTCTATTGTTGGGGTAAAACACAATTATCAGGAGCAGAGTGGAGAGGAGTAGCCTTATTTTGCTTACACAGTCCAACATAGAAAGGAAATGAAGGCAGGAATGGAAGAAGGAACTCTAGGAAGGGATACAGAGGCCACGGGGAGCACTGTTCTTGGCTCCCTCCTCAGAGCTGGCTTAGCCTGCTTTCCTATCCCCACATCTACCTGCCCAGGGGTGTGGCACCTCACATTGTGGGATGGGGCCCTCCCACACCGATTAATCAAGGCAGCACTCCACACATGTGTCTCCAGGTCTATCTTATGGAGGTATTTCTTCGCAGGCAAGACCCCACCTCTTGTCAGATATGTCTGGGCTTGTGTCCAGTCCCACCATCCAATCAGGGTCACCGCAGGGGTTCTGAACAGACCCAGCATCCTGTTCAGAGAGAAAGCACATGGTAGCCGATCCTGATCCATGACTGGCTAAGGCTTATCAGGCCACTTCGCTCCTGCTGAGATTTCACCATGAGCAATTCAAGGATGGTTTTCTCAACTTGTTTTATAAAAACGCACAGTCACACCAGCTGAACTGTGCTGAGGGTTGATGCAAAGGCAGTGCCAAGTTATCGACGTGGGACTGTGGGTGCAATGGATTCTAGACCACAGCTGGGGCCCTCCTGAGAGTCAAGAGAGCAAGAGGAGTAACAGGGAAGATGGCTCAACACACACACACACACACACACGCACACACACACATACCAACATACACACACACACGCACACATACACACACTCACACACATATACACACATATACACCTACCTCAGATATTTTAATAATCAACATGGGGTGATCACATGTTAGCCATCCTTCCTTTATAACTATTTTAAGTTAATTAGATTTGAAAACAATATGTGTACTCTCTTTAAGAGTGAAATGAAAACTCTAAGAACTCCATTGTAGATGTATAAGGATGTATATATAAGCCTAAAACCCAAAATGTATCAGTGTGATTTATCTTAATGACGTCCCAGGACTTCAGAGGTGACCTCTCAGGTTTGTGTCTGATCAGATCCATCACCCACCACTTTCTTTTGTGCATGCTAATGACCACTGGCAATCTAGTTCTTAGACACTCAATGGGTACAAATGGCCCAGAGAGCTTAATGTGTTCACATCTATATATCTTACAATCCAGGGGGCCTGAAGTTCAGTGGACTTTTGTTTTGGAAATTAGGTGGAGACCTGAAATGTTTTTCATCTTAGAGACAGGAAAAGCACCTCTGGGCTACCAAGATGTAATTGGATGCACTTGGAAGGAACATTGTGATTTATTCATTTGTAGTGTTCTCAGAATTTGATGACACTCTAGGTGATCAGACCAGTTAAGGATAAATAGCCTGTATTTAGAGAAGCATCTTAGCCCTACTGAACTTTTACTCAGTTACCCGGAAATCAGAATAATCACAGTCCTATTTTAAGCGATTATTCAGGGTGTCCCATGAGATTATCCTCGGTATCAAGAGCACTGGTAGCATCTTCCATGATCCAGCAGGAGCAGGGATCCTTGTCAAGGGAAAGTTTTCTTGGGATTACATTAGTTTCCAACATATCTACATCACAGATCCTATATCATTATAGCCTGGGATTTGACTCTGGGTTTGATTTCTCTCACTGTCATTGTCAAATGTGGAATCAAATCTATTAATACTTTAAACCTGTACCCAGATGTATGACTCTGCAGGACAATGAAATCTTTCAAGCCCTCTTCTTCCAGATCTAAGGGCTCAAAGGAAAACAAGCATCTGCAGGTTTCATTATTTGGCTTGTTCATTCTCATCTTAAAGAGTTACCAAGCTGGCTGAAGAAAGGCACAAGAAGCCATAACCAAAATGTTTTTATCGTGGTTATGGATGTAGGCTTAAAGTCACATAGAAACATTTGTATTACCTGGTCACAGAGTGGAAGGGGCCACGGGGTGCCCCGAACAGAAGTATACAGGGCTTTGCTTTTTATACCAATCATTTGTTCAAACCAACCTCCTCTGTTTCTGGGTTCTTTTATCTCTTTGGGAGGAAATAGAGGAAAACATGTTTATTGATGCCTGTTCTGTTATTTAGTTAAGGCTCTGCCATCCCAGAAGAAAGAAAATCATCTCTCAACTTTAGTATTATTCTAATTGCCTCTCTGTCACCTTAACTTCAAAGACCTGCTACTTCAAAGTTTCTATTTACTTTTCTGTATTCTTTCACTCGACCCACAATTAAGGTCTTCATGTATTTATTTCACTTTAATTCTGTTGTACGAGCTGTGCTGCCTACACTTGAGAGGCCATGGGAAATACAAAGCTGGTAAAGTGGCTTGTTCCTTAGCAGTGTGTTAAGACATGTGAGTTAGTTTCTACATCCTGGAAAGGCCTATCCAGTACTTTGGGCACTGTACACTCAACAACCCGAATAACTGAGGTGGAAATGTCGGAAGGAAATCCAGGACTCAGTTGGTTTCTGAATCCCTGGAGCACTAGAATAGTGTCTGCTAACCCAGAAATTACATGAAGATAATTCAGTCAATAGGTTGGAGACATGCGGAAGTGACCTGTGAGTATTTTAGAACCTCAGCCTCTGACGGACTGCATACAGCTTTCAGATGTTCTTTTATCACTTGCTATATGCTTAAACACAGTATTTCCAATATTGGGAATCCCATTCATGAACAAGCAAAATAAGGGAGTCTGTAGCTATCTCATCCCCCTCCCACCTCATCCATCCTCCCCCCTCTCTCTTCGGTGTGTTATCCCTGACTCCCAACCATATGCTGAGGATGAATCATGTGACCCTCGGAACTGTGAAGGAGTCAGATCTTCTTTGCAATGTTTGCTTACTCACATCGTCTGTGGGGCAGAAGACAGTATTTTGGCTTGAAATTTCCCCAGATTTTAGAACCAGAACATACAAAGGTCATTCTCTGTTAACAGAACACTTACATTAGCAAAGTGGATAAATTTGCAGATTGGTTTTTTTTTTTTTTTTTTTTTTTTTTTTTGGAGATGTCCCTGGGGCCTCAAGTCTCTCGAGGGTTAGGTGCATCTTCTCACATTGGGGCCAGACCAGGCGGTCCTCTGCTGTACATGGGTCTTGGACCAGCTACTGTATGCTGCCTGGTTGGTGGCTTAGTCTGAGAGATCTCAGGGGTCCAGGCTAGTTTCTGGACTTGTTTCTTGTATGTTTTGTCTCATCTGATGACAGGGTCTCATTATAGAGTCTGGGCTGGCCTAAAACATGTTGTTCTTCAGTCTCTCCATTGCTGAGGTTATAAACATAAGCCCCACCCCCACATTTAATGCTTCATGTATAGAGTTAAAGCAACATTGGCATCCAAATGCAAATGCACTTTTTGCTGATAGGATGTTATTCGGAATAATGAGAAGTAAAACCGGACATAAATGCATCATGTGAATCTGAACATGTGTTTCCATTTTCAAAGACTCTTGTGGTGTTTTACATGAACACCAATGGGAACTTGTAAGTGTAGAGGACTTATTTTCTGAGCATCACTGTGCATCAGAATGAACAGAAGGAGGCATTAGACTGGACGGAGTGGCAGTTTTTTAGCCTGTATAGTAGAAACCTTTAATGATAAAGGATTTCATGCTCAAGCACTGATAAACTGCAGAGAACAGCTAGCTCTATGTGCCATGGCGGCCCCCATCTCTTTCTATCATCAATACTCCCTTTATCATCTGACATTTATCCATCAATGTATTGAACAAAGAGGAAATTGTCTCCAGAAGGCCACAGTTATATCCTGCGCACATGAAAAATGCATAAGGAATGCCCCCCTAATCTCGTCAATAAACATATTAGTGTGAAATATTTTGTCCACTCTAATAACACCCTAAATTTATGTGCATGTAATTGTGTTTCACTGTAACTCATGGAACACTTTTATTGGGTGCTTTCGTATGCTACTAATAAATACTTGATTCAGTAGCATTTTCAAGCCATGGAGCAAATTTGATTTATTACTGTACTGCTGATGCCTAGTACTGGGCCTGGCTCATAACTGTTGCTAGTGGCTAATCAAAGTGAAATATTTTGAGTTTTATTTTATGAATAACAGGAACAAGATTCAAGAGGTACAATCCAGCATGAAGTACACTCGACAGATTTGGGGACAGTGGGAAAGCAACTCTTACATCAAAAGGAAGGAAAATAAAGAGCAATGCTAAACCACGTCATCTTACTTCAGAGTGTCACTCTAAATTCAGGACCAATCATTTGCTTCCTTCTGGCTTCTGTCTCTGCCTCCCTGCCTCCCTGCCTCCCTGCCTCCCTGCCTCCCTGCCTCCCTGCCTTCCTGCCTCCCTGCCTCCCTGCCTCCCTGCCTCCCTGCCTCCCTGTTCATGAGGAGTACAGGAACAGTGATGGGTGTCATTCTGATACTACAGAACCCTGACAAAACAGAACTGAAGCCTGGGGGATCTTCAAACAACACTCTGCCTACGCTAGGGACAGGCTTAGTCGTGTCCCCAAGTTGACTGTTGAAATTCTCTCCTCACCATTCAGTGCATGAAAGGAAAAAGATTGGCTCAGGACCCCCAAGATCAAGTCCTCAGCATAAAGAAGATGTATTTCCCCAGAGGGACAGAGGACAGAGACAAGGGACAAAGGCAGGAGAGAGAGAGGATGAGAGGCAAGGGGAATGGAACAAGAAGGAAGAGGTGTCTGCTCTGGAGAGAAAAAAACTGTCTCTGGGTAGAGAGGAGTCAGACGTGGCACACAGAATAAGAGCAACTTATAAAGGAGCAGGGCGAGACCCCATGTTAAGGTGAGACGCTTGGTTCTGAATGAATGGGCTTATTAATTAGCTGAGCCAAAGGGGTCTTTGGATTGCTGGGCTTCCATCATTTGATAGCTGTGATGTGGTAGTCGACCTCAGGAGGAGGATATGAAAAAACAAGACAATGGACATTAGGGGCTAGCTTTAGGAATGTAATCTAAAGGCTTCGGCAAGACGGAGAGAAGGAAGGGCAAAGTCTGCCAGAGCTGTGCTCACACACTTGATCTGACAGGCAAGGACTGGAGAGCAGGTCACACGGGCTCCCTGCAGTACACAGCTAACCCAGACAAGACTGGCCTCTTCCTCGGTGCTATCAGAGGACATATCAAGTGCATCTGCCCAAACCTTCTTTTCTATTCCCATGCTACATAGTTATAGAACAGATTCCCTATCGGTTGTGTTAATATTATGGGAAATGAGCAGAAAAGTCTCATTTGCCAGCAGATTGTGTTCGTTTCTAAGAGCAACAAATAGGCAATTAGCGCAGACTGAATGCCTACTCTCCGTAAAGATCTCAGGAACATTTTCTGAGCCTCCTCGTAAGGGACAAGTTAGCTCATGCCTGTATTCTCCGCACTCAGTAGGCTAAGGCAGAAAACTTATTCCGGAGTCGTGGGCCAGCTAGAACAACAAAGCAGAACCACGAGCCAAAGCAAAACATAAACAATAAAATAAAAACAAAACAACAAAGCAAATAAATAAAAAGCAGGCACTTGGTACCTGCTCTCCAGAAAATCCCTCCAGACCACTACACCCCATCCTGGGGACAAGCTCTTTAAGACTCTGAAAGGAAACGGCACATAAGCCTTGTGACGTCATGTCGCCACTGACCCCATGGCATCCATGAAACTGATGTCATGACATTGTGGAAACTTATTAGATGCGGTATGATTCTTCTCCCCTATGCTTATATGGAGGGGAGGGACTCCGACAAGCCACACTTCCTCAGAGAGAAGCTTCAAAGACCCAAAAGCAGCCTGCCAATCATTCAGTGAATTCCAGGGTTTCATTGGCCATCCTGTAAGCTGGGGCGGGATTTCAGTGAGGTAGATAACTGATTTTTCTTCAGTCTAAGTAAATAAAAACAAAAAAAGCTCTTATTAAAGAAACTGCTACCACTTGTTTTGTGAACAAAAACCTGGAGATTCAGACAGATAAGACATACCCCAGGCCAAAAACTAACCAAGGACTTTTGAGCATGGTGTTCAAGGATTCTCGATAATCTTCATTGTCTATTCCAGGTCTAAAGTTATTTCTAGTTATATATTTTAAGGCCAAGAAACTTTTCCATACATAAATTTTCCATAAGCCATACATCAGAAACTTTATTTTGGAAATATCACCCTGGCATACTTGAAATACAGAAATACCTTCCAGAATGGCAGCTCTCTTATTCGGCAATCCCAGAGCCTTAATAAAATTCTGCTTGACTTGCTGGAAGGCTATATGAAATGGCAAGGAGAATCTAGTCCTGAGCTAGAAAGTAGTAGGCCAAGCTTCTGTTCGCAGCTCTGCCAAAAACTAGTAGCAAGTCGTTGGCATGTCACCTCCCTTTCTTGTGCTTAAATTCTCACCCCTTCCCAATCAACATGATTGTGAAGGTGCTGGCCCTTCCTAGATGCCATTCAAATATTTCCATCATGAGAATGATTACTTGTAATTCATAGATTGCATAAATGTATTTTGCTTTGGAAACTAAAACCACCAGAGACAGTAAAGTTACATCTCTGATAGAACTCACGGGTTCACACAGTAACAGAATCATGTGGTGGGAAATGAAATAAAATGGTTTTACCAGTTTTTTTGTTTGTTTGTTTGGTTGGTTGGTTGGTTTTGTTTGAGAAACAGATTTCAGTGGAATCTGTTTCACTGGAGACCCGATTGAAGGAAGAAATGTGCCTTCAAGTCGGAGAACAAAAAGGACGTTCTTAATATGAAGTTTAACATGCCAACAGATCCACCCTACTGTTGGCAGTGTTCTTCCACCAAGAGTCAGGGTGCTAGGCAACAGAGATGTCAACCCTGCTACAAGAGGATGGGCTGCAGAGAACAGCGGCAGAACCCTTCCCCAGTATTTGTGATGCCCGGGGTTTGCTCCCCAGCACTGCAGCAACAATCTAGAATCAAAAACCATCACCTTCACGGCTCTAAAACATCAGTACACCATTTTTGGAAATTCTCTGAAGATTAACCCCCACTCCTAATAGAGGGCCATGAGCTAACACACACTTAAACTCAGACGGACATGAATAACCAAGCCATTCGAAGGCCTTGCACTTCTCTTCTCTCAAAAGATATAATTGACCAAGGAATGTGATCTAATCCTGGTGAGAGGTTGGTCTATTTGTTGTGTTTGGCTGTTTTAATGTTCACGGAGAAACCCACCACCACCACCACCCCAAAATGGAAAAAAAAAATACTCCAGAAAAATTGATAAGTGAACCGCCGCTGTGGCTGTTTCATTGTTCACATTCATAATCAGCAAGGGTTTCCAATAATGTCGACACTGACCACATGAAACAATGTCGCTAGATTGTGCAGTTCGCATGTGGGGAAGTAAAACGCTCGTGAAAATTGCTTCCTTGAAATGAATGTCAGCATTTCTAAGTTTGATTCTTATTTTTATTTCAGAGTCATTTTCCCCCTGAGAGAAAGCACTCCAAATAGAGGTTCATATGCACACACACACACACACACACACACAGACACTGCTTTTTGGAAATGCATATATCTCTTAAATTCAATCAAGTTAAAAAGAATCAATTGATTCCTAATGACACTTTAAATCCTGACCCTAAAAATATCAGTAGGCTCAGCACCATATAACTCGGGAGAACAAATAAATACATTTCATCATATGATCTCATTAAGAATGAACTTGGCTTTGGTATTTCCCCCTAGTTCAGGCAACTCACCTGGTTTTTGTCTTAGTTGGTTTGCCAGTTGCCTTTGGGAACTTAAGAAGAAACCTAGGGATTTGATTGGATAGGGGCTCCCTGTGACCACCAAGGACTACAATGGAATCATGTCTGAGCATCAACATTAGAGAACCAGGTGTAGCAAAATTTTGGTGTGAACTAGACCAAAAGAGCATCAGAGCTATTTACCCTCAAGTTCCTGGATAAACTGAGACTTCAACTGTTTCTGTATTTTGAGTATGGAGTTGGATGTCAGACTACCAGTTATTACACATTTCCGTGGAAGGCATGTACTCCTTTGTTTTTTTGTTTCACCTTTTAGACTGAGGTGAAAGCAGTATTAATCTGTCCAAACGGCTTCCTGCGGTTCATTAGTGGAGGCAACCTCCTCAAGTCCTCTCTGAGCCCTTGTTACAACTAATCTCCAGGCGCTGGGCATTCCGGTTGACCTTGTTAAAGGTAAGGGAGGTCAAACTTGGGTTCAACAGAGCCACTGTCTCACCAAGGAGAGTGGCACGACAAAGTAATCAGCGTGTGTCACTTTTCATTAATCACAACATTTTCCTTGTCACGAAGTACCAGCAGATAATTGTTCCTAAATGCAATTCGCAACACCCCTGCTCAGTGGTTGAAGAAGCAGAAATAGGCAAACTGATAACATTGTTTCCCTCCAAGGCAGCAAGAGCGTGCTATTCAGAGGCACATCATGCATAAACATTGATTTAGCCATGAGCTGACACTTATAAAGCTTTTGCTGTTTCCAGAAAGCCCTGTGGTCAGGCTAAGCAATAGCCAAGGGCAAGCGCTTTTACCTGCATGGCAAGGTTACATTCTATTTAAATTTCCTGGTCTCAAATAAATCAGCTTCCCTAACATTAGGCCACTACAGGACTGCCATAGGTGAGAACCAAGCTCACTAAATGAAATGTTTGCCTTTATCGTCAAAGACTCCTGGAGGGCAGCTTGTTGATTTTGAATAAATATTTCATTAAGTCCAAGCTGCTGCGCGTAATTTGGAAGTGAAGGGTTCATTTAAATCAATGGAGTCGCCCAGCTTTCTGTAATAAATAGGCACATTTGGGCAGAGTGAAGAAAATATTCCCTTTCCTCTCAGAGGCTTCCTAATTTTTAAAGCCCCCCAAAATAATCATTCTTCTAAATATGCTGGTGTTCCATGACAGTTTACGGCGGCATGTAGTCTCATAGATGGCCCTTTCTCTGGCTCAAAATTAGCGTGGGATCCATTCCGAAGCGGTAGCTGGGTTCTTTCCTGTCTGAGCAGATTAGAAGCCCTGGCTACAAAGCCCAGAGCTGTGTTCAGCAATACTAAAACTACGATCATGCAAATGTTTCAAGATATGGTACAAAGCAAACCAATAGCTGGGCATTTTTTTTTCCTCCCCGTGCTAGGGAATTAGGAGCCCAGCGCTAAGTTAGCGTGATCAGAACTGAGTCCTGCCTTCAGCCTCCTCTCCTGTGCTGTCATTCATTCATTCCATTCCTCCCACGGTAGCCACGAATATGCAACCAGGTTGCATGTTTGCATGTGCATAGCTGACCAGTTGTTACTAAAGGCCACGGATCAAACAGCTAGCTTCACCACTGGAAGAATGGGAAAAACTAAGGAGAGCTTTGAGGGCCAAAAGGCTAAACATAACGTTTTCTTAAAAGTACAAAGAACCAAGTTTTGAGGTCAACTCTTAGAAGTTTCCCCTTTGCATAGTGTATTCAACCAAGAAAAGCACAGAGCTTATTACAGATATATTTTGTCAATAGATAAAGTGTAACTTGATCAGATATATGCAGTCTTATTTGGGATCATAAGTGAGTTTACTACCTAAAATTGATTTTTGCCAACAGCTGATGGAACCCGAGTGATTTCACAGAGAGTTTCCACTTAAAATTTTAACCAACAATAATATGGAGCCTCATGTATAAGATCAGATGCTGCAAAGATGAGTTACAGGGTTCTCATTAGTTATGCAGATATAATGTTCTGTTTTTGTGGATCTCAGATATCATCATGTGTTCACCTTTACATTACACTTACTTCTGTGCCTGTTAACCTTTATCACATTTAATCTTTCAACATGATTTTAGAGCATTTCGCATCTAATGATATTAACACTACATGATTATAAGTGTAATTCCTTGCTAGACGGAATGAAAAAGCATGTCTGAGCTTAGTAAGCAATAACAGCATCCTAAAGATTGGACCCACTGGAACTTCTTTAGCCAGCGCAACCGCAGCACGCTGAAAACCATCATTTTGTTTGGTTGCTGTTGTTGTTGTTTTTACAGAGGGAAAAGGGCAGAGGGATTCGGTATTGTGATGAGAATCACCCAGAAAGCATTGAAGCTGTGTCCATGTCAAAGCTGATGAGCAGTCTGTGCCTGTCATTGCAGAACACCTCCCTCACCTTCCAAGTGGACATGCCACATCTGTGGCAGGTCTCCCTTGACTTGGGTTCCGGTGGTCATACTCATTTTAGAAATATCACGATCCTTTTTCAGTGGACTGTACACATCTCCTGTTAGAGACCTTCTGTACTCTGCTAAGTGCTTGGGGGTTTGAATAACTTACCCTCAGGCTTTCTTTCCTTCAGAATAAAACATTATTTATAACATTCGAAAAGGAAGATGACAAGAGTTTTTACATCAATGGATGCAATCCAACTTAAGAGAAGAAATAGATAAGACTCAATACCCGAAATGGTAGAGTCCATCCTGATGCATTAAAGCTCGGTCCCTCTTAACACTAGCTCCTCTGTCTCAGAATCCCTATTAGGCTCTTTTTGTCTCCTGCTCTATAAAGCTGAGCACAGCCGCTGCAAAGGGGCTCCTTTGAGGTTGCTTCCTCTTTCAAATAGCTGAGTTGGCTAACTTTGCTTTTCCTGCGTTGAGCAGGTGGAAGCAGTGTCTATCTGCTGAGCTAAGCTAATTTTCCTTTTCCTCTTGGCATCCAGGGTTTCCCTTCCTTCCTCCTTAATGGATAGAAGTTCTTTGGGGAGGCCTTTTTTTTTTCCTTCTTCTTCCTTGTGTAAGTATACAGAAAAGCAGTGTAATGTTTTCTTCAACCTTATTAAATTGCATTTCACCCTTGAAAAATGACCCGGCGGTTCAGTGACGGCTTGGTGTGAAATATGACAAAATATGAGGATGTGTCCAAGACCTTGTCTCACGCATACAGTCCAGAATTGGAATGACACATGGGGGCACAAAGCGGTACCAGATTCTGCGGGAAGGTGGGTGAATAGGGTCATTTGGCACCATAGGGACTTCAACCCAACCACAAAGAAAAATATATTTCCCATTCTTCTGCTTATTTATGAGGCTGTAAAGTTGTCACTCAGCGCAGACCCTTTTATCACCTCCCATCTCACTCACTAACCTAGCTCAAGAAGAGGAAGCATCCTTCCCAAGAGGGAGGCTTCCATTTAGTGTTCAGGTTAAGTGATGGGAAAAAGAATTGGTTTTGCATATTAATTTACATTTCCTCCCTCACAAGAATTCCATCCCATCTCCTTCTTCCCTGGTGGTGGAATCCTCAGTCATTCCTGCCAAGATGATTTTGTTGTTGTGGAACTACAAATGTTTAAATCTGCTTTCTGGTAGGCATAACTACCACACAGGAGCTGAAATCATAATGTGGACGATTACAGAGGAGTTTTCCCATTTTTGATAACTCTTGTTTTTAAGATTGCATAGCTCGTAATATTAACTCTGGGTCTGATCTGAGATGCTTCTGTGATGTGAAAATGTGTTACAAGCTGTAGTGGAATTTTAAGAATAAAGCCAAGACTCCCACTCACACTTTCCCCGAGTAAAGGATTGATGGATGGGTAGAAAATACTGATTAAAAGTTAGCACAATGTCTGTTTTGTTGCTCTGTTTTATTTTAACCACAACCCAAAGCAGCTTGGGACGGAGAGAGTTAATTTGGCTTACATTTCCTTCACTGAGGAAAATCAGGGAAAAACACAAAGAAGAACCTGAAGCTCTGACCATAAAGCAGGAGTTCTCAACCTCCCAAAAGCTGCGACCCTTGAATATAGTTCCTCCTGTTGAGAATTCCTCTTTCCCATCGGCCCTCCCCCTGCTTCTATGAGGGTACTCCGTCACCCATCCACCCACTTCTCCCTCCCTCCTGCCTCACCACCCTGGCATTCCTCTACACTGGGCCATCAAGCCTTCACAGGACCAAAGGCCTCTTCTCCCACTGATGCCTGACAAGGCCATCCTCTGCTACATATGGAGCTGGAGCCATGGGTCCCTCCATGTGTACACTATGGTTGGTGGTTTAGTCCCTGGGAGCTCTGGTTAATTGATATTGTTGTTCTTCCTATGGAGTTGCAAGCCCCTTCATCTTCTTCAGTCCTTTCTCTAACTCCTCCATTGAGGGCCCAGTTCTCAGTTCAGTCTCCTTTCTTAAACACCCAAGAATCACTTGTTCAGGGATAACACCACAAACAGTGGACTGGGTCTTCTCATATCAATCAGTAATCAAGAAAATGCCTTAAACAGACTTGACCACAGGTTAATCACAGTATGTAATGACTCCCACAGGACTTCTTCCAGTTTGAGACTGGTTGTTTAAAAATTCTTCAAAAATCAGTACATAGCATCTTAGTTTCCAGAATATTAAATTCATAGAGTAGAATTATGTACAAAGCTATGGACATATAAAATTATATAAGAAGTCCGTTCCATTAATAGGTCACGCCATCTAAATTGATATTCTTCTCTATTGAAGCACAGTACATATTAAAGTCTTTTTAAATAATGGTATCCATATTTTTAATTAAATGTGATAAATTAGTATAAAAACGAAAACCTGTTCCATGGGGAGAAGACCCTGGTCTGTTGAACCTCTCTGCTCAAAGGAAGCAGTGCATTTTCTCTTATATAGCATCATCATAGAGAGTCCTTGCATTCTAGCTCCTGAAAGAGAAACAACTAATTAAACTCAGGCTTCTGCCCTGATTTACTTCATCTGGAGCCAATATAGGTCTGAAATGTTCATCACCACAGTCGTTCACACATAGCCACTCTATCTGGCTAGGGGCCACTTTATCACTAGATCTGGTCTCACATAACACCAGACCTAGTGATCTGTGGTGTTCCTGTCTCCTCTGTTCAAGACATTTAGGAGGAATTTTACCCCTGGATTTGACTCCTCACTCTTTCCATTGAGAATTAGATTGCCGTGTTCTCTTGCAGATATCCATAAAACTGTTGGGCAAGGAGCAGAGGAAAGCCAAAGATGTTTCTTCTCTCTGCTTTTATGACTGGTAGCTTACTTCACTGGGGATTTGTTGCTTTGTTTTATTCTGCCCGGTGTCTGTTTTATGTAGTATTAAAAATAGACTTAGATTCAGGCCTTGACAGGTTCTCTACCACTGAGCTACACTCCCAAATCAAATTACTTAGAGAGGTAACAGTATGGAGTGCAATTTAAAAATAAATAGACATACAATAATAAATAAAACAGGGAGCTACTGTGCAGGTTTTGTTTTGTGATCCAAGTGAATGATGATTTTCTGCTGGACCCAGTTTTTTTTTATACAAGATTGAGAGAAGCTGACATCTCTGACACAAACAGGGAATTTTAAGACTCACAAAGTGAACTGATATCATTTTGGAGATGATGCAACAGTCACGGGTAGAGGAAACAGGCAAGAGGATAAGCAGTCAAGAGTTCATTCGAAAGTCACTGTTCCTGGTCTGTTGCTAGGATAACACTGACCAAGGCAACTTACGGGAGGGAGGGTTTATTACAGACTTACGGTTCCAAAGGGGTCAGAGTCCATGAGCATCACTTGTGCTTATGAGGTTCTGATATCAGGATACTGACTGCATAAAAAGAATCTGGTACCATTTCTTTCTTCAAATACCTCTCATCTTGAATTATTTAATGTTTTATTGCAATGCAACTGTGAAGCTATGCAGTCCTGAGCATTTCATTGCTGATTAGCTGGGACTGCATCGAACAACCCACCCCACTGTTTCTTATAGATGAGTTAAGTTGGGTATATTCTCATGGCTTCCTTGGGTAGGTCACACGTGTCTAAGAACTTAACCCGTTTCTTAGAGATGGTACGTTATTTTGCAGTCGAGATGTTCAACATGTTTCCTAATTAACCCTCTGCATTTTACTTGTGTCTGTTTTAATGTTTTCTTTTTTCCCATGACATCACTTTGGGTCCTCTCTTTCCTCTGGCAAAGATTTGTCAATTGTGTTAACTTTTTAGAGGACACGAATTATTTCATTTATTTCTGGGTTTTTTGTTTGTTTCTGCTTCATTTACTTCCACCGCACACTTTGGTGCCTGCTGCTTTGGGTTTTGACTTGTATATGCTTCATAGGTTCTCATGATGCATCACAAACATATTTGAGTGGCTCCTATGATTTTGTTTTCTGTAAGCACTCATAGTTACAAATACAAAGTCACTTGGCTTTATGGTGATTTAGTTACTTTCACACGTATTAGTAACTAACTCTTCATTATTCAGAATTGTTCAAAGCTATATGTATTAGGATAGTTTTGTAGCTTTTCAGCTATTATTTTATAGTTTCATTCCTCTAAGATCTCATCAGTTTTTTTAATCTTTATAGTGTAAAATGTAACATTTTTTAAGAAAAGTTCTATGAGTACTGAGAACGATCATCATTCTTCAGTGGTTGGATGTAAAGTTCTTTAGATTTTTATCCATTACATTCGCTCTATCGCTCACATTAACTTTATATGTTCTTTCTTGAATATTTATCTGGATGATTTATCTATTGATATGACTGGAGCATTGAAGCCAGCCAAACATTTGTATCTACATATATCTGTCTTTTTACCCAGTAGAATCTGCTTTATAAAATTATGTGCCATAATATTTGACACACCTTTATTTACAACTGTTTTATCTTTTAAAGGTAGCTTTTCTTTTAGTAACACACACTAACAATGTCTATGCTTACACACAGAGGTGTGTCTCTTAGTTGATTCCAGAAGCAATAAAGGTGAAAGGATCAACCAGTATGCTTTCTTTACTCCAACAGCTTCTCCTGAGATGCCTGATACTGTTATGGTGGTGTTGCCTTTGTGTATTGGCACTTCTTCCAGCTTTTAATATTGTCTGTTTCTAGTTTTGGCAACTTGAGGACACTGTGCTGTTGGAAGCTGCTTCTCTAGACACAGCTTGTATGGTTATCAATTTCCCCCATATTTGAGACACTTCCTGTTACAATTTCACTGGTTTTATTCTTATTTTCTTCTTAGTCCAAATGCATCCTTAAACCTGATCTCTGGACTATAGCTCAGATTCTGTGATGTAGTCATTAACCTTTGTTTTATTTTTCGTCAGTGATTGGATATTGTAATTTTTATACATTGTCTTCTATTTCTAACATACCTCCTTCTATTTGATCTAGTCTAATGTTAATGCATTCAACTTAGATTTCTTATGGGATTTATTAATTATTTCATTTCCATTGTTTCTATTTTTTCCTTTTTCTTTTCAAGATGTTCATTTCTTTACAATGCTCTTAACTGTACTGCTCTTTCTCAGTTATGCTGCTGATTTTCTGGTCTACAATCTGAATTTATTTCTATACTTTAATCTTCTATTTGTTTGTTTGAATCTCTTTGAAGACATGTACTGTTTAGAAAGCAGATTTAGAATTCCTAGGAATTTCAACCATCTCAGTAGCTTTGGCTGCAGTAATTGAGAAGTAATACTCTCTTAGAGGTATAATGTTTCATGTTTCTTTTGTTTCAGAGTTGCAATCTTCACATGTATTGGTTAGGATATCTTACTTGTTTTATGTGCTTTGTCTCAATAAGCACTATACACTTATGGGTTTAGTCTTTAGCACTACTAAGAAAGGAGAAACCCACTATTTTGCTTTAAGGTTTCTGATAAACCTTCTAAAACCAAAGAGCCAAGGCTGGAGTCATGTGATGTTAGCTCCTTTTGGTTTATTGGCCTCTTCTTCTCTGTACTTTTCAACAGCCCTATCATCTACTTTGTGATTTCTTGTGCTCTTCCGATCTTTTTTTCTCTTTTAAGTCTAGTCTATTCTTTTTATCCTGACTCTTCTTCTTGAACTGTATCGCAAAGAAATAGTTTATAACACCCACCACAATCTATAGTCTTTATCTTATTAAGTAAATTCCTGTGACTATTTTGAATTTGCCTTTTGTGGCTCTAAATAAAGCATCAATTACCACAAATTTACTGACAATAAATTTCTTGGGCTTTAATCTTACATTCTCTTACTATACATATGATGATTATTTTTTTATCATTTTCTTCACCTATAGGTAGTTTCACTTTACCATCTATAGAAATGTTATAACCACAGCATAGAATGCAAAGAACCACGTGGGAACAGTGTTAATATGCACAAATTATTCAGAACAGGCACAAAATTAGCACTCATGAGTTTAATAACTACTGTACACACTCAACTTATCATTTGTAAAACCATAACCCAAAATATCTACATGTAGAATATGGAAGAATAGAATTAAAGCAGGAGTCATCACAGCACACATGCAACCTACTTTCTCCATCTCATTACACATATATCTCTCACACAAAACTATTTCATATGATATTTCTTTCAGTTCAGGATTATTAGAACACATTCTTGGATGGATCAAAGGAAGCAGTGTCTGCTAGCCACTGCTGGTACCGAGTCTTCCAGCTTTGATTTGATTTTGATCCCCTACATATTTGCTGTTCATAAGATGTATGGATTTGGATCATGAAGTTGCCTGCTGACTTCTAAATAAGCAGAAACTTAGGCAAGCAAAATCATTCACCTAATTATTTCATGGTTGGCACTCTGGATAAAACATGTATTAGCAGCTTGTGAATGATCAAGTAGCTGGATATAGGTACACAATTATTGGCAGGTCCCTATGCAATAGGTCGAGCCTTATTTCTTTGCACATGACAAACTTTTTCATGTCAGAAAATTGCAGGAGATAGTCACAGGCTGGGAAACATGCTAGTGAAGACTTTTAAATTTTTCCTTTCATCCTCAACACAAGAGAAAATTCTTTTATTTTTCAACCTGATGGAGATACTCTCTGTTTTCATGTGATGGTAATAGGCCCTGCAAGTAAACCAGATAATAGACTCTTAAAGTTTCTGTGTGCAGATTGAAAGAGCACATTATAGTGGCTGCCTTTTCCTGAGGCCTCACAGCTTAACCAACACAGTATATAAATACAACACCAGCAGAAGTTATAACAATGGTCCCTGTCAGCCTGTCTGAGATAGTTAGAGCAGAGCAGTGGGGAATAGCACAGTAACCCAGAAATGTCCGGATTCTTCTGGCCCCTTTTATTGTGATAAATCTCCTATGAACTTGCAAAGAGGTATTGTTTGCATCCAGCGTGTCTAGGTCTAAAATGTGGCTGTGTGTATCTATTCGTCCTTACTGAACTATGTGGAGCAAACCCTGATTCAATTATATGTGGGGAAAAATGAGACACTTTGCAGGAGGGAAGTCGAGATAATATATTTGAGCAAGATGAATTAACTACCTTCTATACTTCCTCTGTATAAGTTTTGAATAGTGCAAGATTATGTGTTTGGAAATCTGAGTGCTGTTCCCTTGTTGTAGCAGAAGAATAACACTCATGGATGCTGCTGTATTGTAAGATACATCAGATAACTTGCTGCTAGCTGAGAAAATTGAGGTTATGCATTATACGTAAGATTGTGTTGTTACTTAATAAAAGAACTAAAGGAGACAATTGCCATAAATGCAGACATAACATTACATTCAATTAAGGATTTCTAAGTGTATGTTTGAAAATAATAGATGTATAAAAATGGAAGAACTGAAGCTCAGAATGACAGGGTGTCATTCTTCTATGAAGTAACATTCAAAGATTTTTTCGTGCTTGGAATTTGATATTCATTTCTTCCTAGTATGAAACCGCTACCTTTCCATCATAAATCTTGCATTCCCATTTCCAAAAATGTGTAGGTTCTTCATTTTGAAAATCTGCCACATTCTTACAAGCCATCTGATGTTCATTTTGCAACTCATCTAACCCATTAGGTTTTTCTATAGTCATACAGCTCACTATTACACTTTTTTTTCTAGTTACATGTCTAGCATGGCCTGTCAGCACCCATACACTGGAGGATAAAGCCAAGAATATGACTCAGAAGAAACCCAGTACCTACCAATGGGTTAAATGGAAACTGATATTTTGATGGTCTATGATAACAGTTAGTTCTCTGTTCCAGTATTTCTAGGATAAACAGGAGCAGCTGTTTATCTATGATCTAAGATGCCTTCCCGTTATGGATTAAATGAAAGAGAATGTGTCTTGCAGCTACACGTTGCGTTCCACTTCCTTTCCCTGGTGAAGTATAAAGAACATAAGACCTGTGGTATTTCTTTTGTCATTTCATATGTATGAAATTTATATAACTCGGACTTCAGGATTCTCCTTGGAAAACCCATGCTGAGAATGGGAGACCACATGCTCAGCCCAAAGTGGGAAATCTTTCTCAACTCTTCAGTTCCAACATTTCCCAAATTCAAGAAATGCTGAGGAAGAGCAGGACAAAGGTGTGTAAGATCCACATGGCAGGCAGTAGTACTGGGACACAGGAACTGCTAAACTGGACATGGCTTGAGCACTCATGAGCTCACCTCAGCCATAGTTCCCTACACATGACATACACCAGGTCAAACCACTCAAACTCCAACATAAACAGAGATGATAGTCTCTAGGTCTTTACTAAAAGTAGCTGATAACTTCTGCAGGTAGGAAGATCATTCCTTTTTTTTTTTTCTTTCGGTTTTTTATGTGTGTACTCTGGTAGTTTTTCCATGCTTCATTGTGTAGATTCACAAGCATACAAATGTGAGGAACATTAACTGAGTTTAGTAGATTATCAGAAATGGGGTTTGGGGTAACACACAAAGTCAGAAGGAACAAATATGTGATAGGTAAGGTTGAAGAGGCAGGAAAGATGGGGAGTATCTTCTTTCATCCCATAAAAAGTACATTCATTCTCCTTCCCCCCAAAAAAGACATGGTCTCCTTGTACATAATTGGGGTTTGTACATACAAATTCTGTTTCATTGTACACATGTATGAAATTCTTAATAATTAATAAAAAACAAAGAAAAGATAAAAAGCACACCTCCATATGAAAAATAAGTTGTAAGTGTATTAGTTTACTTCCTATAGCAAAGGTACCAAAATGTGTAGCTTGTAAGCAGAACTTTCTCAGGGGTCTGGATGCTTAAAAGTCAAAGACCACAGTACTAGCACATCAGCTGTCTTGTAGGAACTTTTTTCTGTGTTGTGCCAGCTTCCTGTACTTACGTGGTACACAGAGGGGGGAAAAGATCTTTTAAAAAGATATTTGAAAAGAGGAAATTAGTCCCATGCATGATATGCTAATTCTTCCCTCAAAGACTTTGTCTCCTTGTACATACATAGTTGGGATTCACACATACAGAGCATGCTAATGAACATTTAGATGGTAGAAGACATTGGATATTTCTAGCTGTTAGAAAACACCTTGTTCAAGGCTGGGAGTATAGCTTAGTGAGAAGCACTTAACTAGCATTCATTCCCATGTTCCAAAGCACTGCGTTTGGTAACCAGACATGGGACTAGGGATCAGTCTGTTGTCTTAGGCAATAATCTAAAATCCAATTTGCTCAGCATTTCAATGATGCCTGATCACACATTACAGTCAAATAAAAAGTTAGGTAAGTAACAGCTATATGAATGCCTGAGTCTCTTTTGGTTCACTCTGACTCCCCCACATCGTGATTCATACCTGATATTCATTCTCATAGATATGTGTTAAGTGTCTACTGAATAGACATCTCATATCCATACAGTCCTCCTGCTGTCTGACAGTCTTAAAAGACCTCTATATCTTAATATGCTGGATAAATATGTTAAAAGAGCAGCTCTTCATGAAGGTTTTCAGTATACATATATAAACTTTTATCATATAGATTAAAATAGGACATTTGAGATTTAGCATAATTATATTTCTTAATAACTATTTTATTCCAACTTTTATCATCTTCTTAGAGTGGACACTTGTGAGAACAAAAAACATCACTAATAACAAGTAACACCTTATATACGACAATTTTGATACTAGCATAAAAATTAACATATAAAACAGTGAGTTGGCCTTCCCTGCCAGCACAATTATATTTTTCATTAACCTTCTAAATTTAAGCTGTATTGTTTTTCAAAAACATTTCTACTTGTTGTCATTTAACTTATATACTCTAGAATATCATTATTGGATATGTTTCATACTATGTTAGAATTTTGGGAGGTTTATGCTATAATTTTATCCCCTTTTCCCTCATTCACTGATCAAAATATTTTTTAAGGGATTGGCATTCAGAAATTATAAATGATCTTTAATTTAAAATCATATTATTATCATTTCTGTCATATTTTATTGTAATATATGTTGGTTACCATATGTACATTTAAATCTAATTTAAAAAAAAAAAAAAAAAAAACATTCAAAGACTTTTAAACTGACAGCACTCCTTTGCCTGGTCTCAACAGGAGAGAATCTTTGTCCTGAGAGTATATTTGGATTTTTAAATAGCCAAAAACTTTTGTCATCAAATCTGTTAACTAGCTCCCATATCTCACTGGGCAATGTTATTTTTGGGCATAAATGAAGCTGAACCTTAATAAATCCATGTGTTAATCGTGAAATAAAAGAAATATTGAAGGATATTTAACAAACAATTCACATTGTGTGGAGCTTCTAGTGAGGCTAGCTTGAGGTGAGTTTGATAAATCCGAAGGAGAAGATGTTAATACAGAGCCTGCTGCAAGCACAGATAATAAGAACTTAGTCCATGTCAGAGGAGAGGGGAAGGGTTAGGGGCTTCTCTGCTGATGTTGTCGATCATAGTGAATGCTTGATTAAAATATAACAACTAACCAACTAGTCAAAACAAAGGTATGGAGAATGGATAAAAACAAAACAAACAAACAAACTATAAAACCTCAGTGGCAAGTTATCAAGGTGCATTAAGTAGTGCTTAGGTCAGACTCCAATGGACAATCAGTCCTCACTTTATATCATCACGAAATGATATTGAAGACGATAGTGAAATCAGCCCTTGTATTGTTTACTTTCCTTCTTCTTGTAAACAAATGCCTAATAAAAGGCAACTTGAAGATATTGGCTTGTGGTTCAAGGATATATACCACATCATGGAGGCAAGGCAAGACAACAGGAATGTAAGGTGGTGGTCACATTGTATCCACAATCAAGAAGTAGAGAGAGATAAATTCTGGTGCTCAGCTTGCTTGTTCCTTAGTTTCCCTTCCTTTTTCCTCAGCATGCAATGCCTAGTCCATACAATGGTGCCATAAATGTTTAGAGAAGGTCTTTCAGCCTTAATTAACTTAATCTATAAACTCCTTTATAGACATTCCCAGAGTTTTATCTCCATGGTAATTTATCAAGTTGATAGCCAAAATCAATTATCACAGCTCGTAAATTATCTCTCACGTTCCTGGCTGGAGAGACAATTCATGACAGTACTTGTGCAAGCATAAGGATCTGGTCTCAAAATCCATGGAAAAAGGCAAGTGTGATGTTATATGCTTTATTTCCAGGACTTTGAAATCAGAGATAGGCATATACCATGGAATGTGGAAGCTAGATACCCAAGACTAAACTAACAGTTCAGGTCAATAGGACACCCCATCTCTAATCAAAAAAAAAAAAAAAAAAAAAAAAAAAAAAAAATGAAGCCAGCAGTTGACATCTGATCCAAGCACATACACAGATACATGCATACACATGCAAAATAAAGGTATTAAATAAGCATACCTTAAATCTTTATATTCTGGACTGGTTGTCTCCTGCACCTAACATGAAGCTGTCTTCCCAGAATCACCCCTTAATAGCTTTGTTTGAAATATTGACACCTCTGCTGCTGTGTTCAGTATTAATAGAATTTTTAGTTTTTCTTACTCCATTTTAAAAAAATACATTCTTCAATAGCATAAGCACTATGCTGAAGTTTTTCTTGTCTACTAAGTCTGAAACTAATCCAGTGTGATATGAATCAGGGTTTATGTCCATCATCCTGAGTGAGATAACCCAGACACAAAAGAACACACATGGTATGCACTCACTGATAAGTGGATATTGACCCAAAAGCTTGGAATACCCAAGATATAATTCAAAGCCCATGTAAAGCTCAAGAAGAAGGAAGACCAAAATGTGGATGCTAAGATGGCCCCACTTGGGGATCCATCCCATATGCAGCCACCAAACCCAGTCACTATTGCTGATGCCAAGAAGTAAATGCTCACAAGAGCCTGATATGGATGTCTCCTGAGAGGCTCTGCCAGAGCCCTACTGATACAGATTAAGATGCTTGCTGCTAACCATTGGACTAAACAGGGGGTGGGACCCCAATGAAAGAGTTAGAGAAAGGACTGAAGGAGTTTGCAACATCATGGGAAGAACAACAATAACAACCAACCAGATTTCCTCAAAGCTTCCAGGGACTAAACCACCAACCAAAGAGCACACATGGGGGGAGCCATGGCTCCAGCTGCATATGTAGCAGAGGATGACATTCTCTGACATCACTAGGAGAAGAATCCTATGGTCCTGTGAAGGCTCCTTTCCCCAGTGTAGAGGAATACCAGGGTATTGAGGTGGAAGTGGGTGAGTGGGAGGGGGAAGACTCTCATAGAAGCAGGGGAGGGGAATGGGAGAGGGAGGAACTGGTAAAGGGGAAAACATTTGAAATGTAAGTGCATAAACTATCCAATTTTTTAAAAGGAAAGAAAAAAGGATATGAACTAAGTTTTAATTTGTAATATTTCTGGGGTATTTTCATGATGGATATTTGGAATATTTTCTCTGTGGGTTTACCATTGATTAGATTATTACTCTCTGAGCATTTTGATAAGAAAGCACTGTTCATGATAAACCTTGGAGAGTAGATAAATGTCCAAGGAAGTGTTAAGACATGTTTCTTAGGAGTCGTTCCAAGGAAGTAAGAATAAAGGCTACTCCTTCCTCTCTGGATATATTTTTGAACCCTTTTTCCCACCCATGCTGGATTGTGGCTGGTGTGTGTAGGTTTTATGCAAGAAACAAAGTTGGTATGAGTTTACAAGTTTGTTAGCTATGTCATTTTCAGAAAATAAAATTGCATGACACTTCAGTACATAACTTCCAAGCCCACCCTTTTAAAAATTATAATTTAAGGTTTATTTTTACTGGTTATTTTATTTATATTTTAAATATTATCCCTCTTTTCAGTTTCCCCTCTATAAGTCCCCTAACCTCTCCCTCTCCCATGATTCTATAAGTGTCCTCCTTCATCCACCCATCCATTCCCTCCTCACTGCCTTAGCATTCTCCTACACTGGAGCATCAAGCCTCCATAGGACCAAAGGACTACCTCCCATTGATGCCACATAAGAACATCCTCTGCTACATATGCAGCAGGAACCATGAGTTTTGGGAGTCCCTTAAACTCACTCTTATAAGAAAAGAATTAACAAATGTGCTTGTATAAAAAACCAGAGCAAGAATATTGAAATTTCTCTCCAATGGGTCCCACAAGGAAAACATGTAACCTTTATCGTGGTGTCTTCTAGAACACTTCAAACCAACACAAGATGGTCTTCCAGCTCCTAATTTTCCAGACTAACATACTATTTGTTTCTTTAGTTCTGCCTGTCAATGTGGGTGTATAAATCTATATCAGGGTAACCTGTTAGATTTCCAGTAATATAGCAAGGGCTTAACCATTTCATACTGGATATGCATTACCTCTTATGCATTTCCCTGTTTTCTATTTCTAGGCATCCTGACCCTGGCCCCTATAAAAGTTCACTAATGTTGAACTTCTATTTTGCTATTTATTTTAGATTATAACAGTTTTGTTTTGCAATATTCTATTGAGTTATTTCTATTTCTGTATAATTTTAAGTCCCTGAAGCTCTCTGTTTTCAAAATATACTTTATGCTTAATAACACACTGCTTTTATTCAAAGGATAAAATACTTTATTTCTTTGAGGAAATTAATGTATTTTAAAGCTTTGTTTTCCCCTGAACAGTGTCTATTTAATTTCAAGCTTTTATGTATTTGTTTGTTTTGATCTCTTTCTTTATACTAAAAGCTTCTTTGGATGTCTAATCTTCATCAGTTAATTGGTAATTGTTCATACTTGAAAGTTGGAAACAAAAGTACAAAATGCAAATGCTTCTCATTAGCTAGTACATGTTGACATTAAACGTGACCCTAGGGAGATCTGGCTCTTTCACTGATATTTAGAACCTGCACTTTGCTTACTTCTGCTTTTTCAATTTTACTTATTTACTTATTAAGAAGCTGTCTTATTTTGTTAGAATTGTATGGGGTATCTGTCTGTCTGTCTGTTTCTGTCTCTGTCACTCTCTCTTTCCTCTCTCTATGTCTGTCTCTCTGCCTCTCTGTCTCTCTGTCTCTCTGTCTATCTGTCTCTCTCTGTCTGTCTCTGTCTCTCTGTCTCTGTCTCTCTGTCTCTCTTTCTCTTTCTCTGTGTGTGTGTGTGTGAGAGAGAGAGAGAGAGAGAGGGAGAGAGAGAGAGAGAGAGAGGGGGGGGGGGAGAGAGAGAGAGAGAGAGAGAGAGAGAGAGAGAGAGAGAGAGAGAGAGAGAGAGAGAGAGTATGTTCTGAGCATAAGTTCCCTCCTCTGAAACAAGCCTCAAATCCACAAAGGAAGCCATAACAACTGTGCCCTGTTATACCAGTGCTCATGTGTTACCTTGCTGATATTGTAACATGAAGGGTCTAGTGCTGGGTAAGAAATCTGATATCTTTTTCCCCCTCTGGTTGGCTTGGCACTTTCTAGAATTATGAGTGTTCTCAATTGACAAACTATTATATTTTTAAAGAAATTTAAGAAATGAAATACAAAATTCACATTATATCTTTTCTGTATAATTCTCAAATGTGTAGGCATTTATATATACATCTATGTGTGTATGTACACCCACACAGACACACACATACACACACACACACACACACAAACATACACACACATGAAAAACTGTGATATTTGATTGGAAACATCCTGAGCATCAAAATTTCTCCTCCAGAATACAAAGTTAAGAAAGTAGGTTATATTTCAGGTCTAACTCAGCTCTCTGGCCCATTTGGAACCTTCTTGTGCCTATTTATGTTCTTATATGATATGTATATATGTATAATGCATATGTATGTATGTGTATATGTATATGATGTATGTGTACATGTATTTTTTCCTAAGAAAATTATATTCCAAGGAAAAAGTTTGGGAAACAGTGAGAATTAACAATCCATCAGGAAGTCTGAATCGTATATTTGTCTACACAACCTAAACATATTTGTGTATAGTCCTGTGTGGCATGCATGTTTGTGAGAATCTTTATAGCTAACAAAGATGAGTGAACTCACAGGTTTGAGAGCTAGCCCTCATGTTGACTACAAGTCAAGCAACTACTGCAACTGAACTTGAAAAGAGACACTTGGTTTATGTTAAAATGCAGTAAATAAAACACACTGAGTAAAAATCATAAGAGATTTGTAATCACATATATGTTTTTCCTTCCCAAATCATATTAGTCTTATGACCTTCATGTGATTTACAACATTATAGTAACTAAAGCTTGTATGTTGTTTTGTTTTACCTTTTTACATAGATATAAAAAGATAAAATATTCTTAAGAATAAATTAATTATTTTACCAGATGCCTATCTATGTCTTTAATGATTGCAAGAAAATTTTTATTAGTTTATATAGTTTCTAGATGACATTAAATATTTTATCTCAGACACGCTATTATATTGATGTTTTATTAAGCAAAATACTTTAATTATTTAATAAATGCAAACTAATTGACTATCAAAATCAACATATATTTATGATATTCTAAGCACCTGTAAAACACCAACAATTCCACAGAATAAACTCCATATAAATCCTTCATGAGGATCATTACATTTTAATAGATGATATCAAAGGTCCATATGGAGTTTTCAGAAATGCAGGGAAGCTCTCTACATAGTTATAATTTTAATAACAAAGCAAAACAAAGATGTTCATATAATTTCTGGAAGAGGTGATCCTTGGTCTGAGATCCTAAGAGTCTAGAGAAGGCATGAAAATAATAAAAGAGGACTGAAGCAACATCACCTCACTATGCTTCTCAGAGCATCCCTGGAACAAAATGTCACAATGTTTGCTCTGCTCTCCTCCCATCCTCCCTGTGAAAGCAAGAGCAGAAGCCCAGCTAACATGAAGGCACTCCAGAACATGAAAGCCCCGATGTATTCTTCAGAGGGATCTGAAAAATGCTACCAGGTTGTTTTGTTTGTTTTGCCTTTCAGAGGGGCTTTTGTAGCTACACCATGAACAGATGTATTAGAGAAAAGGTTAAGTTGCGTTACAAAGGAAACCCTTGAACAATCTGTTAAATAATACAGGATGCATTCCTCTTGATGTGACAGTGTGGCTGGTCTAAGCTAGCAGGGTGCTTCTTCTCCATTGGGTCATTCAGAGAACCAATGTCCCTCCCTAGCTCTGGCACTCCGTGAACACTGTTATTGTCCTCTTGGTCAGAGCAAAGCCACTGCTGTACCCATCTTCTGTGAAATGGCAAGAGTGGAGAGCCAAAGGCCATTAATAGATAACTGCTAACACTATTTTAGATCAAATCAAATGCATGATCACCCTACATCCAGGAAAAGATAGAAAATTCTCTCCTAGATGGACAAATATCTACAAGAACAAATTGAAATGGACGGAGGCAAACTCCCACTCTGACACAGTAGACTTTGCATGTTTGTAATGTCTAATTTCTCTGGAGTTATAGAAAATTTGTTTTCATGCCTTTATTAATATAGTCTACCTCTTACAGCCAGTATCGGGAATTCCATTCTCTGATTACACAATAAAATTTAAGGAAGTGTCGAGAAAGGTTTGTGCATGTACTAACAGAGCTCTCAGAATTAAGTTGTGTAGATGTAGCTAGGCAGACCCCGAAGAGAAAATGTGATTCACACTGTTTATGTGTTGAAGTCGATAAGATCTGTGATCCTCATATGTATTTGACAGCCCTTCAACAGCAGTTTGCAGTATGTAAAACCGAGAATTTCAAAAGATAACATAAAGATTACAAAAATCCTATTCGAGATTATGAGTTGTAGACCACCCAGATAAAACCATGTATTTGATACACATTATGATTATTTAAATTATTTTTGTAGAACTGATTTATGTCACACCTACAAGCTACGGTATGCTGGTCTTTTAAAAGATAAAATCAGTTCAGTGAAGGAGCCAGAAAAAGAAGACTGTAAGTAGAGCCTTTATAAAAAAAGGATAAACAGATATTATTAAAGCTCTATATTAGTTAATGAAATAGGAAAATTGGGCTGTTTTGAGGAATTCTGATGAATTTTAATATTAGTGGAGAATTCCTTGTAAGGTGTGAGTAAATGTTTTAGTTTTTTTTTTTTTTTTTTAGCTAAACAAGTGTATTTTATAAAGTTCAATTCTTTTTGATATATTTCCATTCAATGACCACACAAGGTAACAGATGTACATAATTTAATATGTCATAATAATATGGCCTTTTGTTCCTACAACTTTATTTACAAAAAAACAAAACAGAGATACATGTGCTGATTATCAAAAGCATTTTAGCATAAATATATATATGAATATATTATGGCATTTTTAACAGGAACTTGTTATGTATCCCAAAGTTGGATGGTTAAAACAAACAACTAAACCTTCTGCTGGGAAATAAAATAAAGACATAATAGCCTAGTTCTTTATGCTATGTATCAACAAAGTACTAAAGGGACAAACAGACATTTGATGAATACATCTCACAGGGAGAATGGTTGTTGCCATGGTCCTACCACCTTCGGCACCAGAGTGAACTATATACCTCAGAGGAGTATGGAAGTTTAATGAAATATGACAAAGCTGTATTTTATTTATACATCACCCTCAAACCTACATTTAAAAACCTCAAAGGCAGAAGGAATCTAAAATTAAATGGGAAGGAGAGAAAGAATATGAAGCCAAGGAATAAAATTTCTACATATATTTTAATTGTCGGGCACAAAATTAGTTGCCAAATCGTTCCTTAGTTAGTATCCCAGTTTGTCTGAGCTACAGTCTGAAGCAGCAAATCCAGCACTGGTGGTGAGGGAAGAATAGGTGTTGGCAGGTAGTGGGGTTAGAACAGCACATAAGATGTGCACTAGGAAAAGAATATGCCGACAGACCATGACAACTATGATCTCCAAAGACAAACAGTGTGTTGCAGTCACCTAGTGTAAAGAGGAAGTTGCATGCCCTCTCTGCTTGATGTCTGGAGAAATCTTAATAACTTAATTCAGATTACCCTTGTTTTATCTCCCATGCCCATTACTTAATGGACAGGATTACCTAACCTCATGTTTTTAAGATGGCAAACACAAGAGGGAAATCTGCAACGGTACTTACATGGCTATGTAACACTGAGTTTGAAATTCTGTTTATCCCAAATATCCTTTTCATAAATCAGATAGGGCTGTAATCAGTAGAGATACCAACTTTACATAATCATCAATTGTGTTTGCTTTTAGAGCAGCTTCCTACTAGAGATTTGCATGATATTTGCATGTATACATTGCCTTGTCACCGCGTTCTAATTAATGGGAAATGGGATAGCAAATCAAGATAAGAGAGTCAGAAAAGAATGGAAGGGTTCTCCAGCTATGATGGTGTGGAAGGGATTATTCAGAGGTGGGGATGAGTGGGGAGAGGGTGGGCATAGAACAGGGAGATGAATGGGTGATTAATTGGCTCAAAAATAAAACAGAACAAGGCAGCATCTTAAGGAGCACCAAATTACTTTCAGCCCATTTGCAGACTATTCTATAGACGTTAATTTATTTCCAGCGGATAATTTTTGTATATTAGAAGAATTAGAAAGTCAGCAAGCCCCATTGTTGGTTTTATCCATTATTTATTGAGAAGGAAATGAGGGAAGAGAATGGATACAAATTAGACTTGCCTAACTGTTCTGAGAGTACTCTAAAGGGTTGTGATTTTATATGGCCTGAAATTCCAGTGAAGACTGGGAGTTGCCTTTCTGTCCTCTGACATTCAGAATTAAAATAATGGTACAAGGATTTTGTTCAAGCTAAAGCTGTTTCCATAGAGTGAAGTAAACTTATTTTCCCTTGGATTCTGAAGTTAGATATGTAGATAAATAGAAACAAATGTAAATACATATAAATGAAAGGGAAATGCAACCTTAATGAGGACTTACTTTTATAAGCATTTTTATAAGCAGTATGGGGGGTGCTTTAGAAAGACTTGGTCAATTTATGCCTTGCCATAATCCCAGTTGCACCTTAGATTCTAGATTCTTGTCATTTTTCTATGAACATCTTACTAAGCAGTTGATAATGAATTTTGTAATCTTAGTTTTATAAGAGACTCAATACAAGTTCTTACCTCAAGCCAACTATTACCCTCTCATAAGATTTTGCCTTAAATAAAACTTGGATATTAGAAAGGTCTGTTGGCCAACATTAATACATTCCGAAGATAGTGCTTTACTCTTTTGGTCAGAACAGTTCATAGGTTCCCATATTCAGACCAGTTGGTACAAGGCTGAGTATTTTATGGATTAAAGTGTTGGAGATGGAGAAAACTTCAGATTTAGGGGTCAAGAAAGTTGGGATTTAATTTTTTAGGCACTTAGAGCCCGTCACTTGTGAGTGATGTTGAGAACTTGGTTCTTATTCACCGCTTCTCAGAATGTGCTTGTATAATTATTCAAGACTTCTTACCAAGGAGTTCTGACATTATGTATTTAAAAATGCAAAATCAATTAAATACTAATATGCTGTGACTCAAATTTTTAAAAGAAAACGTCCTTTGTTTGTGGCTTGAAACCTGCCATTCTGTTTCATTATTGTAGAAGTTCCCAGCAGGCATGTTCACCCAGATTTAATTATTAAGCCATAAATGTATCTTTGAAATTTTCTCTTTAAACTGAATGCCTAGGAGTAATATAGAATTGCTTTTTCACTCATCTTATATGGCAAATCAGACTTCAATATATATACTAATGTTTTAGAAAAGTGAGCATCCCTGAACAGAGAGTAGTATTGGGTTGTCATTAAAATGGGTAACTATGGAAACGGACTAGGTAAAAATATAGTGAAGTCTTAGTTTAAAGCTCTCCAGATCTATCTAGTAAATGAAAGCTTAATGAGGGCAGGTTCCTCCTCGAATTTGCTTACCTTCCTTTACTCTCTGAATACAGCATGGTGCTTACTATTGGGAAAGGGGGGGGCAATAACGTTCACTGAGAAAATAGACATGTCAGTCGGTCAGGTCTTCGGTACAATAGCTCACTGTCGTGGCCACATGTTAACTACTCTTAATACTAACAATGAAACACATTCATTTTCTTGTTTGATATTTCATTAGTTGTTCTTCCCGTTGCTACAATAAAATATCTGACCCCCCCAAAAAGTAAGTTAATGGAGAAATGGTTTATTTTAGCTGACAGTTCCAGAATGTAGTGTGTCCATCGGGAGGAGCTTGAGGAAGGTCGTTACATTGTGTTCACAGGCAGAGTGTTGAGAAATTAATGGCTCTGCTTGCCAACACTCTCGTTTTTATTTACCCATGAATCTAGACCCTGGGAATGGTCCCATCCACATAGCTGGGTCATCCCAATCTCAATTAAACTAATGAAGTAGTCCCCCAATCATGCTCACATGCATATCTCCCTGGTGACTCTCCATCTCATCAAGTTAACAGTTGCTCTTAACCACCATAAGAATTAAACTTATATATGAATATATGAGCATCTCTAAATGCATATGATCAGCTATTTGTTGTTCATCTGATATTGATTACAAAATACCTCATCAAAGAGAGTCATATTGTACATCAAAATAGAACTGGTTAAGCAAAGTCCTAAGCCATTAGGTGTTGTGATGGAAAGTATGTATATAAATGGAAATAAGAGTCAGAGGTGTGTACCAGTGCTGATGGGAGAGTGTAGGGAAGTATCAGAGAACAACTAAAAAATATTTATTTGAAGTCTCTTGTGAAGACTTTCTACAAGACCTTCCAAGAAATAATACTATGAGGGCAAATCTTCTCAAATGTCATGACATTTACAAGATTATCTGGAAATATCGATATTTGTTGCATATTAAAAAGTTATTTGCCTTCTACCTTTTGAAGAAAATCATTTAAATGAATAAAAATGCAATTAATATAGATAACATATAATAGGCATACATACAAATTACAGGGAGATGTAAGACGCTTATTACATAAACAGCCATATTTGCCTTAAATAAATATGGATTTCCCTGCTATTCTTTTACTTCCTGGTCAAAGGGTACGGACAGTGTGGTAGTTGCACTCATGACAACTGTGAATTGTAATTTGATATTCACATAAGAACGTGTCCTAAAGAGAACTCGTGATTTGTGTACTTCCCTCATTATTCAAAGATAAAGTAATCCCAGGAGAACAACATGGCGCTGGTGCCACAACACACGTAAGTATTACCCTCTCAACAACACCCAATGTCTATAAACCTTAAGAATTTTTCTCCCTCTAATAATTTAAATGTCATGAAAGTAACAAGAAACCAATCGCTTTTCTTATGTCAGAATTGGGAAAAGGTTCAAAAAATATGAAACTCACTACAATCCTGACGTTAGCACCACACTAAATCATAATTTATTTATGATTCTGTCTTATAAACACATGAAAGCAGAAAACCTCCAGGCTCGTGTACAATAAAATATCCCAGCATTAAAACTAAATAATAAAACGTCAAAGATAAAAGACTGATAACCACCCAAACATCTTTCCCATACCGCCTATGAAAAAAGAAATCTATATAAATAAGTAGACTATAAAACATTAAATCTACAGAATTATAGATTTATTATAGGGTAGCATAGGACAGTCCTCAACCTGTGGGTTATGACTCCTTTAAGGGGAGTTAAATGACCCTTTCATGGGAGGAGTTGCCTAAGACCATCCTGCATATCAGAAATTACATTATGATTCATAACATTAGCAAAATTACAGACATAGAGTATCAAGGAAGTAATTTCATGGTTTAGGGGTCTGGGGGGTCACCTCAACATGAGGAACTGTATTAAACAGTTACAGCCTCAGGAAGGCTGAGCTGGAAGGTGGCGGGATAAGGCTTCTTTGCCTTTACTGGACTCAATTTCTGCTTCTGTGTTTCTTGCACAGAAGCACATCAATAGAAATAAAGTCTCCAACAAAAAGTTCACTATTACCGATCTAACACAAAACATGGATTCATATTTGGTGTCTTGGGTGTTTAAAAGCTCTTGCAACTTCCAGATTCTGGTGCTGAAATTGCATGCACTATTAACCCCAACGCTGAAGCTTATTGTCTGTCTGGTTTTTTTTTTTTTTGTTTTTTTTTTTTTTTTTCCTTTTGCTCACAAGATGTTATAATGAGGAGTTTCACTTTCTTCCAATGTAATTTCCCTGGAAAACTAAGGAGGTCAGACAGTGATCCTGCTCTTCCTCACTTAATCACTAGTGATAAGGTGGCATAGAACTGGGTTATTTTACCTGCAGCTTCTTTAGAGCTTGCCTTTGGATATGAACCCTATGAGCATAGAACACATCGCAAATTGATAAATACTAGCCTGGATAATTCCAGGGAATGAAATAAGGTGAGCATTCAAAATAAGCACTTGTCTAGATGAGGAAAATATCATTTCCCATTTCCCAAAGTCACACAACTGTGTGTGACTATATATGTTCAACTACCTCTAAAAAACAATACCAAGTCTGCTGTGCTCTATTTAAGATAGTGAACAACCTGACAGTCTGAGGAATGACACAGACTTCCTATGGTATATGTTCAGGGCAGGGCAATGGTGAGCTCTGGTTTTCCAATGGTTGCCGATTTTCCAACTGGGTCTTCCTTAACATACCACACCAACTATGGTGATAGATTTCAGACCCTTTCACAAAACTTCATGTGCTTCCATCGCCCCAATTACACTTCCACCTGCATCTCTACTTTAACGGAACATTCCAAAGGTTTGGACGAGACCACTACCAAGGAACATGGTGACTAATGCCTGTGATCTTAGTACTCAGGAGGCTGACGCCAGATGATGAGGAAGTGAAGGCCAGCTTGACTTGCATGAGAGGCTATATCCAAACCCAGGCAAAACAAAGAAAAATCAGGAAAGCCAGATATGTATAGGTATACAAAACATTGACCTTCAGAAAAGAGTGTCTTTTAACTCTACACTTTACAAATGGGTTCTTATTGAAGAGGAAAGGAATTCCCACATTTTGGCTGAAGTGGTATAGATACAAGCATAGAGATAGAGAGCTATAGTTATTGACATATAATGACATATAGACATCTATCCTGCTATGACAATATTCCAGAATGTGGAACGTGTAAACTGATGTGGAGTGCACAGGAACAGCCATGGCTTGTGTCACTGGAAATAACCTTATGTCCACAAGGATAAGCTTAAATGTTTTAGGGTGACAAAGGGGCTGGTACCGTATTTCTTTTAAAAATAAAGTAAATATTTGTTAAAGTGTTCTTTATTCAATCAGTCATGAAGATAATTTAAATATTGCTTGGGGGAAAATCCTATGGTCAAGAAATCAAACCAAATGCCCAAGTGCAATGTTTATTTATTAATATTATCGTGTGGGCATCTTTATCACAAGATGCCCAAGAGATAGTTTGGCTTTCTAATATCCTTTGTCTTCCATGGAAATAAAAGCGTGCATCAGAAGACACAATCATGCTCTTCCAATGTAGGATGACATATTATGGAAATTAGTCATGCACAGAAAATTGGTATAACCAACACCATTGCCAACCCGTATCTGGGGAATGCTACTGTACGAATTGTGTAATAAACATCCTATGCACATTAAATGAGACAAAATCGCTGGGAAAATGGGTGAGGAGGAAGATGCTGAGAAAGGATTATAAAATATCTTTATGAACATTGGCATAACTGAGAAGACAGAGTTTTCTGGCTTTATTCTTTTGACAAAGTGTCTTTATAGTGTGCCTTTCACTGTATCCTATCACTGAGACACACACTGCACAAGACATATACCTGTAAAATTCATAGTTCCTTTTGTCAGGTTTGTTGCTGGTATTCAGTACATGTCTGGTATGCTAACTAAGTGGTAAATTTACAGTGCACACAGGAACACCTTTCCTAAACACATTCCCTTAAAAATATAAAGTGAAATATGCAGAGAGCCATAGCATGAGCAGCATCCAGTCTGCTCCTTTGAGCCCAAGAGCAGAGCCTTCTTTGGCTTCTGTAACATTCCTCTTTGCACTAGTTGTGTTTGATAGAAAACCTCTACATTGTCACATAATTATTTTGAGCTCAGTGGGATCAGGTGCATATATCACCAGTCCCCAAATCAGAAGTCTTATATGTCTGCTTTTACCGGTGTTTATTTTTCAGAATGTCTATGTTTCAGAATTACATATTATTACTTAAGACATCTTGCCATGTTTTGACTGTTACAGCCTCTGGTTTCCACAATTTTCATGTTCTTGGAAGTCAGCATTGTTTTTGCTTTTCAGAGAATGTATTGTTATCCTTCTCTCTCTCTCTCATTATGGAGGGAGAAGGGTTAATAGCTATTAGTAGGTAGCATTCCCTTCTAGAATCTGAACGAGCTTTTAAAATTTGTTTTCCCTCCCTGAATTTATAAATATTTTAATCAATAATGTATCTATTATTTCCCAAGTGGGTCCTAAGGAGTATGTTTGATGGCCTCACACAGCCATTCCAGGAGAACAGACTCTCTCAAGCAGCTGACAACAGCGAGCCCAGCTCTGTTTTCCCTCTCCCCAGTCCCTGTGTTTTAGGTTAGCAAGCAAAGGCACACTCACTCCATCACTGGACCAATGAAATTGATGTTATACAAGGTCCCTTACTCCCTTCTGCTGAACTTGCATTGTACTGTCCATTGCATATCCCATGCAATGCTAGCCTGGAACAAAAGGAAGTCATCAGAGGAAAACAGAGTCTGCCCTCCACATCACAATTGTACTTGATCAGCATCAGCTCCACATTAATAGCAAGACAGGGGTCCAGTAATGATGTTGGCAATGAAACAACAGAGTCAAAACTTCCATGGTTTCCATGAAGTGACTGTCCAAGGTAGAAGCCTGAGCTTTAGATGGATTCTCCCCTTCTTTCTCATAATGTCACAGATGATTGAGAACCGGTGCCCTTTGTATTGTTTGGAATATTCCCTTCCCGTTGTTGCCTCTCATGCCAACTAGAGAACTACACTTGCTTTCATATATGACATACTTGCTTTTAAAAATCTAATTAAAACTTTCCTTCTGGTCCTTAGGTAGAAAGATGGCTCTGCTGAGATGGGCTCTTAATTAATGCACTGAGAGCCTCTGAGTCCCACCTCTCAACAGGAATGATTGACGTCCAAGGATACATAAATTACACTAATTGAGCTCTGCCTCTGTATAGGCTTTCCACAGCCAACTCATCAGAGAAGCTAGGTGAGTAGAGCAGCAGAAAACGTTTCTCAATATGTTCTATGCTCTCCCAGAGGGTGGAGAAGGTCCTCCCAGGCTGTGGAGAAGGTCCTCCCAGGCTGCTGCACATTACAAACAGAGAAGGGAGCTCTTTTCTTCAGTTTTAAGATGTAGGTTTTGTGTTGTGGGCTGTTTTCTTAACTATAAAAATTGTCATTTTACCACAACCATTTAAATTCAAATAATTGTGTTCACCTTACATGTTCCATGCATCAAGACTTGCAAGCCAATTGCTGTATTAAAAAAAAAAAAAAAAAAAAAAAAAAAAAAAAAAAAAAAAAAAAAAAAACACCACATGGCATTATTTGTTGATATTAAATTGTGTTGCATAGCAACCAGTGCATATGCTACAAAGGGATTGTTTGAAATCAAATCCAATCTTAGTCCTAGAATTTAGTTTTCAAAAATTTACCTAGTTGTAAATACCCTACTCCCCAGTTTTAGTCACAGATGATATTAAAATGTTTTCTTTCATCCTGAAAGAAATGGATGAACATATTAAGGTTCTTACTTGCCTGAAATCTAATAAATCAATTGGCATAATCTGGTAGTTTAATAATCTAAAGTAAAACTCATATATGGGTCCATTGTCTTTAGGTGAAGATATTAGATTCTAAGACATTAACTTAGTTTTTTAAATCATATTACCTTTAAATCATATTACTGAAATATATGTATTACTCAAAAATATAAAAAGGAGTAGAACCTTATTACATAAAAATTTTAAAAAGAAAAGAGGGGGATACTCTATTAAGGAACAACTAAGCATGAAGTACTATCCTGATATGAATATTGCTGTTAAAAATTAGCAAAATAAGGAAATATGTCAGACATTAGAGACCCCGTGGCTTTAAGTTTAAAAATATCAAAAAATGACTAAACTTAAGTACGCATTAACACTAAACAACAACCAACAAAAAGTAGATGAAAATAGGAGTGGTCCATTGAATTCAGGGAACTTGTGTGTACTGGGACCAAGGATGGGAAGAGTTGTCCTAGGATCTAAAGTTCCCACAGACATTAGAAGACCATGTGCCTCCACTATGTCTCTCTTTGTCTGCCCCACAGCACTTTGCAGGACCTGGTCTTTCAAGAAAAAACTGGAGCCTCACTTAAAAATACCACCATAAAATGGCCATCTCTTTATGGAAAATTATAGTTACCTGTGAGAAAATTTAGAAATGGAGTAAAAATTGGGAACATACCAACAAACTCTTAACTTGATAATCTTGTTTTAAAAAAAAAAACATAAAAACTATAAGCTGCCTTTACCATTAAGCTGTTTGTTTTTCTGGCAGACGTTTTATGAGATATAATGTGTCAAAGTGGATGAGGCATACATAATATAACATTGCTGTTCAAAAAATTTCAATCTAATTGAACAAGAAACAAATGCCTCCAAAGGCTAGTATTTACTTTCCTGGTCTGTAATTGTGTGCCCATAACATCCCCTCATCCAAGATTATATTCTAGACAAGGTATGATGCTCGAAGTGGTTCTCTGTGAAACTATACATGAAATGACTCAACTCCCCCAAGAGTTTGTGAGGTCAATAGTTATGAAAAGGTTCTGTCACACTGTGTGCCACTGGTCTCATATTCATAGAAATATTTATTACTAGAAAACATAGCCATATTTCTAACATTGGTAGATAATTCTATTTGAATTCACTTTTTTAAATGTAGTTAACAGAAAATTTAAGGTTCATTTCACAACACCATGTTGATAATACCCCTAGATAAAAGTATATAAAATATCTCCAAGGGTATTACCTTCTCCTTCCTATGTGCTGGGTAATTATAGTGCTGACGTCTGACAGAAAGCTATAAGTCACTACCAAATGAAGCAGTCAGCACTAAGATGAGCCGGGGCTACCTTGCTTCAAATGAAACCATTAATGTAATAGCCTATCACTCAAGCTAATAAAATCAGCTCTTACTCTCGTCTGTCTTAGAACATGGACACCACATCCAAGTTCCCAGTAGATGCATTACATCACAGTCACACAGTGAACATGTACTGAACTCGTGCTCGCACACACACACACACACACACACACACACACACACACACACACAGTACAATGAAATATCAGTAGACTCTTCTCTCATCTTAAAAATAGAACACTTACCCTGTGGTTGGTGCTCTGGTAAATTTTTTAGGCATCCTACAGTTTCATTTAGAGTTCATGCAATCCTTCAAATGAGTGGCTGCCCATCTGTTAACATACTATTGCTGTTTGATCTCTGGGTTGATTACTTGATTGTAAGTTTTTTAAGTTGTGTGGTTTTATTTTTCAATATTCGTTAGCATTTCTTAAGAAAAAATATATATAAAAAAGAAGCAAACGTATACTTTAATAAACTTTTGTATCATTGCTTGTTCTTAGCATTTTGATTTGTGAAATGAAATGATTGTCATGGTCAAGAAAACAACACAGATACTCACAAGTTCCTTCTCTCCAATACAGATACTAATTATAATTACGTAACTTTTGCATAAAAATGTATATCTCCTTAAACATCCATATGTCTGTCATATTTTTGTTTCCAAAAAAAAATGATGAGAATTTTCAACATCAAAAAGCAAGAGAATCAGTCAGATTATCACACACCACTGCCATAGTTTCTATTCTATATAGAAGTGACATTATAAATGACATTTTGAGAGATGAATGATCAGAGGATTTGAAGACAAATACGATCTGATGCATATTTTAAGTTAATTTTGTTGACATACATAGGTATGTGTTTCATTGGGAACTTGGCGTGCACATATACCGTTATATTTGCTCTGACTCTCCAGGCCCACTGTTTTCCATTCTTGCTTTTATTCTCCTGATGGCCCCATTTCTTCTTTTAAAGGACATTCCTGATTGTTATGTGGAGGGTACAATAAAGAGTAAGACAGGCAGAAAGAAATGCTTGTCAGGTGATGATTCTAATTATTCAGGTAAGACTTGGTGGCACTTTGGACAGAGGTGGTTGAGGAAGAAGTAATGATATATTTTATATTTTTATATTAAAAGGGTACATAAAGAAGATTATTAGAAACATGATTTCATAAGCCCATTTTGATCTATTGGGTGTTTAATTGGAAACCTAAGGCAAATAAAACTATATATATATATATGTCCATATTCATATCCAGACTCACACTGTGGCTTTCTCTCGTGAATGCTCCTCTAGAATCAAACTATTTTGACTTTTTTATTGTTTATTTTATTTATTTACATTGCAAATGTTGTCAACCTCCGCAAACCTCCTATCACATCCCACTCCTCCCTGCTTCTATGAGGGTGTTCCACCTCACACCATCCACTCCTGCCTTACTTTCCTAGCATTGGGGCCCTGAGCCTTCACAGGACCAAGGGTCCCTCATCCCGTTGATGTCAGATAAGGGCATCCTTAGCTACATAAGCAGCTGGAGCCATGGGCCCCTCCATGTGTACTCTTTGGTTGGTGGTTTACACCTGATTCTTATACCATGATGCTCTGTTTTATTACACAATGAAATGAGAAATTCCTTGCTGATCTCCTTCCCTCATATATCGTCCTGAAGGATTTTTCTAGTCTTGTTAAAATGGGCAAACATGAAAATTTTAGTTTCAAGTATAGTTTTTAAAGTCTGTGTGTGCACTTGCACACATGGATATGTGCACTTGTGCACTTTCAGATCTCCCCTTGGCATAGTGTTTCCAAGACTTTGCTGCCATCCCCATCTTTTACAGGAGTGCAGGGGAGCCTAAGCTCATGCTTGCCAACACTTTAGTGCTGATCCATCCTCCCTGTGCCCATCAAATGTTTAAACATGAATTGAATTATTATTAAATTCAAAGACAAATTGAAAGGGGTTCAATAACTTTGAAGTCGATAGTACCCTAATAAAAAGTACAGAGGAGATGTGGAAGTCATATCTCAGAGGCTGATCACTCTGAGAGTTTCCACCATGTGAAGGTTCTGGGTTCAAATCCCTACCTCTGGAAAAGGCAAGCAAACTGAAAAGTGTTAAAAGCAAAATGCTGGGTAAATGTTATCACCTACTTATTCTTTTCTTTTCTTTTTTTGAAACAACTTTATTTTAAGAAACAAAGATAAATGTACAGATTTTAAGCATTTTTTGCATAAAAGTATACAATACATTTTTGTCAGTATTTGTTTTTTTTTTTTTTTTAAAGGTTTGATAGTGTGATCAAGATCCCACTAGTTACAATGAGCATAAAGTACATGTAAAACAAGATGCAACTGGAAATAGTCAAAGTTTTCTTGGTGTGTAAAGATTATTTTTTACAATGAGCAGACAGTACATGTAATACAGGGTACAACCCGGAATTTGTCAATGTGTTCTTGGTGGGTAAGGATTGAGCATGACTTTTTTTTGTTTTGTTTTCTTTTCTTTTCTTTTTTTCTTGAACTTCATACAGTCTGTGAGTTGTTTCTGGGGCAGTGCGAGCCTCTGGGCTTAGCATCTCACTATCAGTGACTGCATATTATATCTGTTCTTTTGTGACTGGGTTATCTCACTCAGAATGATATTCTCTAGATGCAGCCATTTTCTTAAGAATTTGGTTAAGTCTTTGTTTCTGGTGGCTGAGTAGTATTCCATTGTGTAAATGTACCACAATTTTTGTATCGATTCATCTACTGAAGGACATCTGGGTTTTTTCCAGCTTCTGGCTATTATAAATAGAGCTGTTATGAACATTGTGGTGCATATATCTTTGTTGTGTATTAAAGTGTCTCTAGGGTATATGCCCAGAAGTGGAATAGCTGGGTCTTTATTCTTTTCTTTTTTAAAGATTTATTTTTATTCATTTGCACGGGTGTGTATTCAACTGTATGACTGTGGATGGTGGTGGTGCTGGAGAGTGTGCCCATGGAAGTCAGAAAAGGGTACCAGATCCTGTGGCCCTAAAGTTCATGGGCAGTTGTTTGGTGACCACCTGGTATGGGTACCAGGAGCCTATCTCCAGTTCTGTGTGATGGAAGTGCATGCTCTTAAGTCCAGAGTTTTCTCTCTAGCCCCTCATTTACTTATTTTATCCTGAGTTCCTCAGTAGAATGTTCAATTTTCATATCTGTGACCTATGCCTTTGTTTATTTACATTCATTTTGCAGATGCATGCAAGTATGAATTGTTCCTGCTGTTAATCTGGCTGATAATAAAAATATTAAACACCCAATTTGCCAACACATATTCTTTGCTTTGAGATGTTGGGCTACTATTTTTGTACCAAAATTACAAATTCCTAACACATATTTCCTCCACAATTTTGCTAGTGGCAGTTTGTACAGTAGCCAGAAGGTAACTAAGGAAACAGATTTTTCATGTTTTCAGAGGTAGATATACCCGAGATGGAACATCCTATGTACATGCAAAGAGGAGGCTGTAAAAATAAAATATGTTAGGCTGGATAATCATCTATAATGTTAACAGTCCAATTGCTTGTCATGAAGAGGAAGGTTGTGCTTTAATTAAGCAATAAGACATGACAGGGTGTAAATTATGGAGTAATAATTCTTGTCTAGTATATTGTTAGACAAGAGGCCAAGAGCCAGATGTCATTGCCTCTATCATGATAAAATTATTATGCCACAATTTCAATCTGGAATATCGCAAGATAATTCTAAAATATTCCTCAAATTTGACTAAATTAAAAGTATCTACTAAGCATATTACTTAAATTTTAAATTAGAGAGTACCTACTCTAATTATGTAAGATCCTGGACATTAGTGTGTTTACCTGTTTGGGAACACAGAGCAGGCATATGTATTAAAGGTCACTTAATAATTGATTATCTGGCTCCTAGGGAAAAGACCCATTGATTTATTGGATCAGAAATGATGACAGTTACTAACTTTGGAGGAAACTAAAACGAACCCCTTTGGGCTGTTTTGCTTCACAAAGCAGCACTAACTAGCAAATGAATCTTAAGGGAAAAAAATACACATTCCTGAGAAAACCTGACAAAGGGTAGAGTTGATTAACAGAACTTTGGATCCTTTTGGAATCAATTCGATTTGTTAAATCTTATGCTTCCCCCCTGCACCATGCCATGTTGGAGATCTCCTTTTGTAAGACTTTAAAACAGATCTCTTATCACAGGAAAACACATTGTTTGAAATGACATTTTTTTTTAATCAGAGAAAATTCATTTCTGCCCACTCAAGAGAAAAGTGTTTGAGGGCAAGCCTCTGACTATAATAAAAAAGATCTCTCCTTTTCATCCACAGAGCACTGTGGCAAGCAGCCTTTCAAAAGGAGATTTCTTTTTAAAGTTATTATATTTTCAAACCTTTATTACCAACATTGTATACATTTAGGATGGTTGATGTATTAACAAGTTCAGCTTCCTTTGTGGCTGTTGCAAGGTGAATGTCATGTTACACTTGAAAATTTCAAGGCTGTCTCTTTCAAGTTAATGTACTTAATCATCAAATTTGACCCCCTCTTTGTACATACAATGCCTAGAGGCTGCTTAATATAGAGATCAAATAATGATAGATAAGGTAATTTTTAGAGGCTATATATCCTCATTCCCTCCAATGTGCCTGTTAATCTAGCCCAGGATTATTATTTTATTCAACAAGATTAATAGTTGTGTCTTGCAGTATCTCTTACATAAATATAATCCCTGCTATGTTCAAAGAAATAGAACCCAAATTATCAGCTACAGAACTCTTAGCAGAGATAGTCAATCCACTCAGTCTAGGAATGTTGAGTGCCTGCCATTGCTCATTTTGAAAGCATGCACTCAGTGGTTAAGCATCTTCCTTCAGCTCCACCACCAGTTGCATATCTTCACAAGCACTGTGACAGAAAGGAAGTCCTGCAGTATTGCACAGAAGCATTGTACCTTCAGCATATCCTGAACCGATTGTCATCTCAGCAGAAAGGATCCCATGATCATGGGATCATACATAATAGCTGTAAGCAGCCTTTTCTTCACTAGGATTAATTCTAGACCAGGCATGCCATTTGTGTGCTGGAGGTATTGATGGACTACCTCCATCCTGACCTATAGAAGGGAAGGGAAGAAAAGCCTGACACAGAAGTTAAGGACACAGAAAAGACAAGACAACCAGTGTCCAAATTCAGCAGCACAGATCTGACCCCGCTACATGTCATCATCATCTCGCATCTGAACCATTACCTCGTCCTTCCTAATGCCATTTTATAGATTATTGTTCCAGTCCTTGTCAAATTCGCTTTTTTGAAAATCCTCGGCTGCCCCTCAGCCTTGACCCCCCACTCCTGATTTCTTCCTTATAAAGTCAGTTGTTTTGATACCTACCGTCTCAGGCTGACCATCAAATGGGATTGTCTGTACCAAAACAGTGTCTCAGAAAAAACACCATCTGCCATTTCTCACAAGTACACTCATAACACAAGTTCTTGAAATGCCTTGTTGGATATAAAGTGGGATTTGAGTGTCAATCAAAAGCAGAATAGGGAAGGTGATACGTTTTGTCACACATAACAGAAAACATAAAGATTACTATGGGTAAGAGTCACTAACAAGAGGGCTGCAGAGTTGGGTCAGCAGTGGAAGCCATTGCTGCTCTTCCAGGGGCCCTGGCTTCGGAGTCTTGTGGTCACAAATAGCTTACAGTTCTATGAACAGTCACTTCTAACTCCCATTCCAGGGGATCTGCCACCATCTTCTGGACTCAGTGGGCAGTGTCATCAACATGGTGAACGTACATAGATGAGGGTAAACAGTCAGAGATGTAAAGTAAAATAAGCCTTTTAGCTTTTAGGGGGAAAAAACCCCAACAATCATTATTGGCTCAGCCCTACCTTTATTTCCCAAAGTTCTGCTTCAGAGACAACATCTCTGAAGTCATGGGAATAAAGGCAGCATCATGAAACCGCCAAGCCACTGGGTATCTCTAACTTGGTTTCCGAAATGTAATAGGAAGTTGGTTGTATTTTAGTACAGCATCTAATGTGTCCAAGGTGGGGAGGGGAAGAAAGAGCAATGGGAAAAAAATTACTCAACTAAAAATAGCTCAGTAGCAGTGAGACACAAGGAAGGACACTGTCCATCTCCTAGAGGGAGCTCAGACCTTGCCCTGCGGCCACCCTCAGTGCAGGGGATTAGTGTTCCTAGATAAAACCTCATGTCAGATAGAGATGTATAATTATAGCTCATCTGCAAAGTAGGTGTTGGCTTAGGGCATGGAATACTATTTAATGAAACGAGATAATAATATTCGAGGTTTGCAATAAATGGGGTGGGGGAGCAGGCGCAAAAGCAGAAAAGAACTAAACTCCATTAGCATCGAGGCACCTGAAGGTAATCAGATCTACACCTGGTACTCAAAGAGCTCCAGGTCAGGTGTTCTGCATGCAGAAATACTTTTGACGTGAGGAGGTTGGTCGGGGTCCCATATAATCAGCTATTCTGAAAGCATAAAAGAGAAAAATGTCTCCCTCACTAGAGCAAGGGCTGTGCATCTTACACCGCTGCACTTGTCTACCGGATTCCCATCCCCACTCTCCATAATTCAAAACAAGCAGGCAGCAGGCTGTGCAGATGGAGATGAAGCAGCCAAAGTCCGCATGGAGCATTATAGATCTGGCTAGTTGTCTAGTTAACAGTCAGCTATTTTTGGATAATACCCACAGTTGTGTTGCAAAAGTGAAAAGGAAAAAAAAGGGATAGATTCATAAGTTGAGTATATAAAGGCATTTCTACAGGTTGGTATAGGAGTTGTGCTGTTTCTTGGTATTGAGACTGAAGATTACTCAAACTGAATTCCATTGCAACCAGCAGCATGGAGGATGCACTGAAAGGATACTGTGGGTCATGTTGGTAACACCACACCAGTTTGGATCCCCAGAGAAACAGTGTAGGCACTGATTATACTTTGTGTGTATCTTGTTTGTTTTCTGGCTTTGCATAAGCAGATGGCTGAGTGGCTAGGAGACTTCCCAGCTTGTCATAGAAACACAGGACACCAGACACAAAGGAGGCTCTGAGTAACTGTGTGCACATCAAAATGATGGGCTGGCATTTCTCAGCCTGCAGGCAACACTAGAGATTTATCTCTAGTTAATAGAAGTTGGAAGTTCATTTAGGTAGCAAAGCAATCTGAAGAATCAAACACATGCTTTTGAGAAGTAAACTCTTTGGGAGAAAAAAAAACACTACTCATTTATTTCATTTGTAGTACTGGAGATTTAAACTATGGCCTCATATACAATAAGCAAGTGGTCTATATGGAGCTGTATGTCCATCCCTCTTTCTTTTACTTTTATTTTGCATGGAATCTCACTAAAATGTCCAAAGTGGCTTTGAGCTCACTTTGTAGTCCAGACAGACCTTGAAGTTGTGAAATATTTACCTGTCTTAGTCTCCTAAGTTCTTAGGACTATAGTGTACAACACACAACTTAAAAATATTGTTTGTAAAAAAATACAGTTATGTGCTGGCAGATATTCATTCAACTTATCATTTAGGGTCTAAATCAGATTACCGATTACAAAAACCCAGTCCGATATAAAGGCCAGTTATCATCCTGGTGTATGTAACAGGAGTTGAAGGTATATCAGTAGTAGTTTTGGCAACAGAGAAGACATAGTATTGAACAAGACGTATCACATTTAAAAGGCTTTCTACTTGTTGGATCTGTGTTCTAGGTTCCAATGATATAATGACAAATGAAATAAGAAAGCTATTTATATCCGAGTTGGAACAAGTATAAAGTATATGTTTTAAGGCAAGTACATAATGTATGATTTGGATGTTCCAATAGAGAGAAAGTATTAGGCTGGAAGATGAAGATGTTTCCTAACTAAGAAACGTGGTGAAAGATATCTACCTAAAATAGATGACACTTCAAAAGGCATTTCACCTTTTGAAAAGCAAAGGCAGTCACCTAGGAAAGGTGATCGGGATGTCATCTTACTTACATGAATATGATTATGATCTGCTGTGGATGATCCACTGTGACTGGGAGGCAAGTGGACATCAGTGGGTTTATATTCTTGGAGATCACGCTGCCAGAATCACATGGCCATAACCACAGTTCTCCTTGCAGAACTGGACATTCTGAAGTGTTCCTAAGGGCCCAAGAGCAATTCGTGAATACCATTTCCACTCCATTTTTTTTCATAATCACCTTTAATAACACGATATGCAACTTGAGACAGGAACAGTAGTCTTGGTCACCGTGTGGGTTCTAGGTCCCCTCCGCCCTGGCACTGTTACCTTCTCATGCTTTGTTAGGTTTTACAAAATCAACTGTGAAGTACAACGCTGTCTACTGCCCACCAGTAAGGCCTTCCTGGTTTCTCTCTTTACCATACTAGATTTAACCAGCAGCTTGGGAAGCTCTATTGCTAAAGGGACCATCAATTCGAAGTAGATACCTCTTCATTTGCCCATATATCCAAGACACAGTGTGTTGTGTACTGCCTTTTTGCTCTAAGAATAATTAAAGGGGAGAAAAGATGTCTCCTATCTTGTACCTCAAAATTACATAATTTAGTAACTTGCAAGTTGTTACATTCATTGTGACCTCTATGAACTTTTCAAAATGTTGTAAAGATTCTTATACAGTCTTTTTATATATAAAAATTTACTGGAAAAATTTAAATGAAGAAATTATTTTCTTGCTATAATATGTTCTGGAAAAATAATTCAGATTCTTGTAATCGTAAGTCAGCCACATCCTTGATAAACTAAGGAGTTTGAGTCAACTGCTTAGAAACTGGAGTGTGTATGCTCTGGTAAGATGGTTCGACTCGAAACAACTGTTGAACTGACTATTCAGAAATGAATCCATTAAATTGAATGCTAGTGTGCCTCATTTGGCCCAAAGCAAGCAATTTTGAACCCTAACATGGATTTCAGGAGATACCGCGTGTCTTTGGCTGTGACTTCAGCTCCCAGAATTCTGTGTTTATCCTCAGCCACGGTTTTCTCATTTCTTTCTCATACCTGGCGTCTGCATGGGAAGACAAGCAATTACCTGTAATACAAATGGCCGATCATGGCTTGGCGGATATTCCTGAGCTCGACGTTAGTAAGGTTTATAGCCCTTCCCATGGGTCTTTCTTGATCTTGGGAAATATTGCCCTTGATTGCGGCTCTGACTGTTAAAAATAAAAGACGATCTAATTATTTGATCACCGATGTCCTAAAAACCTCATCTCATGTAAGAGAAATCCCTTTCTTGTAGATTTGTGATGGCATACAAAACTAAATATTGTTAGAGAGCACCTCTGAGCCAGAGGAATTGGGGAGAGAAATGCAGGTAAACGGACGTAAAGCTACCCGACACTGGGGGATTAGAAGAAGCAGCTGCAGACACCGGGTCCTGCATGTATGTTTTCCTTAATCGAGGGATAGCTTGTGCTCTTCCTGTGAAACAAAGGAAACGTCACGTCACCTCCTCTTCTGCCCAGTAGTACAGATACCAAGAAAAGCAACTGCAGCTTAAAGAGGAAGGGAAAGCTTTTCCATTGTGGTGCGATTCATACCAGAATCGTTCCAATAACAATAATTTCATAAATAGATGAATATATCTTCCAAATTCCTTCCTCACCAAAACAACAGAGCTTTTCACGCCGCTCTTTAGAAAATGGAACAACGGAAGCTTCTGAAGCAGGTATTGCTGGCAGTGTGAAATTGTATCCTGTGTGCTTCAAGGTGGCCTGGGAAGGAAACAGTAGTGATAAGAATGATTAAACCCTGTCGGGTGGGGTTAGGATGGTAGAGCCTCTCTGCCTTGTGACAGGCTGTGACAGTCAAGCGGCACTGAAGCAGAACAAACTCCAGTGGCAGTTTGCTGTGAGCAGTACAACTGTGAAAACTGCTGCGCCAAAGCCATGTTAGGGACAACAACCAGCAGACTTTGCAGCCCGACTACCTGACTACTGACGGCTACACCGTGTTTCCCGGAGAAGTCGGGGAGATCCTCCCTGCTGTGATCAGGCACAAGGCTGCCTAGACCTTCTTCTCAAGCTATGCGTCTTGTCATGGTTCCGCAACACAGCGAAGTACAACCAAGAGATGGTGCTCACACGCGATGCGTGTGTAATTTATAGAGTTTTGTGTTTAGAGCAATCATAGGCAGCCAACAAAAGAGAAACCTTGCCTTTGTGTGAAATCTAGTCCCAGTTATGCGGCTTGTAAGAATAGGTCACAGAGCCGATGGAAAGCTACCAGCAGGAATAGGGTGAAATACTTCACACCCGGAGCTCAAACAGTGAACTTAGCATTGCCACCAGTTTCCTGAAGAGTTGAAAAAAAAAATTACTTTGCACCCATGTGGCTTCACAGGTTTTTATTAGAAGCAACAATAGACACTTCTCAGCAGCAGTAAATGAGAAACCTCTCCATTCTGTAATAACACGGGGAGGGTGTCTCAGGCTCCGTCATCCTTGGGGAATTCTACTTCTGTGGGCTGCAAACTAGAGGAGGCCGCCCATGGTGTTGCTGATGACGGTGGGCTCGATTTGAGCATTGTGTCATATTTTACGTGTTTGAGGAAGTCCAAAAGAGAGGGTACGATTCATGTCTGGATTCCTCGGGGTATAAGGTGCCATAGCTTTTCTGAGGTCACATTATATAGGTGTGATATGCGCTAGGAATTGCTCTCAGATCCTGAAACCAAACTTGCTCTCTAAGAAAGCTAATCTGAATGACTTCATCCGTGCACAGATATGAGCATCCACAAGCTGATAAGCTTAGCACAAGGATATTTATAGTCCACAAGAAAAGTTCCCACTTCTACCCAGTTAGTAAAAAAACAATGGCTATTAATTTATAAACTCCTTCTTAAATGAAAAATGACCTGAACATACTCGCAGGCCCCAAATAATTCATATGGCCAGTGATTTAGAGGTTTCATCTTCTTTACCTGCAGCTGAAAAGGCAGATGAAATCATTCAACGTTTACTGCTAGGGTAAAGAACATATTTTTTTAAAGGGGTAGTAAATTAGCTTGTGCTGGAAGCATCTATTTCCCTGCCTTCATCACTGCCAGCTCCTTCTGTTTACTTTGATCAATGATTTGCAAGCTACTATTATTATTTATGTGTTCTACAATTACAGCTAGCGACACCTCCCCTTCTCCAGCCCTAAGCCACAAATGTGAAGGGAATAAATGCTGTTTATTATGACAGCCTGCCTTTTGTCTGTGGAACAGTGACAAACTCCAGCCCTGACAGCTCGCTACCAGTTTTTACTAGTGCTCCCCCAACCTGCTTCTCAAGTATTCCAGGGAATATGACAGTAGACAGAAGTAAATGGAGATGCTGCGTGAGATTCTATTGCCTCCCATCAAGCTCCTTCTGGGACCTGTGTTGAATAAGGGATGGGTGGTCCAGTGGTATGTGGATGATTTAAAGTTTCTGTGCATCTTTGAAGTAGAGGCAAACAAGACTTCTTTGCCTATTAAACGAGAAAGTTTGGCCACACGGGCATTGACTTTTTATAAGTATTTGATTTGAAAAAATGACAGTCACCTGTAAATGGGAAGAAGGGTTACAGATGTAAGTCATTTGGTTGGGAAATATTTTTGTTTCTCCATTCAAAGATATTTATCAGGCATGAAGCCAAGATTGGGAAGGATAGAAGTTTGTTGAGTTTCCCAAAGAGTCTACACTAATGAACTTTCTAATCTATGTTAAGGCGTGTGTATACTGGCTAACTGTACCATATGGAGTAGAATGGATTGATAAATAAAAGAGTCATTATGAATTTTATAGACTCAACTTCGAGCTAATGGTAGGATGGTAAATATTGGTCTGCTTACCTGTGGCATAATCAGAAAGGCAAAGATCTTATACTGGTAGAGAACCTACCACTTAAATCTGATTTCACAGTGAGACTGGTTTTAATGCAATGAAGTTCTCTTTTCTTTTATTATTCCATCCTCTGTAATTTCTCTCCAGAAGAATTTTTTTTTCTTTCTAGAAGTATTTTTTTAAACTAGCTGCTTATTACCTTCACGATTCTGTTTTAGGAAACACATTAAAAAATCAATACCAACTCCATGTATTGCTTAACAGATCTTTTATAACTTCCAAAAATGTTTAAATGATTTATCTTCCTTCTTTGACAGAAATTCCTTTGCCTGAATCTTCAAAATATAGTTTGACATTTTAGAATCCAGCAGGGGTGGAGACAGATTGTGAGTGGAAAGAAGAAAATGAATGAAAATAAGCTGATAAATGCAGCTAAAATGGAAAATTAAGTAATATGTAATATTAGATAGTATATTCACTGTGGAGTGGTATCAAATCAAGTACATCACAATAATGTGAATGAATTTTGGGTTGGGATCCAAAGGCTTCCAAACTGAGACAAAAAAGGGGGGGGGAGATATGGAATATTCAACTATTTGTAAAAAGACTACTTTTAAGATAAAACTTTAAAGTATTTTGAAAAAATACTATGATAAGCCAGAAAAGACGGGTAAATGTAAAACCAAAAGAAAGTTTGAGTTTGCTACCAGTGACACCTGGAAAGCTTGTTGACAGAGAGGAATAATTAGGAGACTTTTCAGCAAAGAGCAAAGTTATGGACTATTATAATTAAAAATGGACAGAAATGCAGTTGGATAAAACCAAATAATGGTGAAAACTAGTTTTGCAGAATTCTAAGTTATGGAAAGTTTAAAATGGAACTGAAAACATGATTCAGGGTTGACATTACTTATTGCTCTAGCAAAGGACTCACGTTCTGTTCCCAGCATCCACGTGGAGGCTCACAACCATCAACAACTTCAGTTCTGGGCAACTCTGATGCCCTTTTCTGATGATCAAAGCATCAAACACAAATGGTGCACTAATATATATGCCATCAAAACAAACATACACATAAAATAAATGCATCTTTTAAAAATAAAAGTGACTAAAGCAAGAATCTGAACAATATAGTCAACAAGTCTGTGTGTATATATGTATGTATACATATATATGTATTATATATATGTGGATGTATGTATGTATAAATGTATACATATGTCTTTGTATATATATATATACCTGTGTGTGTGTATGTATGTATGTGTGTGTGGTTACTGGGAAAGGTAATATATAGAGAGAGAAATTGATAGATACTCAATACTCATCACTTTTAGTGTTGGCATTCTTACAGGGTATTTAGTCACTGAGATACTCTTTTAACTCATAAGGGATACTGAAGCCTGAATGGCTAGAGATGGCTCAGGGTTTCCTTACCAAGATTATACAAACTGGAATGGCTCTGAGGCAAATGGTCTCAAAACTTCTGAGCTGCATGTTGTCAATAGAAAACACACATCTATTTTTTTATTCTGGGAAAATAATACAGAACCGTTCATAATTTTGACAAAAAAAAATCATTTTAACCCAATTTCAAGCCATAGAGATTGGTGGACTACAGTCTCTGAGCATCATTGAGTGAAACCAAATGTTAGTGAAAATAATCTCTCCACCTCAAGAAAAAAATAAATATGAAACCCCAACACATATTAATTAATTTCTGGGTCAAAAGAGGAGAGTCCCCAAATTTAGATTAGACATCATTTTGCGCTTAACTCTGCCATGATTATTTTTCCTAAAATAAGGTGCTTGTGAGTCACTCTTATATTGTTTTTAAATAGCTAATAAAATGTCTAAATATTCTCCCTAATTCCCTTTATTTTATTAACCTAGTCACTTAGGTACATCTATGTTGAATTTAATAGACCACAATTGGATAATTCCACACTCTTAACACAGAATTAATTTCATCCCTTGTAAGTGTATATTACTCGTCTTTTAATGCTTCCTAAGTTGGGTCCATTATGATTATGGTGGTTGAATGTATGACCTGAAAATTGTCATTGATATCCTCCAGAAGTCACTTTATGACTTTGAGGGAGGAGGTAGGCATTCTTCATCCCTTCCAAGAAGCTTGGTGAGTAAATGTTAGCAGTTTTAACTATTCTTTTGTGATGTGCCTGCCTGGGTTTCCTGCCTTTTCTCCTTTGAGAACCATGTGAGTGTGACTTATCTTTTCTGGTGTTTTATTGCCTCCCTAAGTTTTAACTAATGTGATCTTACATGTCTTTTTTTCCTTCCATGTGTATGTATGTGGGTATGTGGGTATGTGTGTGTGTATGTGTGTGTGTGTGTGTGTGTGTGTGTGTGTTTATGTGTGTCAAGAGATCTAAATCTATTTATCTATTCACATATATACACTAAAAGTTATTTATGTCAAGAGGGTTTTACAAATTATCATTCATAGTTAATTTAATTGTTCACACTTTAATCAGATTACTTTAAATATCACTAAATTATCATTTACTTAGATGAGGCTATATTTCACTATTGTATTGACCTTTTTATTTTTGTTGCCATAGTGTGTTATCATTGTCATGAGTATTGATAGGGAAAATAAAATCAAAGTGTGTTCATACAGGGAGATAAAGCATGTCTCATAACTGCCAAATAAAGTAAATAGCAACACTGAGTAGTGACATTTAGGAGTGAAATCCAACAAACACATGAATCGTACTGGAAAGATTAGTCGGGTCATTCCCTGTCTGTGCACAAGATAAGCACAGGTCATTTGTGGGCCACGGTTTGCTATTAAATACGCTGGGGAAATAACTTGTATCTTCTGACCCATATCATTAATAATGGATGTACTAGAAAAATGGTCATTTGAAAGCCTGATTTAAAAAGAATGTTTATTCCTCTATCAGCCACATTCTATGAAATGTATCCATCTAAAAATGTACACATAATTCTAATACCACATCTAAAATGAATGCGTTTTTAAAACCACACTATAATGATTTTGTTTTACATCTCAGAGTTGCTTTTCAGAAAGTCTACATAGGGTTTACTCTATGTTTTCTGCTACTTGCTTGCTCTTTCCTGTCAAGTACGCCCAAGCACTGGATACAGACAGTGTGTATCCACGTTTTGAGGAAGATTGGAGATGATTTTTAAATGTCTAGTACATGTCCTGGCATACAAGGCTTAAATGTTAAAGCATGTATCTAACTGTCCAACATATATGTGACATTTGAAACACACCCACCATCTTAAATAATAGTTTAATAAAATGATTCTTCAGCTTAATCCTTTCAACAGATGGGAACAAAGACAGAGACCCACAGACAGACGTTATGCAGAGAACAGAATACCTTGGAATGTGCATCCTTAAATAGGCTGCCTCTACAAAATTCCTCTAGTCATGGCTCATGAAATTCCAAGAAAGAGGAGGCAGAAAAAGTTTAAGAGACAGAAGAAACTGAGGGTATCAAGAAAAGAAAAGAAAAAGCCTTATCCATTAACAAAATCAAGACCTATATGAATTCAGAGACCCAGGAAGCATGCACAGAACCTGTATGGGTCTGCATTGGGTCTTTGACATCTATTATGGCTTACAGTTCAGCACTTTTTGGGATTCTGTGTGTGTGTGTGTGTGTGTGTGTGAGAGAGAGAGAGAGAGAGAGAGAGAGAGCACATGAAGTGGTGATTCTCTGCATCTTGTGCATTATTTTGAGGTTTTTTTTCTTCTCTTTGTTTTGTCCAAATCCAATAAATTTGGTTTTTGTTTCATCTTATCATATTTTATTATTATTCTTTAGAAACATGTTCAACAGGAGACAGAAAGGGAGTGCATATGGACAGGAAGAGAGGTGGGGAAGAAATGGAAGGAATGAAGGTAGAGAGAACATGATCAGAATACATTATGTTAGGAAAAAATCTATTTTCAGTAAAAATGGAAAAATGATTCTTCGGAATAATAATTTTTTTCTTCATTGTCAAGTTGCAAGGGCCAGTTTTCAAACAAGCCTCACAGGATGATAAATTCCCATAAGCAATTCTTCATGACCAGCACATTGGAAGAATACAAAACTTTCCCTCTCTTCACAATCATGGTTTGCAATGAAACATAGCTCTCACACTGAAATAAGTTTAAGGAATCGTACAAAAATACCTCCTGAAATATCCCAAGTGAGCTAAAAAGTCATCTGCATTTAATCTAGGTGCTTAGTATGGACTAGATTCTATATACTGGATGGTGTATACCTCAGTGCCAAGCATGTAACAGCAGTATAATGTTGATTTATATGACCCCACAAGGAATACAATTATTTGGACTATACATGTATTTATTTAAATGTCATCTGAAATTTCCCTGACTCCTCACCTCCATACTCCAAGCTGCTTCTGTGAGCATTGATGTTTAATGCATCATCTTCTCAGAGAGAAAAGGTCAGTGTGAATGGAGTATGCCATGGTTTGAAGACTCCATTAAAATGGCAGTTGATTTGGGATGACTGTTTTGCCTTAGGCAAGAAATTCAACTTAAGTTTAGGCCCAACTAATGACAGCAGTAAGAATTTAACTCGAGCTGAAGTCCAGCTCCCCAACTCTTGGGTGAGAAGCAAGAACTAACAAAAGTCTCATCTTTTCTACAACATCAGAAGTGGTCAGGATACGTCTACAAAATTATCTGGTTATTTACCTCATCATAAACATCCAAAGTCAGTTCACTTGACTGCAGAAATGGGAGAATGGAGCACATGGAAAATGAGCAAAGTTTTGGGATACTTTGGTGGGGGGGGGGGATGTGAGAGAGAGAGAGAGAGAGAGAGAGAGAGAGAGAGAGAGAGAGAGAGATGAGAGAGAGAAAGTGAGAGAGGAGAGTGAGTGAGAGAGAGAGAGAGAGAGAAAGAGAGAGAGAGATGAGAGAGAGAAAGTAAGATAGGAGAGAGAGAGAGAGAGAGAGAGAGAGAGAGAGAGAGAGAGAGAGAGAGAGAGAGGAGAGAATTACAAAGCTGCTGGCTAAAGCTGGAGAAATGGCTCCAAGATAAAGAATACTTTCAGCTCTTTCAGAAGACCTGAATTCAATTCCTAGCACTCAGTGCTCGAAAGGTCAATATCTACTATAACTCCAGTTCCAGGGTGATACAATATGTTCTTCCTCCATGGCTACTTAAACTCATGTTCCCATTCCCACACAGATACACATACAGGGACATAATTAAAATAAACAGATGAAGTGTGTGTGTGTGTGTGTGTGTGTGTGTGTGTGTATACTGGAGAGATGGCTCCATACATAAGAATGATACTGCTCGTCCAAAGGACACACCCAAGATCAGTTCCCAGCACTCATATCCTCAAAACCACTTGTAATTCCAGCTCTGAAGGTCTGATGCTCAATTCTTACCTCCACCTGCACCAGAACACACAGACACACAGACACACACACACACACACACACACACACACACGGGGGGGGGAGTAAAATAATAAAAAGTAAATCCAAATCTCCATGCACCATGTCATGTTACCTCTTGCTAATCTCTGTCCCCGAGGTCTCTCTGCCTTTACGGCTAGCCCCGTGCAGCAACTGCCCTCTCACAGCTCTGTGTTGTGGACTTGTTCATATCCCCTGCATATATTCCCAGTGGTTATTCTCACAATTCTCAGTAACCCAGTAACATCAAAGCTCTTTAAGATTGTAATTTATTGATCAGATTTATATCAGGAAATTTTCACCCCACAAAACTTCCACACAATAAACTCAGAGCCAATTGATATTGATATAAACTACCCACCTAGATAAGCCAAATTGTTCTATAATAATCCACCCCTTATAAGATATTCATAGCTACCTGTGGCTATTTAAAGCCACACAGATCCAGGTTATCCTTCACTTCCTCCATCTTCTTTTCTTCTCTCCTATCTCTCTGGCCTCTCAAAAACAGTGTCTGCTTTACTTTTTCACTGTCCAATCAAAGGCCTTGTGTATCTTGTGCTTGACCTCACCTGCATATAGACCTCAATCTGCGTGTTTTCAACTATCAGTGAGCAAAACACTTTCAAAGAATGACTAAAACCTTTAGAAATCATTAAGAACTATGTCTTGCTTGGTTTTTTTTTAGCAAGTTTATGATTCTGAAAGGTGATGAGTATTCATAGTTGGTATGGAACTGTAAGTTTTGCTTTTACAGTTCAGGCAACATCTCTCCAATTGTCTGCTTTTCTGTGGCTCATGAGTTAAGGGTTTTCAAAATAGGTTTTATAAGATTGGGAGGGAGGGTCAAAACAAAAATAATGCTTTGTAACATGTAAAAATTAGATGGTGTTCAATTTACTTATAGGCAAATTTAATCTTAATGGACCCTAGCCACACTTATCACTTGCTGTTTGTTCCATCTTCAGATTTTAAAAAGCCACAACAGACTCTGTACCAAAAATTTTAAAATATTTGTAATTCATAAAACAAAAAAAAATGGTTGACAATCCCATCTTCCATGATAAATATCCCTTTTAACACTGAATCAAGCTAACTGCAAAGTAGAGTTAAACTTATTGGGAAAAAAGTTGTTACTATCTATTCTTAGAATATTTAATTTGGGAACATCAATTTGAGTTTTCATTAAGTTGTTGTAACTTCCATGAACACAGAGATCATATTGACGTACATATTGGCAGAATTGCTATAGAACATTTTGAGTATGTCTTTCTGTAGTGACAGCTGGAGGTGATTTGCCCTACTGAAGAATACAAATGAATCATTGTCATATGGCTGTTTCCTTGGTTACATGTAGTCAATGATCCTGACTTGACCCGACTACGTTCTAACATTCCACTTTTCTTAAAAGAAGATGTTTTTTCAAGTGAAAATTCAAATTAAGATTTCACTTATCATGTATTGTCAAAAAGTATAAATTTCACATTAACACATATAAATTGACCTGATGGTTCTTTTAAAATGCACAACGTGAAAAAAAGGGGGGAAAAATTCCTGATGACGGACAGGCATCACAGAAGAGCAAACTCATCTCTAAAAGTCCTTTACATACTTTTGACTTCATGACACAGACTATTTTACTATGGAACTGCACACTATAGTGGATTAGTTATTTATAACAAAATAACAATATATCAATAATAACAAAAATCAAACTATTTATTTTAGGATATATATGCTTTAAATAGCTATCTTGGAACTTTTGAGTTATAGTGTTTTGTCTTATCGCATAATTGTTGTGTTTGCATGTCAATAACTACTTACCTTTGCGACATGGTAAGAATTACATTCTAGCAACCATTCCATATGTGCATGCTTATCTAAAATGATAACTTATTGAATAATTAGCATGAATATATGACTTTGGCTATAATATGGAAGCACAAAAATAGTATGTTGGTGCCAGCCTTCAATCCTGAAGCTCTGAAGGCAAAGGGAGTCAGATCTCTGTCAATCATCTCAAAGCCATCAAAGACTTCATAGTGAGTGCATACTTAGTATAACACACTGAGACCCTGTCTCAAAAACAAAGGTGATTTTTCCAGACTATATTTGGTAGTACACATGGCTCAATCTAGCGTTCAGGAAGCAGAGGCAGGCAGATCTCTGGAAGTTCAGATTCAGTTTGGTCTACCTAGTGATTTTCTAGGTTTACCATATTAACTAGAAAGACTCTATCAAAAATATAAATTAAAAGAATTTTAATATAAATCTATCTAGAGCATTTCTTTAAAAATGAGAAATTCCTATCTTTTCCAATACTATATGATTTAGAGATAAATGCCCAAGGTTTGTGATTTCTTTCTCTTAATTTTCTTCTTTTGTTGTTTAACATTGTTCTTTACAGGTGATACATACAAATCAATTTGTTTATTTTGAGACAATGTCCTGCTAGGTAGTTCAATCAGATCTCAAAATAGTGATCATTTCTGCTTCACCTCAGTGTACCATCACTCCTGGGAGAGAGCTCTTTGTTTGAGTTTGCAGTCTAATGGCTTGGGAAATGTTACCTATTGTGTGTGAGAAACATAGAGCAGGCTCTGTGATGTAAGGTCCTCTGGGTATGATAACAGAAAAGTGGGATTATTTCTTACTTCATAAAACATCACTTCTTTCTTGTTCATTTGAAAATAAATGAAGCATTCATAAGATTACCAAATCGATATGAATAATGACCAGAAAAACTTCTCATGAATCTCTGATTCCATGAATGAAGAATAAAAGTGAAAATCTCAATAGGTTGCTAGATGTAGAATAATATTATTTAAGTGACTTAACAAATGGTGATTCTAGAAGAAGCAATGACTTTGGGGAAAAACAGCTAGCTACTTTCAAGTCAAATCATCATAATATACTGGTAAGCTTCCTTCAGCCATCAGTGAAAGTTGAAAACAATACATCAATAATGAAACACAACAGATACTCACTTACTTCAAGAAGATGTGAAATTATGTTTGGTTTAAACCCCCAAACATTACTGCCAACATGAAGTACAGTTGCGATCCTGGAGGGGAGAAATAGAAAGGAAAATATATGCTATCAATTCTCTTCTCTTCTGTGATTTAAAGCAGTACACAGTAGAAAGGAGGTGAATACACTTACCATACATACATGCATTCAGCTTTCATAAAATGTCAGGTTATGTAGATACCAAAATAAAGTGGATGAGCAGAGTCAAGGAAAATACTTTTCAGGAATGCTTGGTAATAAATCAACTTCCGTTCTGAACAAAGAAAGATGATCTACTGATTTTATATCAGAAAGAACTATGGTTCTGTAATCCTAATGGGAAGAATCAAACTATTGTATCGATGCTGGGATGTGTTTCTCTCCAGGTTCAAGAGCTTCATTCAGACTCCAGAAGTAGTGTCATATCTGAATGTGAGGAGTAGTTTGCATCCTCACTGTAAAGTATTGGCTCCCTGTTGGATAGGATCAGTGTCTTCTACCGAAGGCTTCCTGTAAATCTAATTTTGAAATTTTATTTTAGTTAAAATAGAATTATGCAATTTTTGCAATCCTTCATCCTCTTCAGCCATCTCCATTCCAATTTGTATTCTCTTTTACTTTAATTTTACTTTATTATTTATTTGACTACATATATAAATATGACTTATTGAGTCATTTCAGAGTTGCTTATATGTATGTTTTAGGGCTGGCCATTGCTCTTTTGTATTGGCTAATCAGTTAGGGGACTCATCCCTAGAGAAGATTAAGGTTTTCTGTCTTAGTAGTCATTAGTTAACTGTAGCATTAGTTAGTCATTAGTTAACTCCTCATCTAAGGAATGGGGCCTCATGAGGTTTTGGCATGCCAACTAGTGATGTCATTTTCCAGGTGTTGTTTTGGTGACACTATTGTTGTGACTCCCTGCATGTATCCTATTTGTCATATCTAGAAGGGCTAATATCCCAGCAAACTTCTAGACCCTCTACTTCTTACAATTCCTCCTCCTTCTGCTTTTTCTTCTGATATTCCTTTAAACTTAGGCATGGGTATTATATTATAAATATATTAACTGGTGTTGGGCATGTTATAAGCAGTTATAAGCAGCACATTTTTACCATTTGTAGCTTTCTGTAATGGTGTGTATTGCAAATGGTATCCATCATAATGGTCTGCTGCAAAAGGAAGTTTCTTCTGTGAGGATTGAAAGCTACACATATATGTGGTTATATTTGAATGACGTTACAAATTTAGAATGCAGTTAGAAACCCTATAGGTTTAAAAACTAGCTGTGAATAAATTTTAGTCTAATCTCCATGGCCTCACTAGTCACTGGTTGTTGGCTAATTTTAAGGTACAAGATTCCCTCCTTTGGGAATTTCTGTTTTACAAGAACCATTTTGGGTGTTTTCCCAATACCACTTAGAAACATTCTCAGTGTAACTGTGTGTGTGTGTGTGTGTGTGTGTGTGTGTGTGTGTGTGTGTGTCTGTCTGTCTGTCTGTCTGTCTGTCTCCCTTTCCCTCTCCCTCTCCCTCTCCCTCTCCCTCTCCCTCTCCCTCCCCCTCCCCCTTCCTCTCCCTCTCCCTCTCCCTCTCTCTCTCTTTGTGTGTGTGTATGTGTAACTAGAGAGGTTAGGAGCTATTCCTCTCTGCAGGATATAGACTCCCACACTGACACTAAACATTTTACAGGGTATTGAGCAACTCCAACTCTTCAAAATTACTTACTCAGTCTACAATTTCAACTCTGTTTTACTGACTTTAAGTTACTGTGTATAGAAAATATTCCTGTGCTTAGATATTTGAGAATTCCTGAAGCTATAAAGGCAAAGTAAGAATTACTCAACAATGAAGATGCTTTTATATAATTGATCAAAACGTTGTATTAATGTATTAATTGCTTAATAACAGATAAGTAAAATCAGTTAAAAAAAAAGATAAATCCAATGACAATTTACCATAAAATTGTAGTTTTATCCTTCATTAGTGTGATATTGTTATAAGCCTACAGTTTTTATTATAAAATGTTGCATTTAATTCCTACCAAACCAAAGTCATTCATAAGTGTGCTTTCATTGTTAGGTTAGCTATATTCCTATCAAAGAGACAAATATAATTTGATTTATTATTATGTGATAGCAAGAAGAATAAAATATTTATCAGCCTGAATGTTTTCATAATCTTATAGGCAATTAAATACAACAACTACGAAGCATAAACTGTCTAATGAACAAGAGACATCTTGCCATCATTCATTTGCTCGATTCCCTTTCCCTTTTAAGGCAAGACTAAAATCTTTTCCTCTCTTGAACATTTGAATGCTTTCAAGATAACGACCTTTACAGAAACTTAGTCTATGTGTTCAAAGATTTTTTTTTTCTCTTATACCAAAGTATGTTTATGTAGCGTTTTGATATATGGATTTTATTCTGAAAGATGAGAGATTTACAAGGAACCTGCATTTTAAGTTCATTTAAGTCAGCTCAAACATTATACTTAGAAGATCCATACATACAGGTTAACTGAACTTCTGGGGAGAATTTCTGAAAGAAATCATAGATGCAATAGTCATGGGCCTTTGTCTTGGCTAATAGCTAATGACTGTGCAGCGTTGGACACTGGCAGAGGAGTTGCTGCATTTAATATTGAAACTCTGAAATTCTGAAAGGTTGGTTTAATTCCATCTAAATTCCAGGCTTGCATGTGATTTAAGTCCTTCTTTCTTTGTAACTCACCATCAGCAACAAAACAAAGGTAATGGCTTAGCCCTTATAAGATCCAATAATATCCTTACAAATACTTAAAGTGTAGATAGCACTTAGTAAAGGTTATTTGTAACTATTATTAAACATGTGCTATAAAATTTGATGATTCATAAACAGTTAAAATGCTAAATATATAAACTTACCAAATAAATTCACAGATAGATATAAATAAATTGATTATTCAAATCTTTGGACTATGCAGTCTCTAATTACAATTTATTGACCCCTTTATCCAGCTCATTTTCTTCTCTTAACCTTTTTTATTTTTGAAATTATAATTTGATTATGTTTCTCACTTCCCTTTTCTCCCTCTAACCTCTCATTAAACTACTTCCCAATCTCCTTCAAATTCATTTATTGCATTCACTCATATATATTATTTATATATAATTTATAATTGTATAATATGTTTATTTATATACATATTATATATATTCCTAGATATAATCTGTTCCATCTGTATAATGTTACACACACACACACACACACATGAGTGTGTGTGTATATATATATATATATATATATATATATATATATATATATATATATATATATATATATTCAGATCTGATTATTTGGCAGAGAGACCAATGTCCAATATTGTCCATGTGTAATGTAGATGAAACAAGATTCCACCTGATTAAGAAACTCAGCTATGAACACAGCAATAATAGAGTGCAGGTTTTCAGAGCAGCCCCTAGAATTTCAAAGTTCTTGTGTGTATGAATAGTGTATCATAACAAGGTGATATGAGTGGTCTTGTACAATTGATACTTTTGGTTTTGAACCTTTAATAGCAGAGCTGTCTCTATGTTTGTTTATATCTTATTTATTTTGCTATTATGATTATTTTAGTTGCCTGTTTGTATTTTGAGGACAGAGAGAGGGGGAGAGGGAGGGAGAAAGAGAAAAAGAAGATTTGGGGGAGTGTGGAAATATTGAAAATCTGACCAGAACTGGGAGAGGGGATATCATAATCAGAGTATCTTATATGAAGATCTATTGGCAACTTAAAAAAGAAGCAGTTGATAACATAAAAGTACAATGTTAAGAATATCTTTTATATGCTATGTTTTGTATGCTTTAGAATATTTCTAGGCCAGTGATTCCCAAAGGTAGGGAAAAAAATCTTCAGTGAAAATATATCCTTGGCATATGAGGCATTCTCATGTGACATGGGTTATCATAATATCGAGTGACAGCAATGAAAATCCTTCATTGTGTAAAAACACAACTTCATCTCCCTTTCAGAGATGCCCAGCAGGCATACTCTGTATTTTGACCCTTTTTTTGACTAGGTACCAAATTGCAATTCCTATGTACTTGCAAGAGTCCTGGAATATAATTCATCTAAAATGTAAGTGTGGGCACAGATCAGTGGAGTGTCTTTTTAACAGTGCAGATTCTGGCCCAGTGAATCTGAGAGTCTGCATTTCCAACAAGCTCCCACTGGTGCCAGACTACAGTTTGGAAAGCGGGACTTGGATGTACAGCTGGAAGAATCTTTTACCAATCTGTTCTCTCCAAGTCTAATGATGTCCCATACACCTTAGTCAACGCCCATTACAGTCCAAATATCTAGGCTAATGTTCTCATGCTGCCTCTCCATGTTATTTAAGCAAGAAAATACAGCCAGGCATCAAAATGTGGTGGAGAATATTCCACAGGTCCCAAGGTTATTTTTTTAAAGATCATACTAATTTGGGTAAAAAAAATGGCACAACATCTACTATGTTATAGATATTATGCAAGGAAAATAATTTAGCAGTGTATCAAATAAAACTCTTTAGCTAGAAAATGTTTATAGACTATACAATTTACCTCTTAGAAAACTGGTGCTCTTATTAATGCTTCTTTTCTAAATAAAAAAATGACTTTTAATTTAAAAAAATTAATCTGTCATCAAATTTAAAATGCAGAAGCAACTTCATGTAGCTCAGCTTCACAGAAGAGTCTAACACTTGTATCAATATACTTCCTGGGTTTGGCAATGATTATAAAAATATTCAGCTTTGACTTTGAAAAAGACAGCATTTTTTTGTTTTTTAGATACCAAAATTAGACCAATAGGGCCCTGGAAATTCAATCTTCAAGAACCTGAATGGAGTCACATCCTCATTGTCCAGGGTACCACAAGCCAGGATTGTTTTCCAAAATGGAACCCCTTAGCATCCCATATGTTGTCTGGACCCTCTCCTAAGCATGTTGCCATGCCATACAAGATAAGTTCAGGTCATCTGGCAGGGGACATCTGTAATAGTTCTTAAAACCTTCAGATAAATAGGTTAGTCCAACTTCCCTGGTAACAGTTTATTATCCAGAGACACTTAGAGACAGAGGGCTTCGAGGAAATTTTTCTACTTAAGTCTCTTAAACCTGTCTTTCTCCTCCTCTCATCTGACACCAACAACACCTGCTTCTCATGGCTCACAAAGATTTCCCACCTCAAGTTTTCCTTTCCAGGTTAAATTTTGCTCCCTGGCCCTCAAAGACTCCTTACCTCAAGAAGCATTTCTTTTTTTTTTTTCCTGCCTGAACATCAGACAGACTAAAATTGCTTACTTCCCTGTACTTTGAGGAGTACTAAATTGGTCCGGGAACTCTTGAGACATGACCAATGAAGTTCAGTGACTGTCAAAGCTTTGTAAAAGATGCTCCTGTTTCTATATACCAGGATCCTATTAGTTTTTGGTACAATTGATATCAAAGACTGACTATCATTTAGGGCAGGCTATGTATGAACCTATAAAACTGAAGAGTTGATATTTATCTTCAATGTTCCCATGCTGTAAATGCCACATACGAAACCTCCCAAGTTTAAATTGGTCACAGGTTTTGGTGCCAAGTTTCAAGAACTTTGAGATGGAAACTCCTGCCTCTTAAACTAGATGTAGTAGAGAGCACTCCACTTTGCCAGGACAGAATTAGTCATTTACACTTAGCTGTAGCCTCAAGGCCTGCTGCTTTTGATCAGGTAGGCTTGTTGTTTTTAAGGTCTGTATGTTTTCTAGCAGGTTTCATGTTTATCATTGATGATCTTGATCATAAATGACTCCCCATTCAAACTTTCAAAGTGCTTTGACTAACAACGGCACGGAGATGTAGTCTTCAAACTTAAGGGGTGGTTTGTATGCATCTTATCCAAATCCCTGCTTGAATCACCTCTGCAGCGTCTCCTATAAATGCACATTAAGGCTCTCTTTACATTAAACCTAAATCTGACTACACTTACCTATAACCTGTTGTCTTTTTTGAGCTAATTTGTGGATACCCACTATATGATAAAAATTAGAAGGTTTAGTTATTTATTATTGTTGATGATGTTGGGGTTGTTTCTTTGTTGAGGAAGGATCTCACTATGTAGGCTGGGATAGCCTGGAACTCTGTGTACAGCAAGCTGTATTCAAGCATGGATATATATATGGCTACCTTTCGCTTTGAATTATGGAATTAAAGGCATAGAACACCACACCTACCCACCCAAGTCCTACAAACTAGAGTGGCAGCTCTTGGAGAAACAATATCTCTGAACTAAAACAATGATTCCCCACATCCTTGACATTGAGCTTCTACTGTGCGAATCACCTGATTATTCTGGGTACCTCAGTTTATACCTCTGATCTTTTTCTACAAAAACTCCCACTAAATCATCTTAAGTCAAAGTGTGTCCTTCCTTTATAATCACACTGTTATTTTGGGTGTTGTGGTTCTTATTCTTGTTCTTTTTGTTGTCCCATTGTAGTGGAGAATCTAGCTTTCATTGCAGTGGATACCATCTTTTAATGCAAGAATTATGCATGCATGCCAGTTAGATTTTCTCTTGTTGGTTATATTCCAAAATCTTAGCTGGTTGGTATCATTTTAGATCCTGGACTTGTCACCAAACTTGATTAATTGCCTATTTGACTAAGTTATATTAGAAAATTTTATAAACCTATCAACGACTTTCTATCAACTTATCAAAACACCAAACCAGAAAATATAGAAACAGTCCAGATATAGAAGGTGGATTTCTCTCACAAGTGAATCCCAGTGATTATTGTCAAATTCTGGCTCAGAGGACACTCCATAGGTCAATTGCAAATTCCCATCTACCATTTTACTCTCTAACCTACCTTGTCTCCATGTTGGCACCAAGACTTTTATGCACGGTCAGCTAACTTGACTTTGTAACCTGAACATCTTCATGAGGATTTGGGCTAAAATGTGCTGACAAATGTTACTAATTCAGGTATCCCTGAAAATATTTAATAATTCCCTATACTATCATGGAGGAAGGTATGTGGCTTCCTTCAGATTTTGATGATCATGATAATTCTCTCATTCCACTAAACACAGCACTTATCAGGTCCCCACAATTCTTTGAAGATTATCCATGGCCAATACACAATTTAATTTTCAAATACTATTGAAAAGTTTTTATATCCCCAAGCACAACCACTTTGGAACTAGAAACTTGACCTGTAATTAACTACAGCTAAACTTTATGGTTCCCTTCTCATCACCTCAGATGGAATTATCTTATTTTTCTCCACTAGACTGACAATAAGAATGTAACTTCGATAAGAATGTATCTGTCCCTACAACTTATATCTCCTATTTGGTATAAAAATTCCATTTTCTAACACTCAGTTATATAGCTCATGGTAGTTAATGAGGATTTTCACATAAATTACCTAATTTAATACTGACACAATTTTTATACAAACCATTCTCTCATTTGCCAATAGATACTGGGTTTCCTTAAAATTAATTGTGAACAGTAGAAAAATAATATCATCAATCTAGAGTGTTCTTCACACTTGAAGCCACACACCTAAAGTGCTTTTCTCATCCAGATAAACTAAAGCGCTTATATCAATAGCTTTATTGTAAGAAATGAGCAGCTTGGTGAGTTTACTGCAAGAATTCTGTATTTGGAAGAGCTCTCTTTACTCACTCTGCCTGATTTCAAACAGGAGTGTGTTTGCTGCCCCTTTATCTAATAATTGTTTTAACCTTGTTCAGGCCACAAGTCTGATTCTGTCCTTTTTCTCTGGACTGGCCCATTGTCTTCAGGAGAATGTGGCATCATTCCCCTTGGGTTTTGTTGCTTTTACGTCAACATTCTCGTTTACCTTGTATATGAGAAATTGGTCCATCATAGTTTGACTTTTTCTGCTCAGATACCCTGAAGAATGGAGGGAGTTGCTAATGAGCCAGTTATTGAGAGAAAAAAGGAATAGGCCAGAAGCCACAGGCATCCTTGAGAGTATTCTAGTGATTTCCCTGTGAGAACCACATTTGGGAAATGTAGTCCAAGCTTTGCAAACTTGAGATGGTAGAAAGCCACATGGAGGCACATCTTTAGAGTGGAAGGTTCTGTATCTGTATTAGTCTGCTTCATATTACTATAACAAAATATGAGATAATTAACTTACTAAAAGGAGTATTTTACCTTTAATTTACTATTTTCTTAAGAGTTTGATAGATCACAGTCACATGGCCTATTCTTCTCCAGTTCGTTTTCCCAAATCGACCCTCAATTCATTCCCCAGCTCTTCTGTAATTTCATCCTAACACATACTGGTTCAATCCCCAACCCTTCTCCAATTTACTGTTCTCCCAGATCTTCCAATGTTCACCCTCATTTCCCTACCAACTTATGTTTGTGTCATTTATTTGTGATGATTCAAGACAAATGTGTGCTGCTCAAATATTCTTGGATATATGGTCTTCCACTGAAGTGTGCTCAGCTTAACCAGAGACTAAACTCTTGGAGAAAACATTGAAAACACTTCCTCCCTCTCTCTGTCTCTCTATCTCTCTGTCTCTCTTCCCACTATGTGTCTCTCTCTTTCTGTCTGTTTCTCTCTGTGGATCTGTGTGTCACTCTCTTCTTTCTCCATACTCTATTTGTCTCTTTCTGTCTCTCTGTCTGTCTCTCTCTCTCTCTCTCTTTCTCTCTCTCTCTCTCCCTCTCTCCCTCCCTCCCTCCCTCCCTCCCTCCCTCCCTCCCTCCCTCCCTCCCTCCCTCCCTCTCTCTCTCTCTCTCTCTCTCTCTCTCTCTCTCTCTCTCTCTCTCTCTCTCTCTCCTCTTTCCTCTCTTTCTCCCTTTCCAGCTAACAATTTTCAATAGCCCCATAACTTAGAGTACCATCTGGTGTCCAACTCTCCTCTCCATGCTGAGGTATCATTGCATGGGCTTTGTAAGTGCTGTTGTAAGCACTGTGAGTTTATACCTAGTATCTGTGAAAACAGAGAACAAGTCCAGTACACACTTTACAAACAACTAAAAACACATTCTAACATGCCTCTGGATATATCCCCAGCCACAGTAGAAATAACAAAGCCCATTTCTCTAAAGAGCACATCTCATAGTAGCATTTCTCTTAGTGGATGGCAAGCTAGTACATTCTAGTGTGACGTTTACAAAGATGCATGACTTGCACATTAAGTATGCATATTCCTTTGTGCTCACTTGTGCTCTCCCTCTCTTCTGCTCCATCACCCTCAATGGTTCACTTATAGGTCTATTTTTATTTTCACATTCAAAGTTTCCACATTCAAAAACACACAGTGTGAGCCTTTCCGTGATAGGCTTACTCTGCTTTACATGATGTCCCTGACCAACATCCCTTTACCTAAGAAACAACAGGATGCCATTGTTCTTTCCGGCTGAATAATATTCTATTGGTTATATATACTATCTTCTCATGATTCTCAGTTATAAAATTATAACATTTTCAAAAGTCTAATTTTATGTGTTATATTTCATTGTGTTAGTGGGTTTCTTCTGTTTCTTTTCTGGCTAGGCCACCCCACCTAGAACATGAAAGAAGAATTCTTATAATATTCTTTACTCTAAATGAGAAGGGTTTGTTTTATTTTTCCATTTAGTGAATTACTGGTTTTATTCAGCAATGAGTAGCACGTATTATGAAAGACCTTGTCAGTATCAGTTTAAAAAATTGTGGGGATGGAGACATGGCTCAGTGGTTGGAAGCACACACTCCTCCCACAGAGAATCTGACTTTGGTTCTAAGTGTTCACAGCAGGAAAACTACAACCAACCTTATCTCTAGTCACTGGAAATCTTTGTCTCTGAAGCACCTTTGCGCACACGTACCTACTTGCACACAGACACATGCATATATACACATGTCATCATTTTAAATTAATCATATGGTTTCTGTTTCTGTTCCCTTCAATATGCCATATAAATTTAAAAATTCCAAATTGACATGCTCTTTGAATTTCTATATTAAAATGTTCAGAATCATAATTATTTAATACATTTTTATTCACTTTGCTAGTGCTTTATGTATAGCATTTCTATCTCACTGTCCCATAGAAGATTGATATCCATTTTCAGGTTCTGTTCTTGATTAGCCTTCTCTTTTGTTTGTTACTACTGCAACTTCATCACATGAATTGGAAAATGGTCACTGGCTGACATTTTGTTCTTTCTCATTTCCTAAAAATTCACCGGTCTAAAATTCATTTAATTTTTCATTATCTCAGAAATTTGGTGTGTGTGGGGGGGGATTCTTTCTTTTGTTTCTAAGAAAACACTTGTGATTTCTCCTGAGGGCCGAATCATTTCAGGACATGAGACCACTCATCTGTGATGTGACAAACACATAAAGACAGCATGCCACCGCCTGCCACCATTTCGGCCTACTCAACTAACGCTTACAGCTAGGTCTATGACGATTCCCATGCTGGGATCTTAGATGTGGACACCATGTTGCTTTGTGATGGCCTCGAGAGTTAGCGATTGGAGTTTAGGGACTTAAAGTATTGGAGAAATAACATGGGCTCCTGAAATAATTCGATGGAAGTTCGAATAAATGTATTCATGCTACTTCATGATAAAGCATATAATGAGGTTGGAAATTCAGAAAAGATGTGCCCAAGTGCCGAGCAGCAAAAGTTAAGAGGCATTAGGCAGAAAGGCTGAAGCAGAGGGTGAGCTCTGAGCTGAATTCTGAATAAGAGGATGCAGGCAAAGTGGTAGCTTTGAGGTATTATTTTCAGTGATCTTGAAAAAAACAGAAAGACAGTAATACATAAATCTATAGATGGAGGGACATATATCAATCAGTTTCTCTGAGGTGACATAGTAATAAATGAAATCAAAAAGGGTAGTATATAATCCTGTAGAAAACTGGTAGCCAAGGTTAGACTCAAGGTGCCAGAGACATTCTATCTCCTAAAGGCCTTGGTTTTCATGGGCTCAGAAAGAAAAGGAAAGACTACTAAAAAACCCAGTCAGAGTCTGGCCTTGCACTGATAAATATCACGATGAATGCTTATGAACCAAGCACACAGATGGACACATTTTGTTTGAGGAATGTGGAATAAATATATAGTGCTGTCCAGTGGAAATGAGAACATAGTTGACTTTAGTAAGTACAGCTGAAGTATTTTTATGTACAAGCAAAATGTGCTCTACATATACACAGTCATAATAATATCAAAAATACTATAAGGTAAAGAGAAAAAAATACGTAAAATAATGATGGTGTTTTTTTAACTCCATACTGTTCTTAAACTTTAAGAAATGATAACAACAGAAAATTGCATGTGATTTAGAGTGTAGTTTTTACGATCCATGACAAGTTCCAGGGCTGCCTTTCCATTGTGTTCTCTGTTGCTTTAACAGAATATTGAGACTGAGCAATAATAAGAGAGCAGCATTTGTTTTGTCTCAACCTGGAGGGTAGGAAGCACAAAAACTGACAACTGTGCTTGATGAGGGCTTCATATTTCTTCATGACATGTCGGAAGTCAGGATGGTATGCGGATACATGGAGAAAGAATAAAGATGAAACTTCCTAGTTTCATCCATTTGCCTGCAAGTTTCATGAAGTCGTTGTTTTTAATAGCTGAGTAGGACTACATTGTGTAAAATCAGTGATTAATTGGGGAGTGCCCAACCTACTGTTGGTGGTGCCATCACTGAGCTGTTGGTTTGTGTTCTGTAAGGAAGCAGGCTGAGCAAGCCATGGGAAGCAGACTAGGAAGCAATGCTCATCTATGGTCTCTGCATCAGCTCCTGCCATTGGGTTCCTGCTCTGCTTGAGTTTCTGTCCTGACTTCCTTTGATGATGAACAGAGATACCGACTTATAAGCAAAACAAACCCTTTCCTCCCCTGATTTTTTTGTTTTTTTAAGTGATGGTGTTTTGTAGTAGAAATAGGAACATATTTCTAATAAGACAACACCCTTTTGAGTATCCCAGACCCAAAAGGTCAAACTGCATTTGTTGCAAAGAGAATTAACCAAGTCTGATGAAACAGCTATGAATTCTAAAGGCTCCCAATAGGCATTGTCAATTAAATATTAACATGAGTTTCATAAGGACAAAAAAAAGGCAGAGGAGAGGTGTTACACCTCTTCCATTTAAAGAAAATACTCTGCCACAGAGAAAACAAAAATTGATAACAATTATAACCTTCGTATTTAAACACTTTAATGAATTATCTATATTAGTAATGTCTGCTTTGAATAGCTATATGGCATCAAAGAATGGTTATAGCTTCTGGCAATGGTGCAGTGTAGTAAGGCTATCAGAGGGAAAGTGGTTTGGGGCCCTCCATTGAGCAGAATCTTTTTTTGTAGTTATTGAAGAATGTCATAATAATTAAGGATTATCTCTGCTGTACAGTTGGCTCTTTTGTTTCCTAGTACTAACTAGAGAGCTACATAGGTCGAAATCTGAGTCCTTATTATCCCCTTATTTGCTTCTGATCTTTGATGACTATTATTAATAATGTATGTTAACTAAGCAGTGCCTTGGAAACTGGGAACTTAATGAATGGTAGCTCTTTTATGTTCTTCCTCCTTGCCTGGGCGAACACTTAAAGAACCCTTGGTAGATTCCCCTGCACTGATTCCAGCACTTGACGTGGGTCTCCTCATTTACTCTTCACCACTGGGTGTGAGAGCGTTCCTATTAATACCACAATTTACGAAGAGGAAAATTGTCCAGAGAAACGCAGTTAACTATAAGAAGCATCAGCATCAATGGGTACTGTCTAGCTCCAGCACTGTGTTCTAGATGCAGTCTAAAAGCAAAACAAAACAAAAGAAACTTTAGATTTAAAAAATCACAACAGCATACCTCTGTGGCAAGAAACAGAATTGTGAGTTACTAAATCTAATTCTGGCGACCCTCTAAGGTAGGCACTGAGATATCCACGTATACTCTCATCTCTGTTAAGAATGTTCCTGATGTACTTTGACAGTAAATACTCCATTTTGTCTTGCCTCTGGTTCTATGCCATACCTCTTTAAATTCTTGAAAACTGCAGAATGATCAAATTATCCTCTTTTTTTTTTTAACTAAGAATGAGTTCATCTGATAACACTTGAATTTATGGTAAAATGAGGTCCCAGAGAACCTTGGGATTGAAACCTTGGATTTCCTATGAGACTGAGTGGTTAAAGGCTAAAACTTTTAGCCATACCAACCACCCTCCAGGCACAGCAGGGGTGGGCAACTGGAAACTAAGCTCCATGCAACCCCCTGACTGAAAAGATTAGATGAATATTCAGGTGACTGAAACACATGAAGGTCATAAAAGGTGACTTAGGGTCTTTGAGTTCCATCTCTCATTCTAGGATCTTGCTATAATAAATTCTTTCAGTACTATTTGTGGGCATTAGAATGTTTTTTTTTTTTTTTCTGTCAGTTTATCTTTCATTTTTATTAGTTATTTTATTTATTTGCATTTCAGATGTCCCCTCCTGAGCACAGGGACCCCAATAGAGAAGTTAGGGCAAGGACTGTAGGAGCTGAAAGAGTTTGCAACCCCATAAAAAGAACAACATCAACCAACCAGACCCCCCACCCAGAGCTCCCAGGGACTAAACCACCAACCAAAGAGTAACATGGAGGGACCCATGGCTTCAGCTGCATGTGTAGCAGAGGATAGCCTTGTCAGGCATCACTGGGAGGGGAACTCCTTGGTCCTGTGGAGGCTTGATGCCTCAGGGTAGTGGAATGATAGAGCGCTGAGGCAGGAGTGGGGTGGGTATGTGGGGGAGCACCTTCATATTGTTTTTTTAAAATAAGCCATCAAAATGTAGTGTTTCCCTGAGTCCTTAAAATGTCACTCCCAGAGAAAGATAAAATACAGGAGGGGTGGTAGAAATCTCACATTGTACCTGGTCCTTGAAAGTCAACATGAGGAACTAGTTCTGCAGGCTGGCATCAGGATAAGAAGTCTCTGTGGAGAGTAAGATGCAACCTGTGGACTCAGTACCATCACCAACCAATGATGTCAGAACTGAATTACAGGACACCCACCTAGTGCTCAATGTAGTATTGCCTTATATTTGGGAAATACCACACACCTCCAATCATAGATGTGTTTTGAAAATGAGTTTATGAAAGGCTGTGGGTTTTGTTCTGTTGTTTTATTTATTTTTGGGTTATTATATAAAGTGGCTCCTTTGGTTTTTTGTTTTTTTTTTTTTCATTCAAGGACAACAATTTGTTTTGTGAAGCTTTAAATGGGAAATTGTTTACAAAAGCATTTTAAAGATTGTGCCTTCCATGTTCTTGCTTCCTTTTCAAAGCAAATAATAGCAGCTAATTGCCTGGTGTATGTTATCAGTTGTCATTAAATATCCTCTTAGGTCAGAGGGTTAGAGTCAGGACAAGGAAAGCTGAAAAATGAAATACATATTGTTAATATAGGAAAGAAGATGTACATAGAAATCAATTTCTTATGGATAGAAGCAGATATAAATTTTCTTATCATGGAAGTAAAGATAGGAAAGGACCATCCCTGACTTTATAAGCATTTTCAATATAAGCACAAGAATAAGATTTTATTAATAAATTATCAACATATTTCAAAAGTATATTAAATATTCCGAGATATCCATAATCAAGAATTGATCTCATGCAAGTCTATACTCCAAACCTAAGTCTATGAGGTGGGAAGACAAAGATATGGGGCCATCCCAACAATTTCTAAGAATTAGTGACAAGTGTCCTTTCCCGAGTCTCTCTATTCCAGAACCTCTATTTGATGCTGAATTCAAACATGAAGAGCCATAATGTCTGCACCCCTACATCCAAGAGAGTCTACTACTTGGAATGTCTGTGATAGCGTGGCTGAATACCAGTTGCTTTTACTAGGACTCGTGAAGGACATGGTGAGATCTTCAAGAAAAGGAGTTAGCTTCCTTAGGAAAATAAAAGGCAATTATAGTGAGAAAAAACTACATAAGTCTGCATACTGAGCCTAATGCTTGGGGTGTCCTGAAGAGGTTCATATGCTGGAACTGGATCTTAGTGGAGCAACAAGAAAGAGGTAGGACCCTGGAGAAGGGGACTTTTAAGAGATAAGGCCTGGTGGGGGTAATAGGGCTGATACTCTAGAGTCATGAATGAATGCATGCTAAACCTCAGGACTGCATTAGGATTAAGGTAGTAGACTAGTTCTTAAAAGGAGTCTTTATAATTTAATGCTAAGCTATATACTGGCTTTTATCCACAAGGCCTATTGGTAAGTTGCTGTTGACTTTCTCCTCCTTGTTGTGACAATCCCAGGGAATTTCTTGATAAGCTGTAAGCCCCAAGCTGGTTGTGCCCTCACTGCACCCAAACCATGAGCCAAGCAAACATTCAGCAGTTCATCAACACAAGTATTTATCTCTTCATAGCCACATGAAAGACAGTATACACACCGCTGTGAATAAGAGGTTCCCACCATGCCTATTTCCTACCATGAGCTTCTCTTGGCCTCTTTACTCCAAAGTTTGTATTGCATTGATAGGCATCTAAAGTTTTATAAATTATCTAAACACTCTCTATTTTCACACCTAATGTTTAACGCTTTTGAAGCTCTACCCCTGTAAAAGCATAAATGGAATTCCAAACAGCAAATAATAATCATCTTTTAAAAAACGAGTTACATGATTAAAGTTTGAGGGTTGGGAGGATATTTATAATTAGGAGGTAAACTACTCACTCGCTGATTCTTGGACATTTGGGCACAAAGAAGAGAAGAATGAACATAAAAGGAATTACTAATTTTGTCCTGGCCTCCAATCCTAACTCATTTCACCTGCCCAGCACATTTTAAGAAATGAAAGCAGAAACAGTTATTCAGCAATCAAGAATGGGCTCCCATTTAGAGCTGTGTTGAGTGTGAATGCAATTTTACTCAATTAAGCCTTAAACAACTGAAGCAGGCAAATGTGGTCCATGCACTAGAGACCCTTATTATATCTAATATAAAATAGTTAATTGCTTCCAAATGAAGCTCAAATCAGTCGGAGAAATGTCTATTCTGAGTCATACTGGAATAAAAGTAGACAATAGCACTGTTGTATTTTTTTGCTTGACTCTGTGGATTCTCAAGAATATTCATTTACTTAATAGGCAAAATTAAACCGTGTGGCCTCCAGGGATGACCAGTCTTTGGACACGTGGCCATAAATGCAATTTTCTCTTTAATTTCTTTGATGTATTCAGTAAAGACTTCTACTTGTCGACATGTTTGGGCAATCCCCCTCTCTCTCTCTCTCTCTCTCTCTCTCTCTCTTTCTCTCTCTCTCTCTCTCTCTCTATATATATATATATATATATATATAACATTTTGGTGACTGCATATTAATCATATTCAGATTGTTGTATGAAACCTTATATTTATATATATTTATATATATATATATATTTATATATATATTATATCATCCTTAATTATTAGCATCACGGTGTTATGTCTAATGCCATCATAATCATTTAAATCATACAACCATATAATGTAATTTTTTTTTCTGTTTAAATTAATTATTAAGGTTAGGAGACTATCCTTAAGGTAAAACCCCCATTGGAACAAGAACATTGTAAAGAGTCGAACATAAACAATCTTGCCTGCTCCAGAGGTTTTTTTTTTTTTTTTTTTTTTTTTTTTTTTTTTTTTTTTTTTGTTTCTGTTTTTGTTTTTTTAGCTCAAAATAGGAACTCGGGATCCACGGCAACTCACTGATGTTGTGAGAACCCTCTCAACCTGTCTCCTACTTTCTGTGTAGTTCTTCACAGAAGATAATGTTTACCAAATCTCAAACATAACATAACAGGATATAAAATAAAATCTTAAATAAGTCTACATCATAGTATTGAAGTGGGTCTTGGCAGCACAAATTAATACGGGAAAGGCACATATTTCCTAGTGTACAATTATGTTTGAATATTTGATTGCTAATGGATTTCGGTATTCATATTAAGGTCAGATGGACAATGGTTTATGAGCCCTCTGAAATCTCGTACAGCTACTTCCTAAAATTTTATACCATCTATTTATGACATTTGCTACTTTTAATGTGCGCCCCCATACGTTTTGTGGTTTTCCCCCTCCCGCAAGAGCAATGCAATGCATTTTGTCAGATTTGCACTTGTTTTCAAAACTCTCCTTTATCTTACTGGCAAGAGCTTACAATTAACCCACTTCTCCCTGTGCGAGGCATCTTTGTAATAACAGCTCTCCTGGCAGGGCTTTTGTTAGAGAGATTTTAAAATCAAAAGCCCATAAAGGTTGGGGTTTGGCAAATCCCTTCCAAGGTCAACTCTTACAAGCAGACAGAGCTTTCCTCTAGTGGAAACATGGCCCATCCTTCTTCATAAAAACAAAAACAAGCCAAGCAACGGTACCTGGTTTTTAACCTAGGCTGAGGGAAGAGGCTGAGATTTTACTCCTTCCAGGGAATTGACCAGAAGAGGTTTTCTGCACGGTTCGCTATGTTGAGGCTTGGTGGTAGGAAGGATGAGGCCTGTGTGACGGCCTCATTTCATGCAGTCAGGGCCGGCCAGTGATCCGGCTGCATGAAAGGGCTTAATCGTCAAAGGGCATGGTAATTCCCGCCATCTGCCTTTTCTTTCTTCTAAGGCAAAAATCTTCACCTGGTGTTTTTGATTCCTGTGTTCTGATTCTGATGGCTGCCATCAGCAGCCCTGTGGGGTGACGCTATGTACTCCCCAAGCCCACAGAGCATACTGAAGCTTGTTAAGCGACCATGTCAGCCTGATTTTAGGGCCCATTTTGGATCTCTCCACGGGCCTATCTAAAAGCATCAGGAGTCTGGGGCTTGCGGGACAAGTGCATTGTCTTTCTAAATGTCTCTTTCTGATAAGCAAATCCAAATATGGTTCATTCACTGTGGCTTTGAAGGCACAGTGGGGAACTCGGCTTGCATGGTGGATACAAGAAAATGCTTAATATTATCACTTGGTATAGAGCTAAAGGACTCAATTTCCAATTCCAAGATAAAAAAAAAAAAGACGTTTGCTCCCCAGCTATGATCAAGAGTTTGAAATTTAAATCAGGAGTCTTGAAAGCTATTCTAACTCTCAAAAGGGATAGCTTTCCCATACATACAAAGAAGGAAATGCTGTGCTTGCATTAGTATCGGGATCCGGGGAAGCTCACATCATTTGAGAAAATGCAATACGCGCCTCTTGCAATTGGAAGGCTGTGGAGTGTCCTCAGCGTTTCTCAGTTCATTCGTTTTATTGTATTTCCCATTATTTAGATTATGATTAGGGCTGGTCCCATAGTCTTGTTTTATTACTTTGTATACCTCCTATTGTTTAGTGTTTCCACACTAATGACACCTGGCAACCTCCACAGCCGTTTTGATTTATTCTGAGGTAAACACAAAAGAAGCGTGGAGAATGAACTTACCGGTGTGCACAGTGCCTGCCCTGCTCGTCACTGTGCTGTGTGTCTGGCATCAGTATCTCATTGTCTTCCATCTCTACTTGTGTATAACTGAGAGACTAAATTTCTGTGCATTTCATGTAAATAGTACACCTTGCTATCAATATACATTATACTCCGATTACTAGCCTGAAACTAATTAACATGCCCATCACATCACATAGTCATCATAGTGTGTTCGCACACATTCTATAGCAAATTTTGGAGAGATGACACAGCATTCTTACATATAGTCCCCATAATGTGTATCACATCTCGGCATAGCTTGTCATCCCACAAAACTGAAGGTCACCACTTTTTGCCTAATGCTTTCCCCTTTACCTCAAATAGAAACCATGAAAGCCACTGTTCTCCTGAAGCCAATTACGTTTAGATTCCACATATAAGTGAAAATATATAGGATTTGTCTTTCTTTGCCTTCCTTATTTACTCTTACACAATAATGGTCAGGTTCTTTTACGTTATCAAAAACTACGAGAATGGCTTTTCTCTTTTGAGTCAGGATGAATCTCTGTCTATGTTTCATGTATGTATGTATGTATCTATCTATCTACCTATCATCTGTGTCTGTGTGTGTACATAAATCATAATACATACATACATGCATGCATACACAGACAAATATGTACATATGTATGCACATAGAACATAAATTATAAATCTATAAATAAGATATGATATGATATATATGATATGATATTTTTCTTTGTTACTTACCTACCAACAGCTGCTTAGGACCTTCATAAAATTTTACACTCAGGATATTTTGTAAGCCTTCATATAATTAGTAAATGGAAATTTTTTTCTTGTTATGTAGTACTTTGAAGAACATCCTATTTCCTCCAATTTTAGGTAAAGTTGTATAAAAGAAATTTTATTAGTATGACAATAATTTTGAAGAACGTTAGTAAAGTTTACAAACACTGTGTTTCTCCTCTACAACCCAGATACCCCACAAATACATCCAGGGGTTATAAAAAAACTCACAAGTCTGGTTTTTAAGGCAACTTAGACTGACTAATGGTTCACTGTTGAATGCCTAAACTGACGACAATAATAACCAGCAATTCTTTATTTATTTGGCTGTTCTGGTTCAGTCGTTGCTATACTTCTCTGGTTATTGTACCTTATTGCTTTGTCCTCCAATATTCAATATTTGTCTTAATTCTGGTTACTATAAAAGATATCATAGATCTGGAAGTTTAAATCCCAAATGTATTTTCCAGACTTTCTGGTAGAACAATAGACAATGAACAAGGTGCTGATGTTTAGGTTCCTGTTGAGTGACATCTTCATCATGTATAGACAGATGGATTTTTTTTTGGGGGGGAGTATAGTATTTCGAAGGAAGTAGAGGGAGAGAATATCTCTCTAAGGTCTCTTCTCACAAGGTTACAAAACGCATTCTTGAAAGCTTCAAAGCCAGCTCAGCTCCCAAAGGCTTGGCCTTCCGATGAAAACTCGACTTGGGCATCAGGACTTTGGCTCATGAATATGGAGATGTAAACATTCATCCTATAGCAACCTTGAGCTAGAAGAATAGTGTGATGTGCAGACTCTGGTCAGCCTCTTGAGGGATGACTAATAGCAATACCTGAGCTGAGAACCCATAACAAATTTGTTGGTAGTAGTTGATCAAGCCAATATTAAACTCATGGCTACCTCCAGGGACTTGGATGTGGCTCAGTGGTAAGTCATGTCCTTTTTATACACAAGGCTTTGAAGTCAGTTAAATAAAAAAAAAACTTACTTCAACCAATTATCCAAAGATGAGACTGATAGGTAAATAGACAACCCCTTTTCATTTCCAAAATCATATCAATTTTACCTTAATACTCTTTTTCTTATGCATTACCCTTTTCTCCCTGACTTCTTTATCTAAGTGAACTTTCACTGATTTGGCCACATTGTTACAGGCATTAGTCAGTGTACCATATTGCTATCCATTAAATTTATATTTGGATATGAATTTAAATATATCCAAATTTAAATTCATATCACCAGAGTAATATGAATTTAAAAGAACCCTGCCCTTTCCCACTTAAACCCTTCAGCAGTTGCTCTCTGCTCCTGTCTTCCTAATCCTTGTTCAGACACTCACATTGAATACTCTAGCAACACAAGTGATGTTGTTCCTATGACCACAAATTAGTTTCCTTGGCTCTTTGATTTTTTTTATATTTTCTAGTGTGGGGGTGGTGGTGGTAGTGATGTGTGTGTGTGTGTGTGTGTGTGTGTGTGTGTGTCTATGTGTGTGTGTGTTGGGGGGGATTTAAGAGCATATATCATACAGCAAGTGGGTGAAGGTCATAAGACAACCGTGACTGTTGGTCCTCAACATTCCACCTTTCTTGATAAGGTGTCTCTTTGTTGCTTTTCTCTGTTTATCCCAGCCTACCAGGCCAGTGAGCTTCTGGGGATCCTCCTGTCTCTTCAGCCCTTTACCTTATAGGGGTTCTGGGATAACACATTCTCTGTATCCAGCTTTTTTGTAGGTTCCAGAGATGACAACTCAGGTGTCCCTGTACATGTGGCAATAGTTTTTAATAACTAAGTTATCTCCCTGGCTCCTGTTTTTAATCTATCTGAGTCAGTTTTATTTATTTTTATTTATTTATTTACTTATTGCTGGTTCCCATATATAAAAGTTATAGCTTACTGACACGTTTTGTTTTTACTGATTGTGTTGGTTACTATGCTATATCTTCATTATTCAAAGACACAAAAATACTGTCAAAGAGTTCAAACACTCAATTCTAGGCATGTCATTATAATAAGCAGTATCAACACAGTGACAGAGACAGCCACAGATAATTTGTTATGATAGGACACATTATGAAAATCTAACATATTGAAGAACAGAAGTCTGAAAAATAAAGACAGAAATGACTTTATATGATGTACAAATCTTAAATAATACCTTTTAAAAATGTAAAACATGTAAAAATAAGATAAAGAATGAGGAAAGCCACAAGAAGACTATGCACTGTCAGGCAATCATAACACAGTTTAAAGTGTGAGTATCAATCTACAACGTGGCAAATGGAGAGAAAAAAAATACTGGAGATGAAATCCTAGAAGAAAACAAGGTACCAAATAGGTTACTTGGAGCTATATGCAAATAATGTTAGATGAGGGGAAACCATGGGCAAGAAGAGCTTTGGTAGCACATGATAAACCTGTGTTATGGATCTCTTTGGGACCAACACAGAAGATAGATAAATTCAGTTGACAAAGCATGGGAACAGAAAGAAGGTTGCAGAGCACAGAAGAGAAGTCAGGCTAGAAGACAGAGGGGTATATGGGTGGTCTGTGAATAGATATTTGTCAAAAGAATGGGCATAGCCAAAGAAATAGATGGGAGTCAGAAATAGTCTATGGCCATCACAACAAGTCAGAGCAGGACAGTACTGAGTGCAACAGTAAGGTCGTGATTGTTATGTGTGCATGTGGTTTGCCTTCATGTATGTCTGTGCATTTCATGTAGGTGCCCACCGAGTCCAGAAGTCAGTGTCTGAGTCCCAAGAATTAGAGTTACAAAGAACTTTGGGCTGTCAGATGTGTACCAAGAGCCAGGCCTTATTCCTCTGCAAAAGCAGCAAGTGTTCTAAACCTCTGAGCTATCTCTACAACCCCAGCGTCTCTCTCTTTTTCTTGTTTATGGTCACATGTTTCCTTTAGTCTCTTTATTCCTTCATTCCTCAAAGACAGAGAGAAAAATCACTAATTCTTTGACCTAAATGAAGCAGATCCTACAGAAGAATCAGAGAAAGGGCATCCCACAAAACTGTATGCCAGGTGGGAAGAGCTGCTTACTATAGGAAAAGCGGAGAAAATAATGTGTGATGTCAGAGCTGGAGCAATGCCTCAGCATGGAACAGAACTTACTACTTTTTCTGGATTCCCAGAAGCAGTTTTGTCCAATTTACAATGACCTGTAACTCCAGTTCCAAGGGGATCTGATACTCTTTACTGACTCTCACATGTGCAAGTACTCTCTCTCTCTCTCTCTCTCTCTCTCTCTCTCTCTCTCTCTCTCTGTCTCTCACTCTCATACACACACACACACACACACCTTTAAGTATATATATATATATATATATATATATATATATATATATATATAGAGAGAGAGAGAGAGAGAGAGAGAGAGAGAGAGAGAGATGTGCGTTGTCCAATGGAGGGTATTGTTTCAGCTAGAGGCTAAGGACAAATGAAGGGTAATAGGACAGAAGGATAATAGGACATTGCAGGAAGCCCTTGAAACTTAGATCCAGACATGTGGAGATTGGCCTGCAGAACTTCTGGGCAGAAAGAAAAGCACAGATGGCTGTTGTCATGGGCTCTAGGAAAGGAAATGATCTCTTACATTGCAGTTTGGCCCAAGGAAGAGAGAGGATGAAAGACAGTGAAGGGTTGAGCCAAATTACATCACTAGGCTTGCTTGATGGCCTGGCGGTGAGATGCAAGATAGAATCTGTGGTCTGCATTGTGGACACACGATAAAGATTATAAAAATCAGAAATAGAAAGCACTTTGAAATCTCTAGAGTTCCATGACCTTGGGGATATGCAGTGGTAACTACAGCTAAGACATCTATCCTTCGTGCAGAAGGGTGGCAGTTGGACGACCACATTTTATTCTTACTGGAGATATGAATCCACATTGAAGTCTCATAAGAGTTTAATGCCACATAAAAGCCCGTTAGGAAATTGCCTTTTTTCTTCTCAGTGAATACTTATGGGAACCTATATTCCTTCAGTTTTGGGGGCTGGGGGTAGTCTACTTTTATATAATATCAAAAGGAGAACAATGATCTCATCCCCAACCTGTCCCTCTTAGAGGAAGTTAGAAAACTTATCAGTTGGCCAATATTGCTTTCACTATTTTTGGAACAGAAGAGGGGTCCCGAGTTCTAGTTAAAGCTCCTGACCCATGACTGAAGTGAGTGTACCTTCTCCTTTCCTGTAGATTTTGGTTGTTGATTCAGTGGTTTAGACAGTCCTGGTTCAGACTAGACAGACTGGTTCAGTTTTGGCAAAACACATCCTGACGTGAATGTATGCTCAAACACCCAATGCCTGAGCTTTTGTTTTTGTACTTAGACATGAACAACAATAACAACAACAACAAGGCAGGATAATCTGGGACCAAGAACAAACACAACATATCTGAAATACACCAGCATATATTTTCAGCTGATCACATTCGAATTTGCAGTCCTCCACTTATAGTGAGTGAATAATGCATAAGTTTGTAAAATCATTCTTTTACTGACATTAGTTACTTTATCATATGGGCCTTCTATCTACCATAAACATAAGGCAGCCTGACTAATAATTTGAGAAACATGGATGACGATAAGACAATAATCCTGCCTGGGCTTAGCAACTATGGGGATACATTTTCAACTCTCCATGTATTTTCTCTATGACGATTTCCAAGGCTCACAGAGGAAAGGGAAATAAAAACACAACACACCCTTACTGCACTTACTTTTTCGTTTGCATTTTCCCAGGTTTCTTAAAATAACAAAATGCTAAAGCATGAATTGTAATTGGAAACTCAGCACAGAAACATCATTTAGGGGTCAGAACTTAGCCCTTTTGAGCTGTCTGAGCAAAATGTAAGTATCAAAACCAGCCCCTATCTCATTGAGGACAGTGAGGCAGGGAACAACAGAGACGACTCATTTGAACCATGCAAGCTAGTGTTGAAGCAGAGGTGGCACTCACCATTTGGGCTTTACTAAGACTTCCATCAGCATGGCCAGGACATTACCATGGTGCTTGGGAAAAAAAAACTGTTAAACGTTCCATTAGAAACTGAAGCATCCCACTTCTTCTGACAGTCTTGGAATTTAAAACTATCCTCTTCAAAAACCATCTCAGGCTGATAGAGTTCTGGTGGCTCAGACTGCATTATAAGTTCTGGTCCCCAAGTGAAATTTTCTCACCCTTTTGACTTTTCCTCCCTCTCTTTGTAGATTTGGATTACTGTGTATTATGTTGCCTTGTTGGGCCTTTATTATCTATCAACACTGGCATAGATCCAAAGGCATCAAATTAGAAATATTGACTTTTCCACTGGGCTAATAAAATGATGGCACGTGAGTTAACAATTGTAGTTTTAATTTTATAGCACATACAATAGTGCCTGCCAGGGAGGTCCCAGCAAATACAAGGTAATAAAAGCATTTTAAAATGTGAAAATTGCAAGAATATGTGCTGTATAAAGAAAGGTCAGCCAGACTCTCTTCATGATAATAGAAAGGCACTCATGCTTGGTTATCAATAGGAAAATATGTAAGTTGAAAGGCTCACTTTCTCCAATAGCAAATATAATGTCCTTAGGAACAGTAATTCCTCAGGGGAGATGGAATAACTGCTTTGCTGAGTTCTCGGTTTCTGAGCAGCAGCAATTAGATAACTTGAATCTGATGGCTATAATCCTCAAGGTTGGATCTGATTAATAAAGGGAATGATAGCCTGCTGGTTCTAAAATAAAAAGCTAAATAAGGATGTGTCGCCATTTTCAGCAATAAAGTAATAAGCAGTTTGCAGTAAATGTGATTGGCATAAACAATGTCGAGAATAATGTCAAAAACATTCAAGGAATAAAAAGGCTATTGCTGTCAAATTTGCAAAAACAAGATGGTACATCCACAATTGCATCTACAGTTTAAGGCTCCCACAACAGGTTGACAGATACGCTAACAAATCATTTAAACCACATTTAAATTGTGTACGTAATTCCTCAACGGTGGCTTTATTTAATCAAAGCATGATCGTTTCTGACAATTACTTTTGTCAACTTTTATGAAATGTACCAGGAAATATCTGCAGATGTGTATTGCTTGAGTCGTGTACAGAATAAGGAGCCGGCACAGCAACGCCAAGTGGTGAAGCAACCGAGAAAATATAGCGCCTTAAGATGCAGCCAAATGTTTCCTTAGCTGGAAAATGCCTGGGATAATAATAGATGACTACAAAGGAAATTCCAAAGAGGTTATTAAATTATACTACCCGGATATAAATCTCTTGCATGGCATGCTTTGTCTAGGTCTATACATTTTCCAGAGGAATCACAACACAATGTGCTCTTAGTGCTGTCTATTAGGAGTCACAAACTCATAAGCCCTCAGGAACTAAGTAGATAATTCCAGTGAGTGGAGCAGTCTGTGGAGACAGGCAAATAGGAAAGCATTTGCCAGGATCAGCTGCTGACAGAGGCAATTACCACAGTGCCAGACTCAAGCCCAGGACTGCCAGGGATTCTCTTGCCTCCAGAGGTAAAAGAAATTAGAATCATCAGTGAGTGCAACTAAATGATTCAAAACAATAACCATGGTGTCATAGATCTGATTCAGAGGGTAGCCACCTGTCTATCAGCGCTGTATCAAATAATGACATAATCAGACCATATATACATTCAACCTAAAACTTTGCCACACAATTGTCAGTTAGACAAATTATAACCAAAACTATGGGGGAAATTATTAAAGGCTGAGAACCTCAAGTTTTCCCTGGTACATGTGAGGCTTCTCGAAGAGAAGGAACGCATTTACTGGAGAGGGAGCAACTCATGTTTCCCCAGTTACTCCTTAGCTCTCACTTTCTTGATGTATAAAAGTGAAACATCTAGTGGAGCTGGAGAGAGGGCCAAGTTAGGGAAGAGATTTCCGCGTAAGCAGAAGGACCCCAATTGTTCTTGGGGCATATATATAAAAAAAAAAAAGCCACACATAGCAGGACACAGTTGTAAGCCCAGTCACAGTGATAGGCAGAAATCTGGAATTTATTGAGCAGTCTGTCTAGCTAATTGATGGCCTCTAGATTTGTTGACAGATCTTGTCTTAAAAAACTAAGGCTGAAAGAGCTAGAAGTGACCTAATGGCAGCTTCATACACCGAACTTTATACACACATGCATACAGTGCATGGGCATCCACTGACCACACAGGCACACACACTCTCTCTCTCTCTCTCTCTCTCTCTCTCTCTCTCTCTCTCTCTCTCTCTCTCTCTCTCACACACACACACACACACACACACACACACACACACACACACACGAAAAATTACTGTCTATCTCATGAATTGTTATTATGATTGAAGGAGTATGTGTTCTACTTGAGGTCCTCAGTAGCTCTTATTATGAATAATATGTGTATTTTTTCAACATTAATGGATGGTAGCATGTCCAGAATATGTCCACTCAATATAACATCACTGAAAAAAAAAAAAAAAAACAGTTGTTGGAATAAGGCTGATGACAAGAAAAATACCAACATTGTAAAGGCAAGTAACTGTTTCAGACTTCAGATGAAGCAAAGAGGGTTTTAAATCAGTACCACTTTGGACATCAAGGTAAATATCATGGTAGGCAGACTGGCTTCACATGCAGTCATTAAACATGATCTGGTAATGAGTGTATGTAGATCTAGAAAAGAAGCAGCTAAGTCTTTTTTGAATTGTTGGAAAGAGACCTTTTAGTTGTGCTCTATTTTTATTTTTTATTTTTTTTTTTGAGCTTTCAAAATCCAATGGCAAATTGTAGCAGGGTCCCTCAAGACCAAGAATCTGCACACATGCAGTCAGGAAGATGACCATTGGCTGCGTTGATTTCTCTGCCATGCTTCAATGAGAGAACCCCTGGCCACTGTTTTCAAGCATTGCTCTTAAACCTTGAGAGACCTTTCAGGTCACTTTTCCAGGTAGATGAAATAATGTGGTGCACAGGAGATCAAAGAGTTGTATGCAGTCCTTTTATCAAGTCTCACAACTTGCACGTTCATATAAATTAGAAGAGTGCACACTGAACCACAGCGTGCAGGCTGACCTACAGGCTGCTTTGGTAAACCTTGATCTTACATTCTAGGGAACTGTCCATAAGGAAGTATATGGGGGAGTGACAACACAAGACCTAGAAAGTCAACAATATTTACATTCTGCCCCTTTCCAGGAGATGTTGTTACTGAAAGTACTTCTCAATTTATCCTCTTCTTCTGAGATTAAGATAAAAGGGAAGAGGAACATTGGCTCCCTCTGATAATTCACTACAAGTAAGGTGTGACTGAAAGAGGAATCACTGTTCTCTTTAGATTCTGTGTGTCATAAGTTATTCTCTTTAATAAATGAATGACCCAAAGACGCCCCCCCACAAAACCTAGATTTTTCTTTTCTTCTTTCTATTTCTTAAGTATAACTTATTTTGTGCCCTGTTGACATCAAGAAAATTCAGTTGAGTTATCTAAGTGAGACACTTTATTTCTGAAGCTATGTACATGCTGATTTATCACCAGGGTATCTAGATCTTGCTTGGGTGTAAAATTACAACACAAATACTTTTCATTGATCACAATTTAACAGCCAATCAAGACACAAGTTCATCTTCACAATTTCACCATGCCTTTACAATTGAGAAGAATGGTCCTGATAATGGGCATCATTATAGCTTTTGTGTTCCTCTGAGATGAATGTGGAGATCTCACCGAAGCTGGCCAAGTTATATAAATGTCTGTGGCTAAGGACATTAAGGAAAGAATAATGTAACCTCACAGGATATAAAGATTTTTCTATAACTGCACTCACTGGAATTCACCTTCAACCATAAAACTAGTGGTATCCATAGAAGACACTGCAAGAAGAGATTTCTTATGCTCATCAGTTACACAGCGAAAGGACTCTAAAAAGAGAATACGAGCTTAGGTCTGTTATGTACAAATGGAATGGCTTATCTTGTAGTTATGAGTTGGGGCTTTGCGTGTAAATTCCAGCATATTTTAATGGCTAGACATGGTGGTAGACACTTGAAATCCCAGCATGGGGAGACTGAGGTAGGAAATATTAAGCTAGCCTGGGCTACAAGTAAGACCAGTCAATGACCAGAATTTGAAGTTCTCTAGGACTCCATCTTGATCTATTGGACTTCCCATTGTCAGTGAGACCTGACATTTTGAAGGTACTTTTTCCCCCTAATATAATTACCTATGTTCACCTGCATACATGCTTTAGCCACGTACCACTTACATTTCTTAGGAGGCATCTCCAACACATGTTTCCAAAGTTTAAGAAGGGCCCTCAAATCCATTCTATTCAGGCATGAAAGCAAAATTGAAACATAGCAATAGCAAGTGGGTTACTTTTACTTCTTCTGGCATTTTACTCCGTATTAGAGGAATTCCTTTTTATTATCTCACCCACCAAGGGACAGTATGGAGTGCCCACGATTAGGATGGGTACAACATTAGAATAGAGCTTGTTTTGTGTCTTTGAAGAATGAAATGCCAACTTTTTTTCTTTAAAGATACATGTTAGAAAGATTTGCGATTCTGAACTGTCAAGTTTTCCCTCCTAAAGTTGCCTCCTCTTTGCATTGACACCTGGTATTGGCCAGTACAAAATACCAGATGTGTAGGGCCTGAAATTCTTTTACAACCACTTGTCCGTATTTCAATATCCTTTACCCCAAGGCATGCATCCATCCACAAGCTAATTACACACCTTCAAAAGTTAAATTCAAGATATGTTGATTAACTCATAAAGTGTATCCACCTGTTTTTCCCTTCCTACTTTCCTCTCCCCCCATTCTGTAAATTAAAGTTGAGTCTAACAACAAAGATAGGAGACTTATGAGACATCTTTTCTTCCTTGTACCAAACGTCTCTACCTCTTCCTTGGTCTCTCCACTCCACCCTCCCTCCATTTCTCCACTCCTTGGGACAATGACATTGGAGTGGTAGGATGCATTTTATTTCAAAAGACCTAGCCAATCACTCCTCAATAACACACCATTATTGATGAACTTCTGGTTAATTCAGCAGAAAATCTCCAGCCTCGTGCTTTAAACTCAACATCTACAGAAACTAGGCTAATAATTTAAGTTAATTGCTGAGTAGAATGGAGGGGTCGCTCCTGTTGATGCTTAAGCTTTCCTCTTTCTTATCCTCAGAGATGACTGGATATCTTCAGTCTCATGGTAAATTAATTGACAAATAATTAGGACTTTTGAACACACTTGTCTTGGTTAGGGTTTTAGTTCTGTGAACATACACCATGACCAAGACAACTCTAATAAGGATAATATTTCACTGGGGCTGGTTTACAGGTTCAGAGGTTCAGTCCATTATCATCAAGGTTGGAACATGGTAGCATCCAGACAGGCATGGTGCAGGAGGAGCTGAGATTTCTACATTTTCATCTGAAGGCTACTAGCAGAATACTGACATCCACACAGATAGAATGAGAGATTTATAACCCATACCCTCAGTGACACACCTAATCCAGCAAGGCCACAACTTCTAATCCTGTCAATGTCTGGGCCAAGCACAGACAAACCATAGCATTTTACTCCCTGGCTCCCATAGGCTTGTTCAACCATATGAATTTATGGAGGGCATACCTAAATATAGCATAATGCAAAATACGTTTATCCCAACTTCAAAAGTCTATATAAGTCTCAAAAATGTTAAAAGCCCCAAATTCAAAGTCTCTTCTGGGATTTATCAAATAACTTAACTGTAATTCTCAAAGCAAGATAGGAAACTCCAAACTCTGCATCTCTAAGGTTGATGTCAAAGTAGTTTTCAGACCTCTAACTCCTTTTCCATCTTTGTTGACTACAACAAACTTCTTTCTCCTGGGCTGTTTCCACTCCCTGTTAGCAGATTTTCTCAGCAGATATCTCATGGCTCTGGCATTTCGAATATTTTGGGGCCTCGAAGGCAACCTCAGCATTACATCTTTTTGTTTCAATGTCTGGGATTCACACATGATTTTCTGGGTTTCTCCAAAGGGCTGGTATACTGGCTGCTTTTGTGTCAACTTAACACAAGCTGGAGTTATCACAGAGAGAGGAGCCTCATTTGAGCAAATTCCTCCATGAGATCCAGCTGTAAGGCATTTTCTCAATTAGTCATTGATCAAGTGGGGAGGGCCCAGCCTATTGTGGGTGGTGCCATCCCTGGGTTCTGTAAGAAAGCAAGTTGAGCAAGGCTGGGGAAGCAAGCCAGTAAGTAACATCCCTCCATGGCCTCTGCATCAGTTCCTGCTTCCTGACCTGCTTAGGTTCCAGTCCTGACTTTCTTTGGTGATGAACAGTAATATGGAAGTGTAAGCTGAATAAACCCTTTCCTCCCCAACTTGCTTCTTGGTCATGATGTTAGTGCAGGAATAGAAGCCCTGACTAAGCTGCCATCACTTCTGCATCTCTGCCCTCTGAAGCATTCTAAGCACAGATGGATCCACTCCATTGCCGCTGCTGTTCTTGGTGATCATCCCATGGTACTGGCATCTCCAACACACTAGGGTCTTCTGTTGCAACTCGGCTTCACCAATAGACTCTCATAGGCTCTCTGCATACTGCCAAGCTTCAAATCCTTTGCAGGACCCCTTCAGTCCTGGGCTATCAACTGCAACTGAGGCTGTACCTTCCCCCATGGCCTTCCCTGGCCTCTTACAGTGCCAAGGCTCAGCTGTTCTTCATGAAGAACTTCATGCCTTTAAGACCAGTCCCATCTGGGTGACTCTTACACATTACCAAGTACAACTGCAGCACGAGGTACAACCTTGGCTATCTCTGGAACACAGCCTCTTAGTGCTCTCAGAAAACACTTCCCAGAAGATTTTATCTCAGTGATGCTGGTCTTTTCTTAATCACTGCTAATTTCTTAGCTCCAGCTAACCAGCATCCATTGTCCCAATTGTCTCCTTCTACTCTTGACTATTAAGCTAGAGACACATGCCTGAAGCTGCTAAAGTTCTGCTGCTTGCTGTAGCTGGAACATGCCACTTTGTTATGACTAGCTTCGTTGCCTAAGCTTGGCTATCCTAGATCCTGCTCTTAAACTCAATGATCTGCGTACCGGTCTCCTGGGATTAAAGGTGAGTACCAACATGCTTGGATAAGATCTTATCCCCAAATTACTTAATCTGTTATCTTGTAGAACCTAAGATTTGGTTCTGTTTCATTTCCTGGTGCCTCTTTAATACGTGAACCATATATTTTATATTTTTTTCCTTTCTGAGCTTGCTAAACCTGTTCACAATGCTCTTCATGGGACTTAGCCAGAGAATAAAGTATCTGCTGAGCTTCTTTGAGACTCCATTTGTCAATGCAATTAATCTGAGTCTCTTCATCTTAACATTAGGCAGACTCTTCAGACAAGGGCAAACAAGTAGCCACAGATAGCCAGACACAAATAAGTGAATAGACCTGAAGGAACACGGGATAAATGGACAATGAAGAAAGGTGTGTGGGCATTCAAATTGAGCTACATACGAAAAGGAACCAGATACATTCATGACTTCAACATTTGTGAGAGATTGCCATTTATTCTGTATTTAAAAGCAGATACATGGAGCAAGACAGATGTACACAGGTAAAAATGAAGGCAGGGGAGGAAAAGATGTTGAGTTCCTGGCTTGGTTCTGTAAGAAAAGTTCTAAATTGGGGAGTCAGGAACAAAACATATAAAGAGCTTCTCTTTAAGCTCTGCCTATCCACCGAGAGTGCCTGCCCTCTCCTGTGATGTTATACCAGGACCTCCAGTGTGCCCATCTTCACAGGATGTGGTTTTCCCTGATCCTGCCCCCATCAAGAAGCATTAAACATCTGCCTGCAGTAGCCTCACAAATATCCTAGTATCTGCCAATTATCCCCCCAAAATGTGGACACTATCCGCATCTGTTACAAATAAAAAAACATCACCACCCCCAAAAACCTTCATTTGCTATTTTTCATTGAGATTCTGATAAAAAAAAAAAAAAAAAACACATATCCTGCAGAGTATAATGATATTCGAAGCCTATAATCCTATCACTTGGCATGGAGGAAGTTCAGGAATTCCAGAGCCTCCTGAGACCAGCTTAGGCTGCTAAGACCCCAAATTTAAAACAAAACAAAAACCACCATCTTAACTCTTTAAACATTAGTACACTCCTTTCCTCTTTTGTCCAGAACACACCTGCTAATTTTCTCCTTCTAGTTGTTGACACCCTGTGACATGGTGTTGGAGTGCACACCACACTGGTTGTTAGCCCCTCCAGTGCACGCCTTTGCTGGACACCACCCTTGTAAAGCCAGTCTGGAAGGTTCTGTTTTATCCCATCAATCCCCAAGGTCTACATCCTTCTGCTTTCCTTCAAAAAGTAAGAGCTAAAACTCAAGACCTCTGGGGGGGGGGAGGGATTCTCCTGATCCACAGACTTTTAGTTTCCGTTAAGAGTGTTCATATTTCTAATCACAATGTGCCCAGGTTTCTGTACATTTAATGTTGAAACTTTCCTACCAAACTTGTACTTGAGTGTGTGCATGTGCATGTGTGTGAGTATGAGTTTGTGTGAATGTGTATGTGGGTGTGTGGGGGTGGGTGTGTGGCTGTGTTTGTGTGTATGTGTATGAGTTTCGGTGAATGTGTGTGTGTGTGTGTGTGTGTGTGTGTGTGTGTGTTTATGTGTATGGCTGTGTCTTTGTGTGAATGTGTGGGTGTTTGTGTGTGTGCACATGTGCTTGTGCTTCTTGATAGCCTAGCTTTCCCCTTTCTGAAGCTGAGAGACGAGTTTTTCACTCTGCACATGTGAGTTATTTGTTACCAGACCCTTGAGGAGAAAGCTCCACTGTGGCGATGCCGCCGTTGGGCTTAATTCTGAAGCAAGAAGGAGTGAGAAGTTTCCATTTTTAAATTCTCTCACATCTGGTTCCCTTTCTCCAGTTCTCACTGATAACATTTATGTTGACATGAGATTATACCAATAATGTTTCTAATTGTGACATTCTGCCGATGTGATCCAGCCCCCATCTTTGCGAAAACAGCTTAGCCCCCTCTCATTTCTCTGCCAGTAATCTAAATGTGATTCCAGCCGCAGTGAGATTTCCATTCACAACATGCCCAATGGCAGTGGACTTTTCCAATGAAAGAAACAATACCTGCAGTTATTTAGGGAAATGTCCTTTAAAGCCCCTGTTCCCTTATTTGTAAGTAAATGAAATGGACTGGTCCATGTAAAGAACTCACATTGTGCCTGCTCTGTAGTTGGTGATCAACCATCTGAAGTTCTGTATCCCAGAGTCAGCATTTTTCCTTCTTGTTGTTAGACTTGGTTTCTTGTGTTAAGAAACAAATCCAGGGTCTACTGGATGCTAGGCAAGTACTCGAACCTTGAGCTCCACCCCCAACCCCTGCTTCTGAAATTCTTGTATTTGGTCATGAATTCTACCTTTCGGTGAGGCTCCAGAAAGCTATTTTGACGGTAGTTCCATCATTCATTCCCCATACAAATGTCTTGTAAAAACTGGGCTGCATGTCCATTCTTTCTCCTCAACTCCACTATGCATCCATTCAATGGCCTGCTTTCCCCACAGCCAACCTAAGACACACATGGTCAGAAAGTCTTTGACTTAGGAGATAGGGTTCTACACATTCCCCAAAATCCCTAATTCCTCATAGACACATTTGTAGTCAGTCCATTCACTTTTCTTTAATGTTTTGAACTATCTCTCAAGTGTCTCCTGGGCAGCACCGCCTGGCCCCAATATGCATGTCTTAGCCCCCAATATGCATGTTTTAGCCCCCAGTGGTTACTCAGTGTTTCCCTGTGTTAACCGCAAATGTTCTTTCTCCTCCACGAAGCATGTTTCTCTGTTCAGTTGCTTTCTCAGAAACTCCCATATCTTGGCTGATTTTTCTTTCCTCAAAATTCTTTTTATCTCTGTATTTTTATCCTGAATTATATTTGTTGAAAGTATGTCTCCTCTTACAAAGTAAATGACAATCCCATCTATAGGAGAAACTGACTTTCTAACCCAATACTTAAACTATGTTAAGACAATGGTATATTTTCCCTAAACATTTAGTTTTATAAAAAAGCTTTTAGGATATTTTAATGCTATATTAGATAAAACATGTTATTGGGCACCAGCAAACTTTTATGTTTTCCTGTTGAGGATTTCTTTTCAGTCAGAAAAAAAAAAAAAAAAAAAAAAAAAAAAACAGCTACAAAAACAAATCCATGACTACAAAACAGTGTTAGATATCAAAATGGTATACTCCCACCTGAACGGGAATTAATGTTAAATATGAAACTGTATGTTATATTTGACTAGGACTTGTAATGCTATACCCTGTGTCTCCAGTTGGTTGTTGGGAGGGTGGGTGTTCAGATACCAAAGGAGAGTTATACCTCAGCCTGTACTCTTCTAGGGGAGGGGATTACAGGAGACAAGGATGAGCTTTTGGCTCAGGACACAAAGAACAAATCTTTCAGTCCCTAATGTAAACATGTTCAATCTAGGTATAGTGTCTCCCAAGGGAGCTCCCTAAATATTTTAACAAGAAGACCAGTGGCACTGAGGACACAAAATCCACCACTGGCTTCCCGTGCCGAGCTGCAGATAAAAAATTGATTACATTTCTCTAAGTCTGAGAGGCTTCCAGGTAACGACTGTTTCCTTATTTATTTATTTTCATTTCTGAACTGCAGCAAGCCACTGAAACTCTAAGTGGATATGATGCCACCTACGTTCCAGTGACGGTCCTTGCTAAAAGCAACTTGCTTTAAATCTTCATTAATGAATGTTCATGGGTTTGAGCATATGAGTCATTAAGTTTAGATATTTAGGTGTATATTGATATCCCTCCAAAACCAATCTTACATGGGTTTCTTTCTGTTCAATAGTTTGATGGTGTAACATTTTTTGTACTGTTTTAATTGAAATTTGCATTTAAGTACAGTGTATTTCGAGCATGTTTTTCAACTTCCCTGATTCCTGCTGTATCCTCTCTGCCTCCCACCCCACTTCTTTTCTCTCTCTTTCAAAAAACAAAAATTAAAATAAAATCAGAAAACATGTAACATACACACAAATCCCCCCCCAAAAAAAAATCAAAAGAAACATGCCAAAGACAAATAAAACATGGCATTTAAAAAATGGTCATTATATTAGTGATAATGGAACAGATACATATTAAGATGGGAAAAACAATTCCATAAAAGAAAGATGGAAGGCACAGACAAAATGTTGAATTCTCTAGTCTCTCTTTAAAAAGAAAGCTTTTTCCTGATTTGAGATGTCTACCTATGTATTTTGTACTGCACAGCAAGGCACACACTCAAAATATATAAATTCATTTTTCTGACTAGCTAGATTTTGCCTATGAATTCTCTTCAACTGCGTGTGAAAATGGGCTACATACCAGCAAGCAAGTGAGCAGCTCAGAGACTGAATGTGTGCTGGTATGAAATCTGAAAACATGTAGGCTGCTTCTAAAACACTTCTTTTTCCACAAACCACAAAATGGAATTCTATTATGATTGCGAGCTGGATGCTCACAGGGGGGTATATTTGCTTCTCAGGGCTAATGGATGTTTATCAGCCACAGGATACATCCCATCATCCTCACTAGCAGGTGAAGTATATTTGAGATGAGACGTGTGAATGATTGGACAAAAAGTTTGCATTAGCATGTGAGCAATTTCTTAGTTTATGATGGGGAAAAAAATCCAGGCTGAAGATTTGACATAAACAGAGAACTGCTCGCTCTGAAAGTTACTGTTGATGGGACTGATAAAAACATCCTGACATTTGAGTCTTTTAACTGCCAGTCTATCACATGAGTAGCTCCAGTGATGACTTTGCCTGAAGAAGCTCACAAAGGAAGAAGTTACAGAGCGCCATTTTGCCCTCACTTGGGCAGGAAACAGTTAGAAATATAATACCTACATTTTGAAGAAAGGTGGACATTTTACACATAGGACATCTATTTGAATCTTCAAAGGACTACAAGGCAGAAAAGTGGGTTAAATAGCACAAATTACATTTTTTCTATAAAATTATAACTACTTATATGCTTTGAGTAAGGTTAAGTAAATTTTTAAATCAATAATACAAACGGATCCTTTCCCCAGTTACACAGGGTTTCAATATCAGTTTGAATAAGTGTCTATTTATGTCTACAATTGTTGGAAGTTTCTTATTCAATCAGTTCAAGTTACTTACTGATCAGGGTTCTACTTGGACTACATGGAAGAGAAAATTGCTTTTACCAATGTATTCAGGTTATATTCAGATTATAATGATCTCTACAACACTAAGTGCAAGAATCTGTGGCCCCATGTAGCAAAGGGCTATGTAAGGTTAGATCGAGAATCCCAATATTGGATGATCGTTCTTGATTATCACATGGAAAACAGGAAGTTTTCAGAAGACAAAAGAAACAAACCTCACTCCTGGAGACTCTAGAGAACTAGGCTTGCTAACACCCACATTTTACTTCCTTAAAAGTCATTTTGGAATTCTGATCTCCTCCAAGCCTTCTAAGTATAAATGTTTGTTTTCTTGAGTTACAGAATCACAATGAATTTAGTTATAGCATCAATAGAAGAATAAGACACAAAAGACAAGAAAAGACAAACTATCAGGACAGCATTGCTTTTCTTAGGGATGAATAAAGCAAAGGAGCCTAAGCCACTTAGCAGAGGATAATCCCAAGGGCCTGTGTTATGTCAGACAAGCTAAAGTCAAAGTGTCCTAAAGTCAAAGTGATTATTTCACCAAGTGGTTGTTGAATTTGCCAGGTATTTCTTACATATTTGTCTTTTCAGTTCACATACAGTAACTATGTATTGGGGTATGGTTATAGACTTCCATATGTGTGAACAATATAACAGTACAGGTGTAGCCAATGTACCTGTAATGTCAGACAAACATGAATCCTTTGTGTTTAGAACATGATGATCTCTTACAAGGACACTATTTTGAAATATTCTATTAACTATTGCCTAGTTAGATTTTTTTTTTGTTTTACTTAAATATTGGTTGTTAAAAGCTATTATTCTCTATCCAACAGTAGTGTATCTATGCCCAATAATAATCTTCCCTCTATCTACACCTCTGCTGCACATTCTAGTAGCCTTTAGTCACTACTGCCTTGAGTTCAACTTTGTTTAATACACAAGAAGGCAATGTGTGCCTACATACATGTATGATTCAGAGGTTCACATGAGGGACCCTCCTCAATCCATGTTTATCTCTGAGACAAGATTGCCCACAGAATGTGCAGCTTGCAAATTCAGCTAAGCAGAGACAACAATCCCTGGGGAATCTCCCGTCTCCACCTCCTGGGCACTGTTACCCCTTCCATACCTGGCTGAAAAGAATTCAAGTCCTCATGTTTGTGAGGCAAGCAATCTACTCACTGTGCCAACTCCCCAGGCATGAGACCAACCTTGCTAGCGTTTATATGGGAGTTAGAAATTGAGTAGATGCCTTATGCAGCTGATTTGCTTTATATCATGTCTTCTAGATCCATGTTATTGTAGTAGCACTGGTCAAGCAACATTCTGTCTTCATATATAGACCAAATTTTCTTTTTTCGAGCATCAACTGATAGACACTCGGAATGATTTCATATCATTGGTATTGAGAACAATGTTAAAATAATGATGGGACTGTAGATGTGTCTTTGCCTTGGTGCTCCATCTCTCCCTGTACATTCTTGATAGTTCTGATTCAAGTGAGATAACAGCACATCACTCCCTTGATAAGGAATAACATTATGAAGTTTGGTCTTGTCTGGTTCTTTTGCTAAAGGTCTCAGCTCATTGGGCTATGTTTAATCAGGATTCCTGCTGAGAATGCAAACGCCACTAGCGCTTGAAGCATTTGGTTCTAGAGAACCATGAACCTCACTGTCCCCATCCGTTGGTTGGATTTGGTGAGATGGCACATGGTTGCTTTGCCTTGGAGAAAGAACCCAGCCATGCTGTACCCGCTCCTATATGGGCTCTGGCTACATGAGACCATATAAATACCAGATTCACTGAGGTCCCATGAAGCAGTTGTCAGTGCCAGGAACAGTTGTATTTCCATGGCTGTAAGGAGCACCTGAGTGGCCCTCGGCATGGTTCATCTGTAAAGTCCCAGGGAAGGAGATGAACAGATCTGACTATTGTCTGTTTGCCTCTGGATCTTGAAAACACCTGAGTAGTTCTGATGTTTGACTGATTATACAGGAAAACAGAAATACATATTCATTTTCAATAATACCTTAAATGTAACTAGATCAAGTACCCAAATTTAAAACAATAGATGACAAATTAGTAGATGATAAATTAAACCCCCAAACCATAATACCCACAAGAACCATATATATGCATATCTACTGAGAGTGTGGGATGAAAAAACATTTTTATTGTGCAAACAGGAAACAAAATCAATTAGGCAAAAGTATTTACATCCAAAACTGTACAAAATCCAGACAATTGTAATGTGTAATAAAAATAATTAATAATAAAAATAATAAATCAATGGAACAAGAGATAAAATCATGGTGAAATGCATAAGTCTTCATATTGGAACAATAAATTGTGTAAAACAAAGACTGTATCTAAAACTAAAGGCAGAATCTAATATAATAATATCAGCAGAACAGTTGCACAGATAGACAGATCTTCCTGACAAAAACATCAACAAGGAGCCACAGAGGTAAACTGTCCTGTCGGCCAATTGGACCTAATAGTCATTTAGAGTACACCTCAGTCAGCACTACAGAGAGTAGTTTCTTATCATTTGTCTATGATAAACCATATATTGAGCCACTAGGCATGTCTCAACAAACAAAAACAGCTGAATCCATAACATGCTTTTTTTTTTTTTTTTTACCATAATGGAAGAAACCTGAAAGTTATAAATCAACAGCAAGAATTTCAGCATTTGGGAAGACAGATGGAGATTATTCAGCATTCTTTTAGATAACCAATGGGTCGATAAGAAATTGAAAATGAAATTAATATTTTTCTTAAAAGAAACAAAACCACAAATTCAATGTACCAAAAGTTATGCATTATAGCAAAAGCCAGTTCTGAGGGAGATTAATAATAATACGATAGGTATCTTTATAAAAAAATAAATTTTTTCAAATGACTTTAAAGAAAGAAAACCCTGGACAGACATGTACAAACACACACGCGCGCACACACACACACACACACACACACACACACACAGACACACACACACATCAAATGAAAAGGTATCATGAATTTGCGATAGAGCAAAGAGGTTATACATGGGAGGGAACAGCAGGAGAAAAGAGAAAAGGGGAGGTGATTTAACTATATTTTAACTTCAAAAATAAAACCACATTTTTTAAAAATGTCTAACACATTACCAATGAAATCACTTAGCCTGTTAAGGCCCTTGCTGCTAAGCAGTGCTAATCTGAGATTCATCTTGGAAAATCATTTGGTGGAAGGAGAGAACTATCTGCTGAAAGTTGTTCTCTGATATTCACATAAGTGTACTTTGTCATGCACATTCTTGAGGAAGTCTGTGTGCACGTGCACACACACACACACACACACACACACACACACACACACAATAAATGATCAAATAAATGCTATAAAAATCCCACAGCATTTCTGTGCATCTGTAGTGAAATCATGTAAAAGAAATGCATGAAACAACCCCATTCATAATAGAGACATAAAATTGAAATACATAAAAATAAATGTAATGAAGGAAGTCAGAGATCTCTGTAATAGGAAATAGAATTACAAAGTATGGGTGAGTATTAATGAAGAACACACAGAGAATTGGACATAGAATTCATGTCATGTATTGGGAAAATTAACATTTTTACACCATTATTTTTTGTTCAATGTGATTTACAGATTTAAAACAATTCCTAGCAAAATATTACTGCCATTCTTCACAGAAAAAAAAAATCCTAAAATTTTTGCAGGTTTACAAATACTATAAAGAGCCAAAGTATTCTCGATGAAAAAAGAAGAAATTTATAGTATTTACTATTCCTAATTTTAAAATACTGTGCACAGCAATGGTCATCAAAACAGCATGATTCTAGCATAAAAACAGACAAATAAACCAACGGGATAGAATAGAGAGCCTCTAAGTTTCAAATGTATTTAATGTCAAAATCCCCTCAGATTCTCCAAGGAAAACCGTGTGAGCAGGGGAAGCCTTCTGTCCTTGGTGATCGGAAAACTGTTCATATGTAGCAGGGAAAAGGAAAACAAAAACAAAAATGAAACAAACAGTCCCTTATCTTTCAACCACATAGAAAATTAAACTCAAGATAAAACAAAGACCTAAATGTAAACCATAGCATGGTTTATTCGAAGGGATTTGTGATCACAGTTAGCAGAAGCAAAGGTTGGCCAAACTGAATCAAAGGAAACAGTTAGTGAGGGAAAACAGCACATGGAGGAGAGACAGCGACTCTAACTGCGCTCCTCAAGTGGCAGGCTTTCATTTCCAGACTGCTTGTTCCTTCCTCGCCAAGCGAGGTTCCTATTGGACCGATAGCGAATACTTTGCACTCTTGCATTTGCCCTTTGCGTAGTTCCAGTCTCTGCACCATCTCTGTAACACCCCCCCCAACCCTGATACTCTGCCTCAGGTAATCCCACGGGACAGCTGTTGATTCCTCCATGGTTCTGCGCATTGTTGTGAAGGATACATCAGAAAGGACCTCCAGTAATCCACATCGCTCAACACCACACCATCTTTTCTTACCTTCCCCCATCTCATTTTTTTCTTTTTTCTTTTTCTATTTAATTAATCTTCACTTTTCATACAATGCATCCAGGCTACAACTTTCTTTTAGCCTCTGGTTCTCAGTATCAACAACTCTGAAATGGGGATAAGTACCCCATTAAGCCTGTTGGAGAAGGCGGCTTTCTAACACCAGCCCAGTATCTGCAACATCTGGAACCAGTGAAGAAAGACTGAGTCTGAAACCTTTTCCTCTGTGCTTTCAAAGCCCTAGATTATGAGAAGTCTCCTTCACAATGTCTGTATTTCAAGGGAGGCAGTATATGTTTATATAGTGATAGGATACCAATCAATAAGTGCTTTCATAGGTTACTATTTACCTATGTTACTTCACTCTGACATTTAAGAATGAAAGGGTTTTACTACCCATCCTCTAACCACTGCAGAATATTGCAGGGTTGAAAAAGCATACCTGTAAAATTGGTAAAATATGAATGGGAAGAAAACAATCAGATATAAAATTAAGAAATTCTGAGGTCACAGAGAACTGAATCGTGATTCTAATTAGGAACATGCATTACTCAGAGACAGCGGCAATTTCAGTGGGTCTTGAAGATGCTGCATTGATTTTTTTTTCCCATGCAAATTTTGCTTGAGAAAGCCTGGAGCGGAAGGGGTAGTATATGTTGACAGTCCCTATTCTGAAGAGCCAAGATGTGAAATGTGAATGCTCAGAAAGATTCAGACACTGGAGAATTTGGGAGTCCAAATTAGGGGTGCTACCTATCCTTGAGTCTTCCCAAATAGTACAGGAGATCAGGAGCCTAGGCTGTCCAGGGACAAACAAAGGGTCCCAAATGGTTGTATGGAGACAGCCAGATTTTGCAGCTTGGTTGACCACATAGAAATAACAATATGTAGAGAGACTGCTAGAGGCAAGATGAGTTATGAGGAAAGAGGAGCTGGAAGAAAATGTGTCCAAATTAGGATGAGTTGGTTTTGGGAGCCTGGCAGAAGTACCATATGGGACATGGAGCAAGCCGTTAGGAATTTGGAGTAGATTGAATTATTTCAACTCAAGGGATGTGTCTGCCAAACCAAATGTCCTTCCTATAACAATATGAATATGCACCACAGAATATTTTAGGGATAACAACCTTGAAAATTGAAATAATCACTTGACAGGCTATTTTTTTCTACCCCAAGTGCCGAATACCTTTCTCTCTAATCCTTCCTACTTCTACATCCTGTGAGCTCATTGCACAATCCCTCCACTACTCTCCTTATATATACCTGTTTCAGATGCCACTGACAACGCACCAAGTAGCTCTTCTCAATTATGCCCCACAGAAGTGATAATTAAAGTCTCGTCTTTCTAGAGATGCTGCTTCCAAAATTGTAGAAGTTCTTTCCAAGTAAAGTTTGAAGAGTTCTGAAAGCACTTTTATCAGGAAAATGTGCTCTGTGTTTGCAGAATTACAGGAGAAAAAACAGGTTTTATGGTTCTGAATATCCATACTACAGTTTTGTAAAACTTTAGGAAACCAGATATAGTACTCAAATATGACGCTATAATATATAAGGAAAACATTATCTTTTGATTTCTTTTCTTTCAATGTATTTGCCTGGAATTTTTTGTTTGTTCATTTTTTTGTTTGGTTTGGTTTGGTTTGGTTTGGCTTTGCTTTAGCTTTATGAGTCTAGCTACTGTTAACTAGGAGGCTTTAACCAAAAAGACAGTGATAAGATGTAAGAGTTGGGCTAATTTAAATGTATCCTAGGGTATCTAACAGAGCTTGTATATAATCTTAGGTTATAAGGTTAACAAAGATAACGAAAAAAATCCTACTTGGTTTTCTACTCACCCTTTTAATTTTAGCAAAACTTTACCTCAAACATTGGGACTTTGTGAGCTACTTGAGCCCTTACATGGTCAAAGATAAGTATGTATAAGGTTAGTCATATCACAGGGTAAACCCAGCTCTTTCTGATGTCCTCTTTTGTATATATCTCGAAGAGCTCAATACAGACACAGTTCTTGAGAATAGCAACTAGACAGTAACATTTGATCTCCTCTCTAAATGCCAAAAGCACTTGGAAACAAGTGTATCTCTGAGATTTGGCCTGGAACCTCAACCATAGTGGTTTCATGATGGGCCAGAAACCATTCTAGACCTTCCATCCTCACAATCACAATGCTCCCTTAAGTATGGACAAGAATCATCTCCTTTTTACTTTAATATTTATCCTCCAAAAATTTCATACATGTTCACAATCTGTCAATATTTATTCTCTGAAAATTTCATATTATACACAATGTCTTGATTATGCCTAACTTCCTATTTTAACATTTCCCAAGTAGATTTCTCTCTGAAATTTATGTAATCCTCTTATAGTTTTTCCATTTTTTCTTAAACTACAGAGTCCAATTAATAGTGCCCATATGCTCATGAGTAGCTTAGCATCTACTGAGGTGTAAGCAACCTTCCATTGCTCATGCTCCTAAAGAAAAGCAATCCGTCCTCATGTCACAGCCAATAACCTCCAGGAGCTCCTCATCTAGAGATAGAACCTCAGAAGACACTCTTCTTTCTGGACTGGAAGTTGTATCTGGTTTGCTCTCGCACAGTCTTGTGCAGGCCGCCAGAACTACAATGGATTCCTATGAATAATAGCTGTATTAGTCAAGGTTCTCAGGAGTCACATAACATAGAGAATGAATTCATCTACATAAAATATATCTACATTTATACCTATGTCTAAACCTTTACCTATACTTATACCTGTATCTATATATCTATATTTGTACCTATATATATATATATATATATATATATATATATATATATATATATTTGTGTAAACATAGGAATACCTTTATAGGTATATAGTAGATATAGATATAGATAGAGATAGAGATAGAGATAGATATAGATAGATGATATAGATATAGATATAGAATGAGATAGAGATAGAGATGATAGAGATGGAGATAGAGATAGAGATGAGATAGAGATAGAGATAGAGATAGAGATGAGATAGAGATAGAGATAGAGATAGAGATGAGATAGAGATAGATAGAGATAGAGATAGATGATATAGATATAATCTCCAAGTATATAGATATATAGGTGTGTATATAGAGAGATAGCTATAGGTATATAGGAATATATATATATATATATATATATATATATATATATATATATATATATATGGGTATGTGTATATATGTATGACCTTTCAGTTGTCATGATTCTAAAGAATATATACATATATATTCAGATATATATACATGTATATATATGTGTGTAGGTATAATTATATAGATACTTATATAGGTATAGATATCAATATCTGTATCTGTATCTATTAAGATATATAGATAAAGGAGATTTATTAGAATCACTTATAGCTGTGGCCCAGCTAATTCAACAACAGCTCTTTAAGAATGGATAGTCCAAGAATCTAGTTGTTCTGTTCCTGAGGTATGATGTTTTTAGCTGATCTTTTGTATGTATACTCTGGAATCCTGAAGAGGTAGGCTTTAATGTCAGTGATTAAGCAGACTTGCTAGCAAGGTCAGATTATTCAGAAAGAGCAAAGACTTCCATTTTCAATGTCCTTATATAGACTTCCAAAAGAAGGTGTGGCCCAGAGGTAGAGATGGATTTTTGCTGCTCAAAGTATCAAGATTTCAAATGTCCCTTCCTACCTCAAGTACCTGAATTAAAAGTAGATCTTCCCATTTCAAAATAAGCAAAAATCTGCCACAGGTAGGCCCCTCCATTTTTGGATTTTAGTCAGTTCCAGGTGTGGTCAAGTTGACAACTAAGAATAGCCATCACAGCAGACATGTCATGCCTAGAGGACAGTACTTCACAGTGCTTCTCCTCATTCCCTGTAACTTAGATTTTTCTCTTCCCTATTAAAATATGTTTCTTGAACCTTGGGCTGGGAGGTGGTATTAAAATAAGTTCCAAACTGTGGCTGAGCATCTGTAGTCACTGACTCTGGGCACTTTGAAATGCAAGGTATCTATCTCTTCACTAATCACTACCCATTGAAATAAGGAGCCTTTCTGACCAAAGTTGGGAGTATCACAGATTTTGGGGTGTAATTATAAATAGACTATAAGTTGGCATCATTTCTATTTGGAAACATAACATCAGTAGGTTATACCTGAGGACTATTCCTTCTCTAGTCATGTTCTGTGACTATATTTACTGTACTGGGCATGAATTGCCTCCTATGAGGCAAGTCTCAAGTTCAATCAAAAGAGGTCATAATTATACCCATGAACAGTCCTGTGACTCTATGTGCCACCAATGAGCACGTTTCCTACCAGGTTGGTACTGTAGCAGGCTGGATAAGTCCATTGATTTATGGCTTCTTCTTAGCCTGGAGCCTACATTGTTCCTTCTAGCACTATGAAAGCTACCCATTACGGAAGGATTTCTGGTCATTTTAAGGTTGATTTTTTTGTATCCTGCATCCAAAGTGCATGGTGCCTTCAACAATATGATCTTAACATGTCAGCATTACAGCAGATAACCAAGAGCAGTGACAACAGCCCATATTGTTCTGGGTGCCTCTGGGAACTCTCTGACTAATAATTTGTAGAGGGTAACCCATGCCTGACAATGAGATTTTCTTTTAATAACCTATGTCTTCTGGGAGCAGCATTGTTCACTAATGTGAAGCACTTCTGATCAAACTCTGTACACAAAATAAATTTTAATTAGTTTGCAAACTACTGGTGTTCCAAAGATGTCTTAAATATTAAACCACTCCCATTCCTCCTTCCCCTACCTACTGCTCCAACACTTTACCTTACAACATTCTCCCGTGTTATTTAATACTACATAAGCTTTGCAATCTCCTGTTTTAAGTAATGTCTGCGTGGATTGCAAAATCGTAGATTCCCAAAGAACTTCATTTCTCACCCTTTATTGTGGTTAAGTATTCCTTTGGCTTCTTATCTCCCATTCTTATTACTCTACTACATTTTTCTGTCCCCAGTATTCCCCCTCTCTACTTCTCTTTTACCTGTGTTCTAATAAACCCCACATTTGGTTACCTACATTCCACATGTACTTCACACTAAACTCACATAGCAAAAGATTGAAAGCCAGGGCCATCATACGAAAGACTATATGTGGTCTTTGTCTTTGGGGTCTGATTCATTGCATTTTTAAAGGTCCGCCAATTTACCTGCAAATTTACAGGTGAACTTATATCCTATTTTGTATATATGCCTGTACCACATCTCATTATCCATTCATCAGTTGGCAAACACCCAAGTCAATATTTTTCCTAGCTGTTGTGAATAGAGTGGTACTCCACATGGATACAGTCAGATACAAAATACTTTAAGTACATGCCCCAGAAGTAGTAAAGCTGGGTCTCAACAGACCTCTTTCTAGTTTGAGAGAAGCAACCTTCCAGGATATTTTCCAGGGTGACTGCACTAGTTTGCCTTTTTCTAAGAGTGCCCTTAGGTGTCTCTGTCCCCTTGCCAGAATTTGCTGCCATGTTTGTTCCTGATGATGGCCAGTCTGACTAGAGTAAGATGGAATCCTATAATTTTTATCAGCACTTTTCTGGTGACTGATAATATAGAATATATGGGGATTACTAGTGTTTGCTGACCACTTGCATTACTTTAGAGAGCTTTGTGTTCAGTTCAAGAGCCCATTTTTAGGTTGTGCTGTTTCCTCAGTGTTCAGCTCTTTCAAGCTGTTTATATATTTTATATACGTATCCTCTATGAGATGTGATCCTAGAGCAGACTTTTCCTTATTCTATATACAAAACTGGCCATTTCCTTTGCTTCACAGCATCTCTGTAGTTTCATAAGATCTCATTTGTCAACTAATAGCCTTATTTCCTGAGCTACCTATTTATAACATAGTCACCCATGCCTATAGGTTGAAATGCTTTCCATTATTTTTCTGCTAGTGGTAGTTTATTATGTCTTTTTTTTAGTTTAGTATATTATGTCTTATGTTGAATATATTGCAAGATGAAACAGATCAAGTTTCAATATTTGCATATTAAAATCTATGATTCTGAGAGCTATTGAAGGTGCAATTTTTTTCTAAGTACAATTTTTTGGTATCTGTGAAAAACCAAATATTTTTATGAAGTTATACCTGGGTTCTCTATTCTAGTGCATTGATCAGTCTGTTTTGTGACAATACCATGTTATTTTTGTTACCTTTGCTCAGTAGTATAATTTAAAATTATAAAATGGTAAAAACTCATAAGTATTTGTTTATTTCAGAATTGCTTTTACTATCCTTTGGGTGGTTTTTGGTTGGTTGGTGGGTTGGTTGGCTTTTGTTTGTTTGTTTAGTTTTGTATCAATATAAACTTTGTGGTTGTATTTTATTTGTCTGTTGAGAATACTCCTGGTATATTAGTTGGGTTAGTACTTAGTCTATAGATTGATAGCCATTTTCACGATATTAATCCTGCCAGTCCATGAGCAAAAGACATCTTTCCATCTACTGGTGTTTTGCTCAATTTACTTACTGTCTTAAAGTTTTCAGTAAATAGTTATATCCCTTGAAAAAATCCAACGTCCATTCATTATAAAAGGCATGAAAAGGCTTTTATAGAGGAGTATATCTCCGCATAATAAATGCTATATCCAACAAACCTAGGCAGCACCATGCTAAATATAGAAAACTTCAATATTCCTACTTCAATCAAGAACAAATCAAGGGTGTCCACTCTCTTCATTCTTATTCAATTTGGCATTTGAAGTCTTAGCCTGAGCAATAAGACAAAAGAAGGAAATAGAAGGGGAACAAATAGGAATCAAAATATTCCTATTTAAAGACAATATGATTTTATAGTACAAGTCTACAAAGATAATGCTAAAAAACACTAGGTACTAACATATATCTTCTTGAAGTGGAAAGACACAAACCTAACACAAAGAATTCAGTCACCATCTTTTGTATCAATGATAAACAAATTGGAAACAAATCACAAGAACAAGCTCATTCTTGGTAGCCACAAATGATCAAACAATTCATGAAGAATGAAGCTAACTAAGGAAATAACAGAAAAGTTTTTAAGCACAGAACAGAATTAGGCTCACCGTGGTCAGTGTTGGGATACTCATGTAACACTAAAATAGATTTCCTGTACCCCTAAATAGAGGAGGAGTCTGCCAAAAAAGACTAGGGTTTATTTGGAAACATACAAGCAAACAAAAAAAAATAACTATTTTAAGTAGAGATTTTATAAACACATTTTCCTAATTATACATTATACTCAAATACAATTATGAGATTGTTTGTAAAATAAGCCTTTCAAAAATATAAAGTGATGACTCTATTTCCAAACTAAGTAATTAAGACCTTGCAACATCCAAAATAAGGAGCAAAGTCGAAAATTTAAAAAAAGAGAAAAAAGGAAGGAAGGATGAAGAATCCAAGGAACAAAACTAAATGTTTAACAGATTTGTAAAGGTGTGGAACAAAAAGAAAGATTTGGTAGAAATTAATAACTGGGGCAAGTGAAGTGAGAGAGAAGGTGGGTGTGTCATCAGATACTGAAAAGATGCTCAAACTAAGACAAATCCAGGTAAGAAAACAGAACAAAAGAAGACAGGCATGTCTGGCCAAGGTTAGAAGTAAAAAAGTAAGCAAATGAGATTAGAGAGTGGATTAAAGACATGTGGAAGAATCCCATATACTGGCTCTCAACTAGCACTCACTTGAAAGAACAGAGGAAGGAAACAAAAAACATGCAAATAAGATGACATCCCTAAAACTCTTGCCTGAACCTGGGATGTGTTCTTCTGAGCTGCCTTGTCTGGCCTCAGTGGGAGAGGATGTGCCTAGTCCTGCAGAGATTTGATGAACTAGGATGGGGGGATACCCAGGGTGCCGCCACCCACTCAGAAAAGAAGGGGAGGGAGATTGGGGAGGGACTGTGAAAAAAATAGGGACCAAAAGGTGGGAAAGAAATTGGAATGTAAAGTAAATAAACAAATAAATTCACAGGAAAAACTATAACATCACCGATCCTGCCCTCCCTGAACCTTGGGAAACTTGATTGCCGAGGGCATTAGAAAAGGTAGAAGTACTGCCCACTTGATCCTGTGAGATATTTCATATATACTGCTCTAACAGTGGCTATTTTTGTCTGCCACTACCTGGTACAGGGAAAACGTCCATTCCTCAAGAACTTCGTCTACAGCTCCATGGAAGACAGAGGTTGCTGAGTCGAAACATTCAGAAACTCCAATTTTGAAAATCTAAATTAAGAATCAAATTGGTCTCATTTGTAGGCTTTTGAATATGTGTCTCTCATCCAAAAGTAAGATTTCAGAAGCATTACAACTGTGAAAAGCAAACCTGGGAGAACCAGCCTTTCTGCAAGCTCTTCTTTGGAGCAAGCAAGCTTGACAAAGCTATCAGAGTGAACAAGCATCAGGGATTAAAATGTATCTCCATAAATGTGTTCCTAAAAAACTTAGGGCTCAATCAAAATTTGTTCATTCATATCCTTCCCCTGATTTGCATCATCATCGTTTCTCAGATGTCTTATTTTTGGTAGTTTTGTTTTTTCTGAGCTTGATGATGCCTGATAGTGGTTTTGTTCCAAATTTCTATGACACCCTCATTCATGTTGTAAAATATAAAAAGGTCCCTTTTTCGGCAACCTCATGAACCTATACAATATTTACTGGCCTCACACAGCTGGCATCTCCCGCACCAAAGGTCTCTATCTTCCCCCACCCCAACCCTTCTACAATCTTTAAGTAGCAAGTCATACACAAACCAAGGGAAATCAGCCCACCTACGTGCCCTGGTCATTCACTCTTCATCACTCCTAGCTTTGGGTTAAATTTTGTTTGGTTTTGAAAGAGTCTCAGTCTGTATCCCATCTGACACCAAACTCATAGCAGTCTTCCTGTTTGGGTCTCCCAAATGTTGGGATTATGGAATAAACTCCCATGCATGGTTTGCTTTTCTTTTAAAGTTCTTCTTAAGTTGGGGTCAAGCTAGACTACAGGTGATCATATCTTTATGGTCTTCAACAATTCACTTAGCTTCACCGATCCTCAGCTTCCTATCTAACAATGACAGATAATAAAACCTAACGTTCATTGGGTTAATCTGATAACCAAAACTTAAATGAACAATATATGTCAAAGTAGCATGTAAACCATGACCATCCCCACTAGATGTTTTAGTTACTTTTCTCATGCTGTGCAGAAACATCATAACCAAGGCAGCTTATAGAAGAAAGGGTTTACTGGAAACTCAAAGTTTCTAAGGCTAAGACATGGCGGGGAGCATGACAACAAATAGGCAGGCATTACAGCTAGAGAGCAATTGCTAAGAGCTCACATCTTTACACAATAACCATGAGGCAGAGAGAAGAGGAGGGGGAAATTGGGGAAAGAGAGAATCTTTGATTCCATTCCCCAGTGTCACACCTCCTGATCCTTCACAAACAGTTCCACCACGGGGAAAAAGCATTTAAATATATAAGCTTAAAGGGGTCAACTCTCACTCAGACTACCACGCTGGTTGTCGGAATGGCACTTAGCTATTGCATGTCCCAGATGGAATTCAGTCTATTCCACATAAACTGGGTTATTTTTTACGTGTCATATTTCAATTCCTGGTTACACTGTGAAGCTCTTCTCCCATTTACTGCCATATTCTCAAGAGAATATCTAAGTACTTACTGCCAGCCAAAGAAAAGGTCAAAAGCCCGGCATAGTTTCTACCAAATGTCTACTATTTTTGCACAGTTATAAAGTTGAAAAATCCATAAATCAAAACTCCGTGGTGCTAAGCTCTGGTACTTAGACATTGTGTGTCTTAGGTGCACAGTATCACAAGAAGAATGTCAAAGTATGTCATAACTCTAAGATGGTGACATCAGTAGTCTTTCAGACAGATGGGTAAAATAAAGTCTCCATCACCATTCCAGTGGCTTACTTCAAGGACAATTTAGTCTTGTTTTGGCAAGAGAAGTAAACAATTATATAGAAGTTTTATTCCTCTTATATTAGAAAGCAAATTTTTTTTCCAATAACTTGGGCTGTTTTCATTTTAGCACATACTATGACAACAAATTAAGTGCTGAAAATGTCATTATGCAGTTGGTCTTAATGATTAGGGATAATAAGCATGTTGAACTTCATAACAACAACAATTCGGGACAAAACTGCACTTACCCCTATAAACACTACCTTCAGCTGAACTGTATTTTTTTAACATGTCCCATTACTCACAAAAGCTAAATATTGTCAGAGAGGACATTCACTCCCACAGTGAAAGCATATTACTATAAATGTTCATGTCTTAATGGGGACCATGGGGTGTTGTTCCAAGAAACAATATCCCTTGCTCGTGTGCTACATAGAAAAAAAATGGATTTTGGAGCATTTTTATTGTTGGTTTAAGTTGTCCTTGAATGTTGGTGTCAGCACATGAGACTCTGTAGGTCCCATATTCCCTTTTGTATTTTTATAGATTTGTATTTTTAATCATTCTATCTTATAGCTTATTGAAAATGTATTAGCTACAACCTAAGTTATAAAGATAATCACATGTAAGTGTATAGTCATCTCAGTGTTGTCTTTCTTTAAGTTTCCCAGGTCTGGTCAGCCCTACATATTATTAAGGTAGAAGGGTTCCAGAGGAAGTTCCAGTGTATGACTCTGGCTACCTGTAGACATCAGTGCTCTTACAGTCATTCCAGATGTGTTACATCCAGCTTTCCTTTGCAGTGTCCACAGCTGGATAGGCTAGGCCTTCCTCTGTTCCCTGATGAAATCCTGTACTCTCCTGCTTTTGTCACTACATCTCAATAATCCAATGTCCAATCATTCCTTTCCCTCTGTACATGCCTTCAGACTTAACCAACCCAGATGTAACTTGCTCTTCAAAGTCTTGCAAGATCAATCTAGAATGACAAACAACCTATGGGCTGCAATACCTTTGAGGGTCAAACAACCTTTTTACAGGGGTCAACTCAGCCTATCCAATATATCAGATATTTACAATATGATTCATAACAGTAGCAAAGTCACATTTATAAAGTAGCAATGAAATTAATTCTGTGGTTGGGGGTCACCGCAACACGAGGAACTGTATTAAAGGGTAGTAGCAGTAGGGAAGTTGAGAACTAATGTTCTACACAAAATTTCCTCTGCTTCCTTTGAATTCCCCTTCACTTCTGTTATAATTCTTACCTTTTATCTATGTGTAGGATATGCAGGCTTGGCTCAGTCTTATTAAGTCATTAACTCTTCATAATGCCTGAAAGAGTGCTTACTTAGTACAAGGGAGTAGTGAGGAATATTTAGAAATTGAAGAAATAAATGAATTTGTAGCACAATCTAATTCTTTGCAACATATTTGGTTTTTACATGAGAGAGATTTAACTAGTTTCTCTATGACCTTAAATAGCATGGTTATGTGTATTAAAACAGCGATAACTTATGGTGTCCTTCAATAAGAAATCACTGTAATGGAACCCATTTAGAAGGGCCTCCTCCATGTAAATTATTCAATGATCTGGTTCAATCATCAATTAATACTGGTAGTAAGTCTTATACATCTTGTATGTGAGTTTTCACAGGCTACTATGATGGGCTGAGTCTTTCTGATTCTGTTTTTACTTCTTACATATTGGTAGATCTACCAAGAGAATATTTGAAAGAATGGGGCCATGTCAGATATTCCTCCTTAAGATTTGCAAGTGCCAGAATCATTTTATGCATTGATTATCTAATGAGAGCCAAAGAACAGGGAGGTTTTGATCAGTTAAGTGAGTGGCTGATCAGGAAAAAAAAAATGAGTTTTAATAGAGCAACTATAACTTCATGGCATGTTTTGGATAATTTAGGAGATCTTCCCATCACCCCTCACTTCTGGCTGTTCTATAGATTCATGGGAGAGTAGGCACTTGCTCACATGGTCAAATAAAAACTCAAGGCAGATAAAGGAAAGAGACAAATCACTTGCCAACCTAAATATTGTAATAGTGAGTTTATATCCTTTTCTTTCCTTTTGATATGTTAAAGTTCTCAAAGTAAATAACAGGAAACTAACTCTATTTGGAGTTTGAGTTTTGAAAAGGAGGTGTTATATTTCATGGTAGGTTTATAAAGAAAAGACTTCTTTAAGGAAACAAATGAGTATTATTCGTTTTAATAATCTTTACATAAAAAATTTCAAAATTGAATATATTTGGTAAATATACTTTTACAAAAAATAAAGAAATGCTTTATCTACCTAACCTGTCCAGTCCATCTCCATGTTATTTAGAATAGTATGTGTACATATTTGTGCATGTAAGCATGCTTGAGTCCGTGTGTGTGTGCATGTGTGCACGCATGGATGTGTGTAAATGTGTATATGTGTGTTAATCACATCATTCTCAGTGTGTATGTGTTTGTGGATGTCTGCATGTGTACGAATCAATCACATCATTTTCCAACTAATGCCTCAAGCCAGATTAGAATCCCCTTGTCCTGGCTGACTGTGAACTTTATAAGAAATACAGAGGATACTCACAGAAAGTCCTTTGAAGTGAAAATGTCCATGTTTTAAAATGTACTTCCCAATGTAAATCATCTGCTTTTGGCAACTTTGGGAGTTATGTTTGTTAGCATTGAGGAATGTCTAGGCTTTCCATTTTCCACTCTAAGAGGCATAAAGGAGGCAGTACCGATTCTTACATGATTCAAGAAAGGATGTTTCTACAGGATCAATCGAAAGTTAGTTCTCCCTGGGTTCTTAGATTTCATTAGAGAGTCCGACATACAGTTAAATATAAATCAGGAGGCAATGAGTATATTGTCTTTAAAGAAAGCATCCTGGAAATGGTTTTGCCAGAGGGAGGAAGAAGTGATGAGCATTTTGTTTCTTGCAGGTAATATTCAGAGCATGAAATGAAGCATGAGGCGGCCTGTCTGCACAGTGCCAAACGCTCCCATTGGAAGACATGAGAGAAACTGGCAATTGAATGAGTTGTTTGGCTAGTGTTTTTCAACAGTGATTCCTTACTGTAGCCAGAGCTCAGATAGGTGGGAAATATTGAATTCACGAATCGATTTTCCCAGGATAGACCTTAATTACCTACTTGCCTTGCCTTCTATCTCTGTCTCCCTCTTTTTTTCTTTTTCTCCCTGCTTGTTGTTATTTTGGTCTCTTTCTGTCTCCTCTGTAAAGTCATCAGAAAAGAGCTGCCATTGAAGTACATGAACCATTCACATTGAGACCCTCCTCCCCACATTAAAAAAAAATGGCCTTTTTGAAGTCACTTCAAAACTATCCTATCACTCAGAAATTTGCTTTTTGAGTAGGAGTTATAAAGGCATCAAGAGGAAAATAGTCACTTAGATCTGTTTTGATTGGCTGAGTCCTTGTAAATAATTTATAGACGACTGTAATCACAATATTTCTTGCCTGATGAGCTTCTATACCGAATCAATGATGGGGAAAAAAACCAATACACTAAGTTGTTGCTAGTAACCCCTGAGGGAAATGTTTCTCTACCAAGACATCCTGACTAGAACTATTGGAGATCTGGAAACAAAACAAAAAAAATGAAATTATGAAACTACTGAAGGAAACCATGGCTTGTAATCACCGCCGTCTTTCTCACAGCTTGACTCGACAGCTTGATAGGTTTATTGCAGCTGGCATAGGATGGCTTTGGCTCACTAAATGGCAGCTATCTCAGATGCCCTTGATCGTGCTCAAATTAATCAAAGGCTTTTGAAGTGATGGCTTTTGTGTACGGGGGGGGGGGGGGAGAAGCATCATTTTGGAGAGCGTTGCATCTCACAAAAAGGATGCAGAGATATGAGGAGATGTAAAAGGAAAACCCCTGCTGAGTTGCTCAGTCTCAGGAAGGACCAGTGTCTGGGGCTTTTCCATAGTTTTCTAATAACAGCAGCTACTAATTGTACTGCAAGTATATTGGCTCACTGGGCACGTCGCTGAGACTGTTCTCCAGCAAGCATTTAAAGAAATACGACAGAGGACAGAGCAAAATAGCAATCCAAAGTGCCTGAATTTAGCACCAGAAATGTATGTGTGTGTTTGTGTACATATATGTGTGTGCATATACATCATATGCATGTACACAGACATATACATGATTGATACGTGTGTATGCCATATTTTTCCCATTCTTATATGTCATGAGGGAGAAAGATGAAAAATGACCAAGTCATACCACTATAAGTTGCTGATCAGGCTAAGCCTTCATATCCAAAGTACCTACAACAATGGAAGGGAAATCAAAATTAATGAAAAATGATCCCCTAATTCACTGGGCTTCGTTCTGTTCAGTGAGTGACCTAGCTGTGCTCAGATGGAATGCAGATTGCTTAGGGAGTGACATGAATTATTTCAGGCCACCAGGTTACAAATACATTGAGGCCACAGCGTAGTAACCCACATTTGAGGGCAGACTTAGTAAGTGGGCATGGAGAGTTCATTTCATAGATAGCTATGTAAAGGTCTAGACTTCTAGTGACATGTTTTATTTAATTCTCAGCACAAGTGGACTGCAACGGGGTGTCTCCATAGTATGATCTGCTGGGTTTCTACCTTGCCTATAAATCTTTTGTTTGAAAACTAGACTCAGAATAGTTTATAATGAATTATCTCCCACGTAAGTATGGGAGAATTAAACAGTTTTCCTACTATTTTATTCATAAATAAACTGAAATGCAAAGTTTTAGAAAAGTAAGGTGTGGAAAAGAGCTGAAAAAAGCCATAACTGATAACTTACTTGGACATTTTGTAAATTTTACAATGAAATGCCATATATAATTGGCAGGGAAAAAAATCTTCAATGACAAAAATACATGGTTACCATAACAAGTACTTTCAAAAAATAAAAATTCAACTTTTAAAAATTCCCAGTTTAAAAAAATTAAATTATAAAAGACACATATCTTACACTACAGTTCAATTCTGATTGGAATTCTGATTTTAATTATTGATTTCTTTTAGGAGATGACCTAAACAGATTGAGAGAAAATAACCTTTTCTCATTACCTTTTTCTGTTCTGTTCTTGCTCAATTTCTGCCACTAGTATCATCAAAATTATTCTGAGGGATTGTCCATTATATGTGCTTTCTTGTGACCCCAGGTCTTACTCAAAGATTGCTAGTGATCATATTTAAAAGAGTTCTGTGTAACAAACAAAAAATAATTGAAAATATTCTCTCTAAAATACCCAGAACAAAGGTGTGAAATAAATTTTAAAGAAATCTGAAAACATCCAGTTACACACATTTTCTCCTATTAAGCTTGTACCTCCCCAACATTTCTCTAAGCAGTGTGCATTGAAGAACTAATTACTAAATTAACCTTGAAACAAATGCATTTATCCACAATAACTTGGAAAAACAAAAGGAAAAGGCTAACCAGTAGCTATTTAATTAAAAAAAAATATCAAGGGCAGAGTGACTACAGCATCATCAATGGTAGATGTTAATTTTCTGGTCACTAGTGGTGAAATTTTAAGGGTAACATAATTAAAAGGTGCAAAGAAATCAAAATGTAATTCATTTACCTTGCAGAATTTCTGAGTTGACAACCCAGAGCCAGAGCCAAACAACGAGAATATAATTTTTCTCTATCCTCTTATTTGTCTCTAGATATTTGAAGCCCTACTAAGACCAGGGGCAAGGCCAATCTTCTGAGTTACTCTCCAAAGCCACTATCAGGATTTTTCATTACTATACTCCCAACTTGACTTAATAGGAAAACGCAATCAGTGTTTTGTTGATTATTACTCTAAAGCAGTGAATCTTAACCTTAGCTACTTGTTACTATCACCTAGGGAGCTTTTGAAAAATCCAGATGCCAAGGCCAACCCGTAGAGAATTGGATATAATTGCTTAGGGGTGAAATTCCAGCTAAGGTATCCTTTAAAAACTCCCCAGATGGTTTTAATGTGCACCCAGGGTTAAGAATCAGTGTTTTAAAAGAAGATAAAACCCACAGATTCCACTGTTCCTCTCCACTGGAAAGGGAAGGTTTCGGCCATCTTTAGACACTCTTTTCTCCCAGGATGTAAGTGGGGAATTGTGAAGACAGCATGAAGTCTGGAAGCACAGGCCTTGCTCTGTGCCTTTCTGTTATACCTGGTGATATCAGTCAGAGGAGTCTTGTGGAACAAGAGCAACAATACTTTCTTCACTACTTTACAAAATTTGGGGCAATGTTAAGTAAGACAAACAGGTAATGTGTAGAAAGGCCCCAATGGAGAAGGCAAAACTGTTACTATATTAGTCTCCCAGACTTTATCTGCTAGCACTAATTGACAGGTGTAATTGGAACCCTGAGAGACAAGGAAAAGTCTTTGAGATCATTCCTAGTGACTCCTCAAACATAGTACTTTGTCAGGCGTTTCCCCGCTCCCCTGGTTAATTCAGAGCATATGTACTTGCAAAAGAGACATAGACTATGTAGAGTTTGAGTTGAACTGTCCCATTGTCTACACATAGCTAGGAGACAAACTCTGTTGAGCCAAAGCAAACAAGGCTCCTTAATAAGCCAGTGCCGTCTAAACATAGCTCACACAGAGAAGTCTCTTGTGCTGGCCCACCAGTTGTCCTTCTGAAGCAGCCAGTTAGCACAGGGTAGCCTATGTAGAGGTGCCTTATCACTGACAAGCAATCTGTTCGAGCAACAGTTTCTGAGCCTCTTGTTCAGAAAGCACAAGGCATAGGGTATGAAACTATCGATCAGCTTTGGCACGAGGACACATGGGTGACCACTGTCTTACTAGGATCTGTAGTTGGTAAAGGAGCTCTGACAGGGGGAAGAGAAACAACAAGCTCACTCTAAGGAAAGGGACTATATGAGCCAGGCAGTAACAGCATCCCCAACAAAATAATCAGAGAGAATGACAATGTATAACAGGGGAATAATGTTTGTACAGCAGAGTAAATGTGCTCGCACAAATCCTCAATGGTCTAATTGTGTGATGGACATTTTCTGGAATGCAGTCACCCCAGCTCCCACTGAACACCCTTCCATCCTGAAGAAAGGACTCTCTGTCTACCCAGTCCAAAGGTTTCCAGCTCAATAACAGTTCTCCTATTCTCTGGGAGATCCATTCCATGATACCCATTGCTTCTCATTTCTTCTAATACTAAAGGCACCTGTTCGGTGCTTCAAAGTTTATTGCTTATAAAAACCTAGACTGTATGTGAGTCCTCAAAATACCCCAACCTAACAATATCAGATAGCAGGCTGGCTCTTTTTACTCTGTCAGTTTAAGAGGAAACGAGAGAAAAACAGTCCCCTGGCTCTCCTGTCCTTTGTGATAGAACAGGTACAGAAAGACCTAATATATATTGAGGGATTAGCCTACATTTGGAGTAAATGGAAACTTACAGCTGGAAACAACAACAACAACAAAAAAACCAAAAGGCTTGTTTCCTACTTAAAGCCAGAAAAACACCACCAACCACACACCACTATTATCATGCATTTTCTTTTTCCATCCTAGGGGCCTATGGCCTCATTTCCACCTCTGGGTGGTCCCTCCAGCTACTGCTGTAGGAGAGGCATCATAGTCTGTCTTTCACTACATCCATTTAACACAAGAGATGTTAATAGTGGGCCCTTGTTAGAAGTTCACTCTGTCCAAAGGAAGAAGATCCATGGGTCCCAAGTAGAAGTCAGATAAGACTTCATGGGGGATTTCATGTGTAGGACCACTTCTGTATCTATGTTTTTCCTTCTTTTGTATAGAAGTTTTATGAGAAGTATAAAAAATCAGGGCTAATTATCAGTGAAAGTATAGCAGCTACTGAAGATCCCAAAAGGTAGAAACCAGATGATAGACCACCATCAGATGGGTTCAGGTAAATAGGAAAGGAAAACACAAAGTCCACACATACTGCAGTGGGTGAGAGGCAAACATAAAGCTAATTATCTGAGTTCATTTACTGAGCAAAAGTTTGGACCATTGATCAACTTGCAGGAATTCCGGGAGTCCAGTGGTTTCTCTCTCTGGTGCTATTTTAAGAGATCTTAGATATGTCAGACATTAGATGTGCTTGGTAGATTCAGACCAATCCTGGTAAGTGGATTTGAAAAGACAGATCCAAGGCACCCATAAAAGTACAAAGGGAGCTTTGGTAAACCTTTCCCAGAATAGCACAATAAACATAAGAATTGGGCTAGATGAATGCTTTTTTTGTATGTATTTTTCTCTTCAGAGGTCTTTACCTTTACTTATTCTGTCCTATTAGGTGTACAAAACCATTTAGGAGATGCAAATTAACCATTTGTGTTCTCTGGATTTTGTTGTAATGGCCAGTTGGCGATCTGGTCTCGGGGGTCATTTGGTTTTGGTAACGTTTGGTACCGTAATTACTGTGAATTCATACATGCAGCTTCTGTGTTGTGTCTAGAAAGCATTATGGCCTCAGTGCTATTGATCACCTCTTGCTCTTATAATCTTTCTAACCCCCTTCTCCTATGTGAAGATCTCTCATGAGGAGGACTGAGCTATGCTTGTCCCATTTAGGGTCTAGCTTTTTATTGTTTTATTATTCTGAACATGTTGACTAGTTTGGTGTTTTTGTGCTAATTGCCAATTACTTCATGGAGAAGCTTCTTTTATGATTAAGTGATGTCCTCATTCATGGGTATAGCAACAAATCATCAGGAGACACTGAACACTCAAAAAGAGGTAGATGAAGAAGAGATAATAAGATTCAGCACTGAAATTAAAGAAATACAAAAGAAAAAAAGACACAATATAAATATTGATGAAACAGAATTGGTCCTTTGAAAAGATTAACAAATCTTTAGCCAAACAACTAAAAGAGAGACAAAAAAATTCTAAATCAGAAAATAATAGATGAAGAGGGAAACATTATAATAGACAATGAAGAAATTAAGAGATTCATTGTACACACTTTTATAGTAGTTTATACTCCTGTAAGCTGCAAATCTAAAATAAATAGATGGATTTCTCCATATATTTGACAAAAAATTAAAACAAGATTCAGTAAACAAACCCAAAGCAAACAATGAAATAGAATTAACTAAAATGGACCTGGAACATCAGAGATGCAGGGACACAGGCTTGGTGAGACTGTGCTGTGAGTAGCCCGGGGTGGAGGGGGAGCAGAGAGGTCTGGGCCGAGCACACAGAAAGCACCCCCCCCCGTTGGTTCAGGGGAACAGGAACTCTGCCATAGAGACTCGGTTTCCATCCGGAGGGCCTGTGCATGCAGACCGAATGCTCAGGCCATCTGACACCGCCACCGGGAAGAGCAGAGATCTAGGGACACAGGCAAGGTAGACAGGAGAGATGGGAACCAATCACTGACAACAAGACCACATATAATCACAGACAAGATGGCAAGCAGAAAGGGAAAGAACTTAACCAATGGAAACCAAGACTACCTGGCAACACCAGAACCCAGCTCTCCCATCACAGCAAACAGCAGAATGCCAAACACTCCAGAAAAAAAAGACTCAGACCCAAAATCAGACCTCAAGATGATGATAGGAATCCTTAAACAAGAACAGGAGGAAAAGCATAAAGAAATAGAAGCTTTTAAAAAGGAAACAAGAAAAACACTCAAAAAAAAATCAAAGAACAAGAGGAAAACAGAACCAAAGGGATGAAGAAATTGAAGAAGGAATTTAAAATGGACATGGAAACAATAAAGAAAACACTAAGAGAGACAACCCTGGAAGTAGAAAACCTAAAAAAATCAGTAGTCACAGATGCAAGCATCTCCAACAGACTACAAGAGATGGAAGAGAGAATTTCAGGGGCCGAAGACGACATGGAAAACATAGACAAAACAGTCAGAGAAGATGCAAAAGCCAAAAAGCTCCTAACCTAAAATGTCCAGGAGATCCAGGACACAATGAGAAGACCAAACCTAAGGATAATAGGAATAGAAGAGGGTGAAGAATATCAACTAAGAGGCACAGTAAATATCTTCAACAAAATTGCAGAAGAAAACTTCCCTACCCTTAAGAATGAGATGACCATGAGCAATAAAAAAGAAACAAACAGAACTCCAAATAGAGTGGACAAGAAAATAAATTCCTCCCAACACATAATAGTCAAAATGCCAAGTGCCCAAAGCAAAGAAAAAATACTAAAAGCAGTAAGGGGAAAAAGTCAGGTAACATATAAAGGCAGACCAATAAGAATCACACCCGACTTCTCAACAGAGACTGTGAAAGCTAGAAGATCCTGGACAGACATCATTCAGACCGTAAGAGAACACAAGTGTCAGTCCAACCTGCTAGACCCAGAAAAACTCTCAATCACCATAGATGGAGAGATTAAGATATTCCAAGACAAAACTAAATTTACACAATATCTGACCACAAACCCAACACTACAACAAATTATAGGTGAAAAACCCAACACAAGGAGGGAAACTACATCAAGCAAGTAAATACCTAAACAAGAAAATACCTAAGCAAGAAAACCAAAGGAAGAAGGACACACAGGCACAATTCTACCTCTTAAGGCAAAAATAGCATGAAACAACAAGCACTATTCATTAATATCTGTTAACATAAATGAACTCAATTCCCCAATAAAAAGATATAGGCTATCAGACTGGATACATAAACAGAATCCAGCATTTTGCTGCATACAGGGAACTCATCTCAGAGACAAAGACAGACACTATTTCAGAGTTAAAGGTTGGGAACAAAGCCTTCCAAGCAAATGGCCCCAAGAAGCGAGCTGGAATGGCCATTCTAATATCTATTAAGTAGATTTTCAACCAAAAGCTATCAAAAAAAGATAAGGAAAGACACTTTTTACTCATTAAAGGGAAATTTGTCAGGAGAAACTCTCAATTCTTAACATATATGGTCAAAACACAAGAGCACCCATATTCATAAAAGAAAATCTACTAAACCTAGAAACTTGAAGCAATCCCACTAAAATCAGGGACTAGAAAAGGCTGCCCACTGTCCCCCTAACTATTCAACATAGTAGTGGAATTCATGGCTGGAGCAATTAGACAGCAAATGGAAATCAAAGGGATACAAATTAGAAAGAAAGAAGTAAAATCATCACTGTTTGCAGATGACATGATAGTGTACGTAAGTGACCCCAAAATTTCCACCAGAGAACTTCTACAGCTGATAAACCAGTTCAGCCAAGTGGCTGAATATAAAATTAACTTAAACAAATCAGTAGCCTTCCTCTACTAAAAGGACAAACATGCAGAGAAAGAAATTAGGGGAAAAATACTCTTCACAATAGTCACAAACAATATGAAATACCTTGGTGTGACTCTAACTAAGCAAGTGAAAGACCTGTATGACAAGAACTTAAAATTTCTAAAGAAGGAAATAACAGAAGATCTCAGAAAATGGAAAGATATCCCATGCTCATGGATTGAAAGAATCAACATTGTAAGAATGGCCATCTTACCAAAAGCAATCTACAGATTCAATGCAATCTTCATCAAAATTCCAACCCAATTCTTCATAGAGTTGGAAAAAGCAATGTGCAATTTCATCTGGAATAACAAAAAACCTAGAATAGCTAAATCCATCCTCAACAACAAGAAAACATCTGTGGGAATCACCATGCCAGACCTCAAGCTATATTACAAGGCAATTGTGTTAAAAACTGCATGGTACTGGTACAGAGATAGGCACATGGATCAATGGAATAGAATAAAAGATTCAGAAATGAGCCCTCACATATATGGTCACTTGAGTTTTGACAAAGGAGCTGTAAACATTCAAAGGAAAAAGGACAGCCTCTTCAACAAATGGTGTTGGTCCAATTGGCACTCCATGCAGAAGAATGAAAATAGACCCTTTCTTATCTTGTTGTAAAAAGCTCAAGTGCAAGTGGGTCAAAGATCTCCACATTAAACCAGGTACACTGAAACTATTAGAAGAGAAAGTAGGGAAAACCTTAGGCACAGGAGAAGATTTCCTGAACAGAACACCAGTGGCTTGTGCTCTAAGGTCAAGTATTGACAAATGAGACTTAATGAGATTGCAAAGTTTCTGTAAGGCTAAAGACACTGTCAAGAAAACAAAATGGCAGCCAACAGAGTGGGAAAAGATCTTTACCAACCCCACATCTGAGAAAGGCCTAATATCCAAGGTATACATAGAACATAAAAAGTTAGACACCAGAGAATCAAACAACCATATTAAAAAAGGGGTACAGAGCTAAACTAAAAGTTCTCAATTGAGGAATATTGAATGGTTGAGAAGCATCTAAGGAAGTGCTCAACATCCTTAGCCATCAGGGAAATGCAAATCAAAACCACCCTGAGATTCCACCTCATACCAGTCAGAATGGCTAAGATCAAAAATTCAGATGACAGCAGATGTTGGCGAGGATGTGGAGAAAAAGGAACACTCCTCCACTATTGGTGGGGTTGCAAACTAATACAACCACTCTGGAAATCAGTCTGGAGATTCCTCAGAAAATTGGACATAGTACTATCTGAAGACCCAGTTATTCCACTTCTGGGTATATACCCCAGAGATGTTCCGACATACAACAAAGACACATGCACCACAATGTTCATAGCAGCCCTATTTATAATATCCAGAAGCTGGAAAGAGCCCAGATATCTCTCAGTTGATGAATGGATACAAAAATTGTGGTATATTTACACAATGGAGTACTACTCAGCTATCAAAAACAATGACTTTATGAAATTCTTAAGAAAATGGATGCATCTAGAGAATATCATCCTGAGTGAGATAACCCAGTCACAAAAGAACAGACATAATATGCAGTCACTGATAATTGCATACTAACCCCAGAAAGCTCTGAACACCCCCAGAAACAACTCACAGACTATATGAAGTTCAAGGGGTAAAAAAAGGCCAGAAAAAAAACCAAAAATTATTATGCTAAATCTTTACACACCAAGAAAACTTTGACTATTCCCAGGTTACATCTTGTTTTACATGTACTTTATGCTCATTGTAACTAGTAAGATTTGAAGGCATACTACCAAAACTTAAAAAAAAATCAAGTACTGACAAAAATGTGTTCATATACTTTTATGCAAAAATGCTTTTAAAATCTGTACATTTATCTTTGCCTTTTGAAATTAAGTTGTTCAATTAAAAAAAAGAAATAAAAAAACGAATTAACTAAAACCTTCCATGTCTAGTGGAACTTGAAGCTATCATCCTGAGTGAGGTAACATAGTCACAAAAGAACACTCATGGTATATACTCACTGGTAAGTGGATACTGGCCCAGAAAGCTCAGTTCTTCTAAAAAAACAATTCACAGAACTTTTGAAGCTCAAAGAGAAGGACGGTCATAATGTGGATGCCTTAGTCTTTCTTAGAAGAGATAACAAAACACTCATGGGAGGAAATAAAGGGACAAATAGAGGAGCAGGGATTAAAGAAAAGATCATCCAGAGACTGTCTCACCTGGGGATCAACTCCATATGCAGCCACTAAACTCAAACTATTGCTGATGCCAAGAAGTGCTTACTGGCAGGCACATGATATAGATGTCTCCTCAGACTCTTTCAGAGCCATACTGATACAGGAGTGAATGATTGCAGCTAACAATCAGACTGAACATGATGACTCCAATTAATGAGCTAGAGAAAGAACTGAAGAAGCTGAAAGGGTCTACAACATCATGGAAATAACACAATTATCAACTAACCAAACCCACCATTGCTCCCAGAGAATAAAACACCAACCAATGAGTTCACATGGAGAGACCTGTTCCAGGTGCATATTCAGCTGAGGATAGCATTTTTTGGCATCACTGAGCGGAGAAGCCTTTGTTCCAGTGAAGACTCATTTTTCAATGCAGGGGAATACCAAAGTCCTAAGATGGGAGAAGGTGGTTGGGAGAGAGGGAGCACCTTCATGGAGGCAATGGGAGTGGGAGGGTGAATGGTATTGGGGAAAGGGATAACATCTGAAATGTAAATATACAGAATGTTCAATTTAAAAAAAATCATATCCAGAGGATTCATAGAAGAATTCTACTAGACTTTCAAAAAACTAATACCAATACTACTCAAATTATTCCACAAAGATTAAAAGAAATGAAAACATCCAAATTGTTTTTTTACAAAGTTAATATTACATTAATAACAAAACCAGACAAGTATTCAACAACAACAATAACAAAATATTGGTTAATCTCTCTTCTGAACATAATTTTTTAAAATCCTCTCAATAATATACCTGCAAACAGAATTTAAGAATGGACAAAAATGATTATTCACTATGATCAAGTCAGCTTATTTCCAGGGATAGTTCAATACACATAAATCAGTATGTATAATCCACCACATACAAAGACTCAAGGACAAAAACCCCATGATCATCTCATTAGATACAGAAAAGGCCTTTGACAAAAATCTAAAATCCTTTTATGATAAATGTTTTATCATTTGATTCATAATTTTCTCAAATCTTTTAAGACTTTCCAGCTTTTTTTTTCATTTTGTAAAATATCTAAGCATCTCAATTGAAGACAAGCTTTTATCTTGCAAAAATACTTCCTTGCCAGAAACATCTCTATTCTTTTAATATTTCCTTCTCTTATCTTCATGTCCTTTATTATCATGAGATAAAATAACATTACCAAAGAAATGTATTCTCTTATTAAACAGCACTAAACTCATTAAGCAGATGCATACACTGTAAATCCGTGAGGCTTTGTAAGAAGGGAGAGTTTAGCAGAATACAAAAGACAGCCAAAATTTTTGTTTCTTGTGCCTTCCAGAAAATGGGGTTCTGAATGAATATGGGTAGCAGATAATGACCAGCAGCAGACAACCTAGGAGAAAATCATCAAGTCTAATTTGGAAATCTTGTAGAACCATTTGAGTAAATCCTTAAGAGGCTTCAAGAACAATTTAGGTTTAAGTGCACAATGCTCATACACTTGAGCTATGTTCTTCTGCTTTCTCCAAATCACAAAGTCAGGGAACCATACTGACATGGGACAGGACATTTTAAAAGACATTTGGAGACAGATATATTTGGATCTGTAGAGAGAAAGCCAAATCCCCAGCTACAGAGCTGTGTCTCAGTGACATTCAAATAGTACAGGACAATGCATTTATTTCACAATAAAATTAGAGACAGCAAACAGGTCCTTTTCCTAAAAGATCAGGAGAGACAAAGGAGAGAGGAGAGGAGAGAGATTTGATGTATGAGAGAACTGCTGTTGAATCTAGTGAGAATAGACTTGATTTAAAGTATCTCTCTTTTGAAGCTTACTTGAGTTTGTTTAGATGGGCCCTGTCATGTTAGATTATGCACTGGGAATAGGGATTGACAAAGAGACAATAAACATAACTATCAGTTTACGGCTTGGGTTCCAGAGCCCTAACCAGGGTCCCTGAAAGTGTGAAAAGTAAATCACATGGACAAAACATGAATTCTGGAATAGGGTGGACTTGGCTCTCCAATGGAGAAGCAAAACATCCGGAAAACTCGGTGTGTTTATTATATACAGTTTACGAACAAAGAGTTGTGGCTATTGCATAGACCCAAATAAGAAGATGGGGTTATTGCAGCCAGATTAACAAGAAGTCAAGGTATAGTGCGCAGCTGAATGCAGGTTTAGCTCATCTGAGGATCAGTGTCTATGGAGAAGTAGTCTTCGGTGTTAAATGTCTGAGGGTAGAAAGATCAGATTGACATTTTGTGCACACACTACCGGGGTAGGCCAGGTCACTAGTGACTTTCTTCAGCATAAGTTGCCAAATGTCCCCAGTGTTCTGCAAACTCCAGGTATGGCGACTGTCATGTTACTCACTGTTTGCCCCCACAGGGGACTCTTGTTTGGTGTGATAACTCAAATATCTTTGCTACTGCTGATCTTAGAAACATGGAAACTGAAAGAAAAAGCTTAGTAGGGAGTGAACACTGAGCCTCATGTCAGGAAACTCAGGCAGCATTTAAAGATCATCTGTAGCAGGGAGCATCTCAGCTTCCTTGTGGGTTGAGCCTTTGGCATATCCCTTAAACATTTGCTAACCTGTTGTTTTTATTTAAAATTTTCATTTGTCACTTAGAGTTCATACTGTTGACTTGATTAACATTTTTCTTATTGAACAATAATTTTAAGTATGCATCTTTTAATGAAACTATTTTTGATATAAGCAAAATAGAAAACCCTTGGTTTTGAGGATACAGAGGAAAATGTGTATTTAATTGTTTTATATTAGGTGTAATGTTTAGAAGAAAATCATAATTTTATGCTATCCATGACATATTTCCATTTTTAATTTATTCATTTTATATCCTGAACATAGAACCACCCCCTGCCTGTTTCCTTCCAGTTTCCCCCCCTCACACAGTCGCTCTCTCATCCCCCCTTGCCCTCTCAGAAAGGAGAACCCTCCACACCACCCCAGATACCAAACCACCATGGTATACCAAGTCACTGCAGGACTAGGCACATCCTTTATCACTGAAGCCATAGGCAGGCAACAGAGTCAGGGACAGCAACCACCCCATTTGTCAGGGGACCCACATACACACCAAGCTACTCATTTGTTACATATATGCAGGGGCCTAGGTTTAACCCATTGGTGGTTCAGTCTTTGGGAACCCCCAAGGGTCCAGGATAGTTGAGTATGTTCTTCTTGTGGAGTTCCTATTCCCTCTGGTTCTCTCAATCCTTAGCCCAACTCTTCCACAAGACTTCATGAGGTTCATCTAAATATTTGACTGTGGGACACTACAACTGTTTGGTTCAGTCGACTGCTGGGTGGAGTCCCTCAGAGAACAGTTATGGTAGGCTCCTGTCTACAAGCATAGGAATGTAGATATCATTAATATTATCAGAGATTGGTGCTTGTCCATGGGATAGGTCAAAATAAGGGCCAGTCATTGGGTGGCCATTCTCTTGGTCTCTGCTCCATCTTAGTCCTTGCACTTTGTAGACAGGACAACGTTTGAGTTGAATGTTTTTTGAGTGGGCTAGTTTCCTTATCACTGCACTGGGAGTCATGCCTGGCTACAAAAGGTGGCCCCTTCAAGTGCCATAGCCCTTACTGCTAAGAGTCTCAACTAGCATCACCCCCATGGCTATCAAATAGATAGAATAACACTACTGGACTCACTCATCAAACAACATAAATGTACAAAATCTTATTCACATTAGTGAATGCCATTTTGCAGTTCTATGAAGCATTTAATAGATCTAAAGATGATTGTCTTTAATATTGGAAGTAAATTTGGAAGCTCTGTCCTTTTGCATGGACAAGTAGAAAATTTTTGTCATTTGTCATTTGTAATGTGGGCTTAAGTGTCTATCACTTAGAGGGTATGAAACCTGAAAACCAAAGCATAGACAGAGCTAAGAAGGATACAAGGATACGGCCCCAGAATGGCTGATTTCCACAGCTCTGTCTACATTGTAGCAACAAACATAAGCATAAAAAAGGTACCTTTAGGGTACCTGTGGCATAATGGGTGAGACAGAAGCAAAAGCTCTCTACAAGAGTAGGACAAAATTTGGGTTAGCATTCGACCGGAAGACTATTCAGGTTTGATCAGAGAATTGCAGACCAGGAAATACCAGGCAAAGAAGGAGGCACTAAGATACAATGGAGCTGGAACCTCCCATTGCTAGGATTGCCATCCAATTATTTAAAGAATGGACCAAGAGATTTGCTTCTCAGTTTGAGAAGCTCCTACTTTAAAAATAGAGGTGAGGTCTAAGGACTATGAGAAATAGATGATGAGAAATATTTGCCCAAGAGTTTGCAAAAAGCTGGGAGAAATAATGTCCTAGGAATTCTCCTGATACTCTCACGACTGTGCGGTGGCTACAGGTTCTGATAACAAGGAGAGAAATGGGAGAGCAAAATGTCCTGTGCTCTGACAGACTGCATGGGGCCCTTTGAGAGGAAATAGAATGAAAGGGGCCTGCAAGAGAGACTCCATAACACAGGTGTTCTTTAAGAGGACTGCCCCATCCCCCATGCTTACATCAGTGAGCAGTCTGCCGTAGTGGTTTGGATGTATTTCACCTACTAAGATTTCAGAGAAAACAATACCTTAAATCACACATGGAAATGCCTCACCTTGGAGTTTTTTGAAACCACAGGGAGAATGTGATTGTATCTCTGTGTTGTTCATTAAAATCTCATTGTTAAGGAGTGTCTGTCTTTACTTTTGCATCACCATCATCACAAACAGCCATAATAAATTCTTTCTTGCAGTGGTTCTGAATTGATGTTGTTCTCTACGTTTACAATATTTTACAGAATTTAAAGACATAACTATCTTTGTACTGCTACTGATTATTACTTCAGTATACTATGGTCCTTCAGGGCTCCTACTTCCAAAAGCCAACATATACATTGCTTGCCACACAGGAGTAACCCTCAAGCAATACCTGGGGGTGGCGGGTGGCTATAACCGATGTGTATATCCTATATTGGCTACCAGTTTTCCCATGGTTTTATTATATCTCCACTTGTCCACTATTGGACTATCATCCCTCATATAAACTATCTGCCTTTGATAAATTTTTGAAATGGGTTCCTGGGACCATAAAAATGAAGATTCATCCTGTGTTTGTCTTCAAAGATAGGAAGATAGAGGAGATCACAATAACAGTTCCCAAACATGTGATAAATCCTTTATCTGCTGTTAAGGGTCTTGTGAGAGTCTAAAAGGGAGCAAACCTCTCTAACATCCTTAGATACCAACCATCCAGAAAAGTTCTACGTGTGTAGAGAATTCTCTTCAACGTAGTGTGACCACTGGGGAGATTCCCTGGCAACTTAATCTCATGACCTAAGATTTTCCAGAATAATCCATTCCTGCAATCGTATGTCTATTGGTTACAGTTTTAACTATTTACAGTGTCAAAAAGAAAGACATTTCCTTAACTATGTCCCTAAGTCCTAAAAAAATTTTTTTCTTTCTAACAACTTATATATGTGCTCTTTTAGTATGGTAATATGTTAATTGAAAAATGATGATCTAACTCACATGATGAAGCTTTCTAGTCACCCCCCCCCCAAAAAAAACTAGTATATCAAAATTTATGAAAACATTAAATACAAATAACAGAGATGAACAGGAAATAACTTTCTTCCTTTTGCAGATATTATAAAAATAGATTTATTGTAACTTGGAGAAAATCCTTTCAGCCTTACTCCTCATTTTCCTCAAGAAAATACTTTTATGATCAAATTCTCATTTTTCATGCAGCTTATGTTTAAAGATTGCAAATATGGTGTTTCTGAAGTGTCTCTGATGACTTGATTGGTCATGTGCACCTGTCATTGCAAGACAGGTTCACTGCTGATAGGCAGGAGGTTTTTACTTCTCCAGTTCTATGTTTTACTGAAGAAGTTTAAAAATCTTAATGGTTTATTAGCTAATATAGTTGCCACCAGTTCTTTGACCCTTAAAACATTAACCCATCATTTTAATTAACATGTGCCTAATGTGCCAGCAAAATTGACTTTGGAGAGTCATAAAAGCCTAGACATAGAGGAATATTGTCTGTACTGTTTTTTAAAAAAAGGTAAAATAAAATAAGATATACTAGTCTTTTTCAAAGACCAGTGATCTTAATTTCCATATCTTGAAGCATACTGGGAAATGTCATAAAAATCTCTCAAACACATCAATCACAGGACATTAGTGATTGAAGAGCAAAGCTTTTTAGGGAATAGATTCTGCAAGCATAGTGGAACCTTCTAAGCACTATGGCTTGTTTGGAAATCAGCTGGTACTTAGTCAGCTAAACAATAGAAATAAGTAGAAGCTGTGAAGGAGATAATATGGTTAAATGAGTTACTACTTACTAGGGGCAATAAACTAAGAGTTCAAACAATTTCTGGAATTAATTCAGCACTCTTGATCTCAACTCTGCAAGTATCAAGACAAGTATGTATGCCTGACTTCAAGTCTTTCAAGAAGGATTTGGAGAGAGGATAGAAAACAATTGGGAGGAAGACTTGTGAATGTCATGGATCAGGATGTCTAAGTTCTTGCTAGCTTTGAAAGTCTTCAGCCTTATTTCTAATGACCCCAGACAGTAGTTACTGGCACAAGAAACTCTGCCCAGTCATGTTTCAAGAATACAGCACCCTTTTGATCCTGTTTCTCCTTTCCATTTCTGGAAATTTCATACCAAACTCCTGCTTCTTAAAATCCACTTCAGTTCAAGGCCAACTGTCCGCACAGCTCCTTCCTTCTCTGAGTGGCCATGCATGAATGCAATCAGAGACAAGTATAAAATGTGTGTTTATTGTCTTCCAAGCCACATCCTAAACTCAGAGTAGGCCATGACTTACCCTCCTTCATTTGTGTTTACCACAGTATATACTACAGAGTAAAGTACAATAGCAGGTTACCATGTATCTCAAAAAGACTCTAAGTAATAAAACAAGAGACTTAAAATATGGTCTTTGGAGGAATAAAAGATAGAAAAGAATTCTTTTTAAAAAATGCTTTAGTGAAAGCATTGTCATCTGAACAGCATCTGTTACTATGTCCCCAATATTCAAGAACTGAGTTTCTTTTAGTTTCCTTGTAGAAAACTTAACTCAAAAAAGCAACAAACAAACAAACAAAACAAAACAAAACAAAACAAAACAAAAAAAAACACCACAGACAGATTAATGCACTACCCACATGGAAGCAAAGCATAGAAGTCAGGTGGGATTTCAAGTGTGCCCCAGCCTTGTAGCTTGGAGTTCATTTTTCTTCATTCCTAAAAGCTCTTTGTATCTATATAGACCAACTTCTTCCTTAGGTGACAAGTCAGCTGGCTAGATCCAGGCTCAGTTCAGAACCATTATCGATTCATTAATAAAACTATGGGATATCATCTAATAGCACACTCAGAGACCTGCCTGCAGTACCTTATCTTTGAAGGACATATGATAACTTTGTCACCTCACATTTCTGGTCATTGAACGGTGGCTTGACTTCACTGATGTTCCCCATCAATGAGGAAGTCTGTCTGGAGGTAAGGGTTAGAGAGTAGAAGTTGGTTTATGCTAAGGCGTACATATTGTGAAAATTGAGCCAATGTGTGAAAAGAGAGGTGGACAGTCTGGTGCAATCACAGTGGCATTCAAACACAAAGCCTGGGCAAGAACGCACACAGCAGATCATGAAACTGTTATCCAAATTAGTTGGGGCCATGGTCTCCCTCCAAGTTTCAGATGAACAGGTAAAAATAGACATGACAAACGATGACAACAACAGAAAGAGGAAACCCCTCCCAGAAACAGCTGAGATTTGTAAGAGTTGGGGCTGTGTTCTCTTGAAAAAAAAAAAAAAAAAAAAAAAAGCTAAGGCATTTGTAGCAAATATCTCTAATCACACAACAGGTCGTTATGGGGATGTTCAATAACTCCTTATACTTCTCCATAGAGCCAAAAAAGACCTAACATGATAAGAGAATGCAGGCTGGGGTACGACTAGATTTCCCAAGAAAAAAAGATCAGAAGTGCCAGGGAGACAAGCCCTCATGATTACAGCCAGAGTTTGCCCAATTTCTCAGCCTCAAGCCAATGAGCCACAAGGTCTGGCCATTCCGACTGCTGTCTGTCTTTCCTTCCCTCCAGGTTTCTGTCATCACAACAGCCACTTCTTTAGTTTAGACATCACTTCCCATTCAGCTGAGAGATTTCAACAGCTCCTGAACTGTTCACCGCCTTCACCTTTCCCATGTCACATGAAATATTCAGAATTATCTAACAGAGGGAAAAATACTGATCATGTCAAACCCTATGTTCTAAACTTCTGATTAGTTTTGAGGATGAAACTCAAACTCATGCACAAGCTTTACCTACATCCTGGTTTTCTTATACTAGTCACTCCCCACTTTCTTTTCCTTGCTTTCATTCTTTCTTTCATTTTTTACAGCCATGTCTGACAAGTTCACACCTCTGATGTCTGGTTTTATACCCTGTGATTATATCTTGTTTCATTGCTATACTTCTAAGCACAGTTCCGCCATCCAGAATGACACTTACTCTTTCAGGCCCCATCATGTTCTCAATGACTCGACACTGACCCGTGTTTGAATCTGAATAGATTTGTTGATGATATGCATTTTTGCTCTGGGGGATGTTTGGCCTGTCAATGGCCAGATGTGTCTCACTCTCTACTTTGCCTAAGTGGTTTCTAACCCAGTTCTTAGTTCACATTTAACTGATTAATTAAAATGACGCAAACTCTGAAATGTTAAATGCAGAATTATTTTAAATTTCTGGTTGGATGTTTTGAGTACAGAGATAAAATGAACTAACTACTACTGTGCATATGTGAAACCTGTTCTGGGAGAAGTGGGGTTTAGGAAGAAATCAATTATCTAAGGTAGAAAAAAGACTGAGAGGTTAGGGAGGGTGTCTTGATTTTTGTTTTCAGTTTTTTGTTTGTTTGTTGGATTTTTACATCATTCAGACTCCTTTCTCCTTTACCCTCCATGGTTGCTGAAGCAAATCTTTGAGTCATGCCTTTTATTCTTCAGCACAGACATATGGCATTTTCAATAACATATTCTCGTGTCATGTTTGTTTGCTGTTATGGAAGTGAGATGCCCAACTTACTTGAGTAAATCTGTGAAGAAGGGTGGTGCCTCTATTGCAAATACATTGTTTATCCTACCCTGTCAGTCACAGCACATTTTAAAATATGGGTCTAATCACCAGTATTCCAGGGGGCTTGCCCCATGCGGGAGCTGGGATATGGAAGAGCTAGAAATCACAGCAAGCAAGAATATGGGCTCCTAGGCGCCAACTGGCGCACATGCAGCCTCCAGCTGGTGTACACCTGCACCTGGGATCCCACCTCACCAGGACAAGCTCGAGCTCCTGCCCTCAGCCTTGGCACAGCATGGGGAGGGGGGGCCAGGCCTCTTAGCCAACCTGTAAGAGATTCTGTCATACTTTCAAACACCAGGAGCTCTGTGAGCTTGAGAGAGCCAGGTGGTTGGATGTCCTTTCAATCAGAGAACAGAGGCCACATGTTTTGCGGTGTTCTGAGGCAGAATTTTTCAAGCCGATTGTACAAACAGACTCTTTAAATGAATGTAAGTTATAAAGAAGAGTACACTTTATTGCTATCATGAATTTTATGTGCAAGTTTTCAACTCTAGGAGGTTCATAGAAACTAAAGAGTTAATATTAACCTAAACAGACATCAGTGTAAGAAGTTCTATAATGTTATGAATTATAAACACACACATCACACACACATCACACACACACACACACACACACAGTGTCCTTTTGCTTGAACATACCACTTTAGGAAGGACAGATAAGGACTGTAGAGGATAAAGAGGACACCCAGCAGGCCAGTATGATCACTTGAAACACACACACACACACACACACACACACACACATGCACGCACACAAAGGTGATCTGTGGGGTGGCTTGTCCTCAACTTCTAAAATGTGTCTGCCATTAGGTCACCTTGATAAATTAATTTATGTTGGGTTCAAGAAACTGAAGGAGGTTTTCAAATGTAGAGCATTAGACAGACTGGTGTGTTGTATGTGAATTTACTCCTACCTATATTCACTGTAACTAAATGTTTACAACCATGTTTCCCTATGGTTTCTGCCCCCAAACCTTACATATGCCCTGTTGGGGTTCTAATAATCTAGGTATTTATGTCTCATTTATAAAAGAATGTCTGAGTTTCATTTTCAGCTGTATATTTCCCTTTCGTGGACACATATTTACACTTACTGAATTAATTTCACACATTTAGACATCAACAGTGATTAGTGTCATAATAATTACAGTAATTATATGAATGACGAGGCTCAAGTGAGCATGGAGAAGCAACTTACTGTTAAGTAATGGGCAAAGTCGCCCACACTTGGTGACCAATATAATCAGTTCCAGGTTGTTTTATGTGACTTTAAAGATGTTTTATTCCTATGGTGTAGGAGAATATATTGACTATTCAGATAAAATTTTCTAATGTTCTAGTTATTAATGAAAATGTGGTTTGCATGTTTATAAGATTTTGTTTTCAAGTTATCAGCAGTAATACCATCAAGGTACATAATTAAAAAGATTCCAAAGGAAGGTTGTACATGTAATGGATTTAAGCACTATGAGTTATCCTGTTCAGTATCAGTAATTACATTTGCTTAATTGTCTCATTAAGAATTCAAGGATAGATTTTTTTTTCTTCCAAAAGTGGTTCCATGTGAGGTTAGACTTTTGGGGATCTATGCTAGTTGACCCCAAATTCCTGCAAACCTTGACCTATATAACTGTATCTGTCTCCACTTTCTGCACAGCTTTAGGCATCCATGGGAAATGGGATGCTGGTGTTGGTAGAGGCAAACAGTAAAGTCCCATGAGAAACATCTGATAAACTGAATTCTTTGAAAACAAAAAGATCCTTGTTCATATTTTTTTTCTTTTTCCAATATCGTTCTGATGTGTCTTTATTTACACACACACACACACACACACACACACACACACACACACAAGCATGCTTGCAGATGTATAATGCTTCCAGTTTTACAATTTCTGAGGGTGGCACAATAAGAAAACAGTCATAATACTGGATTGTGAAGTCCTGTTGAATTATTATTGCATTAATAATTCTGAGGGTGGCACAATAAGAAAACAGTCATAATACTGGATTGTGAAGTCCTGTTGAATTATTATTGCATTAAATAAATAAAAGTAACAAGTTATCATTCTTTACACATATCTGTGTGCACACAGAGAGAGAAGGACAGAGGGAGAGCAGACAATGCCACACCGACTACTCCCTTTTCAAGGCTTCTTTAATACATCATAGTCATGTAAACCATTTAAGTAACGTGTGACATGCAACGTTTTCCTCTTTCATCAATCTGGAGTTGAATTTTGTGTGATATGTACATTGAATGAATAACATCAGAGGATTGATTGAGATTTTCAATTTGCCCTTTCATTTTCTACATCATGTTTCTTCTTAGCAACTATTTATCTATACCTGTCTGGCTTTTTATATTATGATATATTGGTGGATCATGCCACTGTGTGTGTTTTATGCATGCTTAATGGAAGAGGGCACATGTGTGTGTGAAAGCACATGCACCCATGTTCATGTGAAACATAAAGGAAAATATCAGGAATTTTGCTCTATGACTTTCATTGTCTGCCCTTGGAATGGGGTCCCTCACTGAATCTGGTGTGATGTTGGTTTTGCTTGGCTTTGTTGTTTGGTTGTTTTCCTTTATAAACAGGCTTAAGAATTCCCGTTGTCTTGGCAACATTATTGGATTCTGGTTAAATAGTCATTTTAGTTCGATCAATTTCTATTTTAAATTTGTAGAACCTCGAAGAGAGACAAGTCTTGGCACAAATCATTCTCTTCACGTGTAAGAATGAGTGGTGAAAGTCCATGCATTTCTGACGATTACCTTTGTCTCTATAATTATATGTAATACTGAGTTTATGTGCTGATCTTTCTGGAAAGTAGCCAAAAAATGATGTCTGCAAAAAATTGAGCCCTTTAAATGTAAGTAGCAGGTTAGTTGAGTCCACTAATGTAAAAAGCAAGGCTATATATCAACTCAAAGGGGATCTTTATAGATAATCTTGATTCTCAGGGTTTTCCACATTATTCACAGTTCTTCTTCCATATGCTCTAATGTGATATGATAGGGTATAATAGGCTAGGGCTTCTCAACATATACATTTCTAATTGGAGACTTCCGGTTACATATAAAAACTAAGACTCTATTCTGCTGATAATTTAAAATGTATTATTTAAAAAGGTGTTAGTCAGATAAAATACATTTTAAATTAGAAAAAAAAAAACATTTAAATACCAGCTGAGATTCATTAGAGAGTTATTTGTGGGTCTTCCAAAAAAAAGATAGTAGAATTTGAAATTGCATTTTTAGCATTGAAAAATCAAAGAGAACATAAAACTCCATTTTTGCAGGTGGTCATCTCACACTTTATCATGGTGACCATCTGTTTTATTCTGTGTTCCCACTGCATGTTGAGCCTCTAATTCTACACCTGTTAAATTTATTCTCTTGTTTTATCTTAAAACAAGCCTTAGAAAGAGCATGAAGTGTACAACTTCTCCATTCCCCCATAGATGGGTTTTAATACAGCCTCTTAAATATAATGTTTGTGACACATACTAAGTATTTCTGTGCAAGTCCCTTTGGATTAATCATTTACTGTTTAATGAGCGATGTTAGCAACGTTATGCAAATAGCAGGTGTTCTCAGACTGGCCATTACATCTCTGCTCAAGTAGTTTATTATGTTAAGAGGTCACCTCAGCATGGTGACAATTGTCCTTGGATGATCAAGATCTGGCACTGTGGTATGTCACCAATAATGATATTCACTATGTTGCCATGTATTTTCTAAACAAGAAATCAACAATATTGTTTATATTGACTTTCTTGATCTTATAAGCCATATGATAGATAGGCGTAATATATATTTACACAATTCCTAATTCCTAAGCAGAGCATGAGAAAAGGAAAGTTCATACATGAGGCACTGGAGACAGAAGCAAATGAAGGACAACAGTCTATTTTTAACTCTTCCTTATCCCCAGAGTGCTCAGTTACAAACAGATTTCATCTTCTCCAAGTTCCTTTGACTACAATCCTCTTCACTTCCAGGGACTATATTAGATGAACTCGTTACTGTATTCCCCATTGCATTAACGAAGCTTTTTCCTTCAGTAACACAATTTATTTTTATCTCCAAATTAGTATCAGCTTTGTGACTTTAGACAACTCCACCTCACCTTCAAACTCCTCCTTATGCTCACCTTTAAACACAGAATGCTCAAATTCAAACTATATTCCTTTTCTGCAATACCAATTAGATTTGGAGGTGATATTAAGGTAAAATGAAGATAAAGAACACTGTACCTTTGGTTCATCCCGTTACCCTCGATCCCTGTGCCTCTGGACCAACTTAAGGTTGGAACACAGTCCTAACAAGTACTTCCTAATATGTTCAGTAACTTATTTTCCTTGACTGAAGTCCAAGGTACTTTTTATATGACTAACTTCTAAATAATAGTGAATCTTGAATCTTGTGAGACTCCAATATTATTAAGGGCTTGAATCTTGCATCTTACTTATTGGTCTTTCTCGACAAAATGAAAGGAGTGGTCTTTGTAAATTGACAGAGCATCTAACCTGAATATCAAATGAAAATTGGCCATCAAAGAAAGCCTCATGTCATACAGTTATGGTTGCTAGTTATTTCAATGAGTTGTTTAGCTTAAAAATCTGTGGGTATTTTTTTCTCCCAGTGCCTAAAACCTGATACAAAAGAGGCAACTGATCTAAATAATATGAGTCTCAAATACCAGTAGGAAGTAGTGGCAATTTCCCAAGATGCTCTTTGGGGTAAGTGGAATCTCCTCAGGAACCGCTTCCCAGATCAATCGCGTCTGTCCATAAAAACACACTTAAGTTTTCCTTCCAAGTTACTAACAGTGATTCTCTCCATTATGGATGAGTCTTTGCTTGTTGCCCAAGCAAACTGCATCATGTTCCACTAGTGAGTTTTCAATTCCCTACTAAGCTTTGCAATTTATTACTGTTATTTAGGCTAACGTACTATTATTTTGCATATTTTATACCATTTGCTATTAATGCAGTGTGATATTTAAGTATTGAAGATCTATAAGTGGAGTATTTACAAATTTGTATGATTAAAGAGTAATCTGGTTGAGTTTTCTACATTGGCTTTGTTCTTGAGAGCTTCCTCTGTAAAATGCATCATCTATTCAAACAAACAAACAAACACACAAACAAAAAAAAAACCTTTGGGCCAGATTTGACAAAGCTATATACTAATAATGTATACTGTGTCTTGAAATTAAATATATATATATATATATATATATATATATATATATATATATATATATATATATATATATATATATATCATGTCGGTCAGTGGAGAGAGTTTTCATGAATTTTGCTAGGTACTTATGAAATTTGTAGATTGGGTATATTTCATTTGTCATATGCATGTGGTACCCAGATACTATTTTAATAATACAATGCAAACTCTGATAAATACATATTTATATTTTAAGCTAGCATGGTGATGATTTATTGAAGATATGTATGATTTATTGGTATGTGCACATATTCAATGTTTTAGCATAGAGCACCATGTCTAACATACTTGCCTTAACCTTTTTATTGCTTGCCACAAACTGCAAGGGAAAGCAGAGAAGAAGGTACAAACTCTTTACCCGGGTTCACACATCTATTAATGCATGTGCCTTCAAAGTAAGATTTATCTCAGAAAAATGTACAGTTAGATTCATATGAAAAATAAGCCTTTCATACATTTATTGTGAAAACATGCTAATAGTCATTTAGATGGCATATTGTGCTCCCATTCTTGTTCAGACCATAGGAGATCAAACCTGCTTCCCTAGAGGAAGGATTGTCTATGGATGGAGCCTTTTTATTCTATCTTCTTGGTGACTCATGTCTACTTTCAATTTCTTACAGGATTTTGGATTCTGGTTATTTCTACTTATACAGGTTTTAACTGCTTATGAAAAATTCTGGTGTGCTCTGTCTCACATGAATTTTTTCTTTCTTTTTCTCAGTATGCTATTCATCTGTAGATATTCAAAGGTTTTCTTACATGATTTTTCTACTTGTTTTGCAATATGGGGGATCTAAACTAAGGCCTGTGTATGCCTAGCTGATGCTGTACTGCTGAGCCCTACCCCTCTTCTCCACTGTTTCAATTTCTCTTTCCTGAATTTTTACTGTTTCCCTGGCTATGTGGTTTTCTATAAAGAAAATTACAATCTTAGAGCTGTGTATTGTCCAAAATTTGAGTTATTCAGAAAAAAAACAGAATAAACAACATATGAAATTTTTTGACATTTGAAAATACTATCTAACTTTTGACAAATCCAGATTTAAGAAAGTATACAATGTTGTTGAATATTTGAGCCTCCCTAATGAAGTGAGGGAGGAAATGAGGAAATGGTCCTAAGGAGAATTAAGATTTCTCACTGAGCACTGGTGTCCTTGTAAGGTTATTTCATTGGAAGATTACTATGAAATAAATCTAATTTTCCTCTTGACTCAACTTAAAGATTCAGCAATAATTTTCTTGGAATTATTTTGGTCCAGATTCTGATGGACTGTGGAGAGTAATAAAACTATTTTTGCCTGAACCTGTGTTTACTCGTCTTGGAGTATCTATTATAGAGTAACAATTCTCGTTTTTCTTTTTTAATGTTCAGTAACTCATCCTGTGAAGAAATAGTTTTGGCCAACCATTTTATACTAGATGCCAGGAATATAGACGAGAAGAAGCATGCATAAGCTAGGTGCTGTGTCCTGCCTTTGAGCTTGGAAATCTGTTAGAACCATTGTCACAACTGATTTCGGTGTGTATGGCAGTCTATATGTAAGAAACAGCATTTCAGTATAGAAATACGCCTTTAAATACAGAAATAATAAAACCCTGACTACAAAATTATATGTTCTCAGAGGAAATCACTACATATACCAAACTACACGTGCAACTTAAAATTAAATTTTATCTACTGTAGCCTGTATAAGATGCTCTTGTCCCTCACATCCTTCACCCAAAGAATAACATGTATCGCAGAGTCCTTGCTGTCCTGTGGCAAGACATCGCTGGTTTGAGAACACCCAGCATCTGGAAGCAGAGTTGCTTCATCAGGAGGAAATTTGTGACTCCATGATTTCCATATGAATGTGTGTTAGATATGAATATCCTCTCCATATGGAAAGCATTATAGCAGAAACTTCCAATGAATTAGTAATCTCGTCCTTTGTACCCCTAAACTTTTAGCCATCATTTTCACTAGTTAAATGTAGGAGATAAAGGAGCCTCTTCTTGCCTTTGTCCTGAGGGGTGACAGTGGAAACAAGGTTTCCTTGAATTGCTTATCACTTGGCCAGTCGTCAGTCCTATCCTGTTCCGGGCCTGCAGTGGACACCTTCTCCTTCCCAGAATTAGATAAATCCGTGCAATAACCAAATCTTTCCTCTTGCTTCCATCTTTCTCCCTTTTCATGGGGAAGTTAATCATTACCACTGACTATAGTGTTTATACTGTAAACCATATATGTAGCTGAATATTTATTTATAGACATACTGAATCTATAATATGTGTCTTCATCTGAATGGCATGTATTTTCACAGATATACTGGTAGAAGCACTCTATCTAAACATCACTTTGCTATATAAGATACATAATTCTATTAGTTTATAATATTTCTAGGGCTATTAACTTTCTAAGTTTAAAAGTTAGAACCTATTATATTTCCTTCAAATATTTTTTAATAATTTTGAGAAAGATCCTCTATAAGACTATAATTTTTGTCAGAAGCTGCTCTATGTAATTACAAAGCCTTTTTAAACTGAAAACAAAACCCACAATGTCAGTCCTTACACAATGGATATCATTTGCAACTGGATTTTAAAACTGGAAAACTGTCTTAGTTATTTTTAAAGCATTAATTGGATGCACAGCAAAAATTGAATGTGTGAGTGTTTTTAAAATGTGTGATTTACCCCTCACATTAAACCAATAGACATCTCAATACTTCACTGTCCTTAGAAATCATAGGGTTTAGAAGACTCTCATCTAAAATGTATATGAAGTAAAAAAACACAGTGTTTGCAGATGTCTGCAGATGCCCCTCTGGGACTCTAAATTTACTAAGTACACAGGACCATATAGTTTGAACTAGAATGTAAGCCAGAAAAAATTGTAACTGGTTTAGTTAGTCTTGCTTTACTAAAAATGGGTAAAATCACAATGTGGGTGGAGGGGAGATGGTGTGAGGTTGTTGTTTGATGGTGAATTCAGGAATGCAGCATTTCTATGTTATCAGTGAGCTAGATTCTCTGGGGAAGGTGTCTTAATTCTTCATGAATGTCCTTCCTTCAGTGAGAAGCACGGAATGGTGGGAATGAGTTATGTAATTCTGTATAGATTCACTCCAAATGGGCTTCAGTTCGTCTTTGTTAACCTTAAGCAACCATGAAAATCTAAGGGTTTCTATCATGACCTGCGTCCAATATAACAAAACCGACCCAAACTTCAAAATAAATACCAACAGCTTTAAAATTTGTCACCATGCTTGAGGGAAGTGAATAAAGAAGATTATAGAAATTAGAAATACCAAAAAGCAAATGTACAAATCTGCTTAAGGAAACAGTAAGTCTGAGGGTTGTATGAAGGAAATTTCTAGAAAATCCAGAGATCTGATGAATGAGGGTCAGCTCTGAATCGCCAAAGGCTGATTTCCAAAGCCTGTTTGAGTCTGGAACATCTTAGATAGCAGAGGATTATGAGAGTGTGCAAGCTAATCCGCAGCTAAAAAAAAAAAAAAAAAAAAAATACCTGCAGGTTTCTTTAGGAGTCAACAGGCTTGAGCATAGAAAACTCCCCACACATCCCTTTGTTTTGTGATTCCCAGATGAAAAAGAAGGAAGTAATGATGTGGCATAAAATTTACAGTTCAGCCATAAAGATTAACAACACGCATTCACAACCCAGCTACAGTCAGAGGGTCATCTGGATAATAAGGCCAACACCCAAGCAGTTATAAGAAAAACCCTTTTATACTTGAGTCTACAGTGAAAGGGGAAACCGTTCCCTCCTAACCAAGTCTGGGGATCTATGCTACTAAAATCACAGTATGAATCAGTTTCTTGTTGTTAAAAAAAAAAAAAAGCAACATTCTGAGAGAAATACAAATGCTTACCAACATCTTAGTTAGACTGTTAATTTCATTTGGAAGTTGCATGAATGTATCTAACAAAAAATGTGTACAAGCTTTTTACAAAATTATATTGTTGCCCTAATGGAAACATCTCCAGTGCTGCTGAGCAAAGTCATTTTTGTTCTGTTGTCATAGTAAGTTGTCTCGTGAAAAAAAAAATCTCTAGAGGAAATGATTAATTAGATTTCAATTATGCTGCAGAAAAAAATGTGCTTTACATACTCACACTAAAAAGCATTATAGTGTTTCTTTAATGTGTTTAAAAATTCAAAAATGTTTTTAAAAGCCACTTAAAAGTCAAAGCCAAAGCAAGCTAATGGAATATGGTGTCATCCTTCAAGTTGATATATGCTGTTTCCCCCGGTCTTTATGTATGACATTATGCAGACATTGTTGGTATTTTTCTGAATAATCTTTGAAAATTCTGAAATTCTCATTAGGTTCTCTAGACAGATACTAGAATAATCTGTATGGCTTTTTGTAACTTTAAAAGAAGTCTTGACAAGGCAGTTTCTATCCTATGCATGGGACTCAGTCTCAGTCTCTGTCTCTCTGTCTCTCTGTCTCTGTGTGTCTGTGTCTTTCTGTCTCTTTCTGTCCCTGTCTCTCTGTGTGTGTGTGTGTCTTTCTGTGTCTTTCTGTCTCTGTCTCTCTCTCTCTCTCTGCCTCTCTGCCTCTCTCTCTCTGTCTCTCTGTCTCTGTCTCTCTCTCTTTCTATCCATTTTCCTTCCATCACTCTTAAGTTTGTTATTTTTTTTTCCTTTCTGATATTTTATACTTATCTTCATCTCCTTCAGTTCTCCTTAGCCCTGAGTCTCATTTTCTTTTCTTCTCAGTAACTCTTTCCACACTCTATTAAAACCGCATATATGTTTCTAGCAGCCTTAACTATATGTTGTTAGTCAATATGGTTTGATTAACAAGAGATAAAATTTTAATAACACAGAATAAATCATCTTATATGTTATTAATAGAAATTTGATACATTTTCTATCAAATATGGTTTGAAATAAGTTTTGGTATTTACTTCTTTCAAATGACATTTAAAGTTTTTTTAAGTGACATTTGTTTGAAAAAGCTACATAGGAAGTTTATATTTCTCATAACTTTGAGTGTAACAAAAATCCATATTTCTAAAGTGCAGTATTTTTTTTTTTACTGAAAAGCTTTTAGATTTTTTTACTCTAATTGTGAGCCACTATGTGGGTGTTGGGAATCAAACTCAGGTCCTCTAGACAAATAGCAAGTTCTCTTAACTACTGGGCCATCTCTCCAATCCTCTTAACTCTAATTGTTAAAAATCCTCTGTGATAGTAAGCAAAACTTAGTACTTATATGCGTATGTGTTGTTTGCATAAATACATATACTCTCCTTGAATATTGTTGCATTTAAATAAAACTTATTTTTAGCTAATGCATAAAAGCATTACAATATACTAGTTCATTTGACCTCATGTGAGCTTTAAAGCATGTTTCTGTTATGCAAGGCTTACATGAGGTTAAATATGCTGATCTTGTTTAGCCTTTATTTGTGGTTTAAACATTCAAAATACATTCTTCTAGACATTTGGAAATGTAGACAACATCAATTTTTTTGGCATGCAAAACTACCTAGAACCCTCTATATACTCAGTGACAGATGTCCACCCCCTGTCCCTCCTAAACCCCACTCTCCCTGGTTTAGTAACCATCTTCTTAGTAATAAGGACTAGAATATAATTTGCTTTCGTGTATTCCACTTATCAGTGAGGTCAGGCATAACGTGTCTTTCTATGTCTAGCTCTTTTCTTTTAACACAATCTCCAGTTCTATCTACGTTGCTGAAAGTGACAAGATCTTTGTCTTTTTATCACTGAATAGTGTATGTGGGCACCATATCATCCTTTCTTACCCATCAGTTGATGGACATTATGTTTGTTTCCAATTTGGGGTTATTATGAATACAATGACTACAACAAATGAATATAAGTACAAACATCTCATCCACATAACAATTTCATTCCCTTTGCATATATTTTGGAATGGAAATTGGCAATTACTAGTTCTATGCCTAAATATTTTAAAGGACATTGATATTGCTTTCCATACTAAATATGCATTACATTCTTGTATCCACATGCTCACTAGGGCTTACTGCTAACTTACTTCGTCTTTCTGTATACTATTTATTCTTTCTGATTTTATGTCTGCTGGTGTAACACTATGGTGTTGTCTCACTGTGAAATTGACTTGGAATTTCCTGATTTGTGTTGTTGATATTTTTCGATGCCTGTTGGCCAAACGTACATCTTATTTAAAAAAGTTCTTTTTAGATCTATTGTTGCCTTCCAGGTGAGGAATATTTAGGGGAATAGAACCAGGGAATAGAGAATGCTCTCTGTGGACCTGAGAGAGATATTCAGCCAATGTGGTTCACTTTTATCATTTAAAGTTTTCTGTTAACTCTGAGTTCCATATACATTCTGAACATGAATGATTTGTTAAATGTGGTTTTTGGAGATATTTTCTCATGTCTGATAGGTTGTCTCTTTATCCTATTGGTTGTTTATTTTGCAGTGATCTAGTTCCAATTGTTATTGTTGATATTTATTGTTGGTTTTTGTTTTTGTCAAACACCACACACACCCACACAAACACACACACACACACACACACACACACACACACACACTTCTACCCATTCCAGTATTTAGTATCCACATTAGATACATTTTTTGTGGGTGAGTGATAGGGTGACAGGGACTGATCTTTCTCTCAGCACATGGTATCTACTTTCCTCCTACATCTGAGAATGCCCTTTCTTCACTAATACATTCTTAGCACTCTTTGTCAAAGATCAGTTTGTTCCACAGGCATGAACTCACTTCTATCCTGTTCCCTTTGTGTTTGGCTTATTTCCGTGACAATGATAGCTATATGAAATTTTTACATCATATGCAAATCTTAAAATTGATTTTTTTCTGGCTCTAAAAATAACAACATTTATATTGCAGCAGAGACTGCACTAACTCTGTAGACATTTTGGAGAATATGAGTGTTTTAACAATATTGATTCTTCAGATGTATAGATACCTTTCTTCTTTTCTTCTCTTTTCTATCTTTCACTCTATTACCATCTTTGTATGTATGTTTCATCTTGATTAGCCTATTTCACAGTTTATTTACAAATTTTGTTATAAAAGATTTTACCTCTTCAGTTTATGTTTTGCTAGATTATTCATTTATTTTAACTATCGGGAATGAAATTACTCTTCTTTCTGGTTCTGGTCGTTGGCATTTGTACAGTGTGGCATGAGTAATTGATTCATGTCAATTGTGTTTCTTTTGACCTTGTTGGGTCTTAGGCCTGATGGAATTTTGCTAGTCTCTTTGGGGTTTCTATATAGAAGGTCATGTCATGTGCTAATAAGAATATTTGACATATTTTCCCATTTAGAAGCTCTTTCTTTTTTCTTGCCTAGTTTTTCTTTTTGGACATCTAGTTCTATAATAATGGAAGTGATAAAGATGAACATCTTTATCTTGCTCCAGAAATTAGACAATTTTGGGCTTTTCTCTGTTTGGTGTAGTGTTGAGTGTTAGTTTATTAAATTTATTACTTTGAGGTATGTTTCTGTAACATATTTGGCATTTTTATCATAAAGTATGTTAAATTATATCAAAAGCCTTTCCTTTATTCTTCACTCCATTACCACATTGTATAATGTTCATTGACTTTTCCCATGTTGAACCTTCCTTGAATATTTGTGATGAATTTTCCTGAATTGTGTGAAAGATTTCACATGCATGCAATTTCTTGTGCTTGCGGTTGGATTTGGGTTTCAAATATTTGTTTTGAAGTTATGTTTGTTGAGGATATTAGCTTGCCACTTTGTTTTCTCATTGTCCCCATCTGGTTTTAGTATCACATTAGAGATGTGAGAGTGCTTTCTGCACAAACATGACAACTAGACTTCACATATCCACAGACCATGGAAATGCTGAGTTGGCTGCAGGTTACTTACAACCAGCACTCCTAGAGGCAGAAACAGGATGATCCCTGCTGCTTGATTGGTGCAACCTAATTCCAGGTTTGTGATAAACTCTGTCTCAAAGCAAGAAGACAGAAATTCACTCAGAAAGACACCAACCTAATTCTTTGCCTCTATACATATATGATTTTGCACAAGTATGTAACGGCATACATATGTACATACATCATACATACAGACATACATAAATACACTGCACACAGTCAAACTACATACACGAGAGAGGGAGGGGTGGGAGTTAAAATACACACACACACACACACACACACACACACACACATATATTAGATGGAATTATTCAGGACTGAAGAGCCAGTGGACGTCCCTTGGTGAAATACCTTGAAGTTGGATCATTCTCCTCACTAACAATCAGCTCATGTTCTGCTTCTCCACAGTTCAATATCAATAAGGGACCAGGTCAACAAATCTGTCCAATTTTAGGTTAACAAATTAACTGATGCGTAGTTACCTTAAATATATTAAAAGAGAAAAGTTGAAGTTTGTGATATGCCATCACTTATTTGAAATTGTATTATGAAAACATTATAGATCCTTTTTTTAAAATTGAGCAACTTTATTTTAAAAAACAAAGATAAATATACAGATTTTAAGCATTTTTGCATGAAGGTATATGAATACATTTTTGTCAGTACTTGATTTTTTTTTAAAGGGTTGATAGTGTGCATTAAATTCTTACTAGTTACAATGAGCATAAAGTACATGTAAAACAAGATGTAACCTGGAAATAGTCAAAGTTTTCCAGATGTGTAAAGATTAAGCATAATGGTTTTTCATTTTCTTTTCTTTTATTATTTTTTTTTTGGCCTTTGTTTTTCTTGAACTTCTTATAGTCTGTGGGTTGTTTCTGGAGTGTTCAGAACTTTCTGGGGTTAGTATGCAATTATAAGTGACTGCATATTATATCTGTTCTTTTGTGACTGGGTTATCTCACTCAGGATGATATTCTCTAGATGCATCCATTTTCATAAGAATTTCATAAAGTCATTGTTTCTGATAACTGAGTAGTACTCCATTGTGTAAATATACCACAATTGTTGTATCCATTCATCTACTGAAGGACATCTGGGTTCTTTCCAGCTTCTGGCTATTATAAATAGGGCTGCAATGAACATTTTGGTGCATGTGTCTTTGTTGTATGTTGGAGCATTTCTCGGGTATATGCCCAGTAGTGGAATAACTGGGTCTTTAGGTAGTACTAAGTCCAATTTTCTGAGGAACCGCCAGACTGATTTCCACAGTGGTTGTACCAGTTTGCAACCCCACCAACAGTGGAGAAGTGTTCCTCTTTCTCTGCATCCTCTCCAGCATCTGCTGTCATCTGAATTTTTGATCTTAGCCATTCTGGTTGGTGTGAGGTAGAATCTCAGGGTTATTTTGATTTGCATTTCCCTAATGGCTAATGATGTCAAGCACTTCTTTAGATGCTTCTCAGTCATTCGATATTCCTGAATTGAGAAATTTTTGTTTAGCTTTGTACCCCATTTTTAATAGGGTTGTTTGATTCTCTGGTGTCTAACTTCTTGAATTCTTTGTATACCTTGGATATTAGTCCTCTATCTGATGTGGGGTTGGTAAAGATTTTTTTCCCAATCTGTTGGTTGCCGTTTTGTTATAGATACTATATGTGAACTGTTTTTCATAGAAAGCTTCCTTTTTTTGTTTCCTTTGAATATTTTTAAAGCTATAACCTGCTGGTTTTTCCTTAAAATAGTTTAAGTAAATGTCCACTTATATTCACTTTTCTCCTTAATTCCATTCTACACATCCAGAACTATGTAATTTCCACTTTACCGTGCTAGAGAAGGTAAGCAATCACAGGCTGATAATGTTTGCTGCTGCAGGAAGTGGTAGACAGGATGAATCTGGGATGAAAGCCATCAGGAGAGGACCAGCTACTTTTGCATTGCACATCTCTCCTCAGCTACACTGAACTGATTTCACAACCTCTTTTGTGACTCGTCCCCAATAAATGCTTCTTCAAAACATAAGACCTTAGTGTCAGGAACCTAACCAATACAAAGGACCCTTAGTACCTGGCTCTGTACCCTGCATGAGATCCACTTGCTTTTACAAGGTAGGCAGAGATTGGGTCACATAAGAGCTAAGATGCTCACTATGGAAACTCACAGTCCTGATTTTGATGCCCAGAAACTAGGTAAAATGGTCTGGCATGGTGACCATTTTACATACAATGCACTTGTACTGAGAAGGGTGAGGCTGGTCAACATTTGGCACTCACTAGACCTTCAGACATCCCTCATTAGTGAGTTCTAGGACAATGAGAGACTGTCTTAAAGAATGAAGTAGACATCCTCCAAGAACAACATTAAAAGTTTATTTCTGATCTCTATTTACACACATACAGAGAGAGAGAGAGAGAGAGAGAGAGAGAGAGAGAGAGAGAGAGAGAGAGAGAGAAAGGGAGGGAGAGAGAGAGAGAGAGAGAGAGACAGAGAGACAGAGAGACAGAGAGAGAGTTTATTTACAGGCTAACCTCCTTACTTTCTTTAGGGAAATCCATCAGTTCCCCATAGAGTCTAGCTCATGCGAGCATTCAAGCATCATACATTCTACAAAACTCATGGTTTGGGCATAGGACATGGTTGTAGTGGTCTCCTTCCCAACCATCAGTTATCCAAACTGCACATACATCATCATGAAACAGAATAGACTGGAGGAACCCAAGCTGAGTTTGAGTGTTCCACAAATAAGCCATCCTTTCAAGGGTGATCTTGTTAAGGTTCTCTCTTCCATACTGTAAGATAGGTGCCTCCTGTTTGTCCTGGCATTACAGGGGAAACTGAGCCCAACATGCAAGTAACACACAAACACATGACTCAAAGACAATCATAATATTCGGAAGAAATAACAGATAACTAAAGATATGCTTAGGGAAGCATAAATACCACACAAATTCGTAGCCCTTGTCTTCTGTCTCTGAGTTCTAAACCTGCTCAAAGGCCTGCAATGTAAATAAAACACAATGTCTGCTAACATTTATCTGAGTGTCTCTGAACACTCTTCTCCAGGCAGTAAGAATGTCTGACCAATAGATGTTAAATGAGGGACAACTCAGCCATGCAGAGCACTGGACGCTCTTGGGGAGGACCTGAATTCTGTTGCTGTCACCCAGATCATCGCCTGCAATTTCAGTCCCAGAGCTTATGTCTTCTTCTGGCCTCTCTGGGCACCAGGCCCATAAGTCAATACATGCAAGCAAAAGACTCATGTCTAGGAAGTAAAACTAAAGAACTCCTGAAAACCAAACCAAAAAAAAAAAAACTTCTAGAGCCACTTGTTTGCTTGTTGAGTGTCCTGTGAAATTCGGAGCTGTGTTTTTTAGTAACCTAGGCTACTCCTTTCTAAACAACCAAGGAGATGGTCAGTCTCAAATACTCAAAGACATATAATTCCTAGAGTTCACAGTGAACCCTCTGGGTTTTGTTGTTGCTGTTGTTTTGTTTTATCATGTTTTTTTGTGGGTGGTTTTTTTTTTTTTTTTTTTTTTTTTTTTGGTTTGGTTTTGGTTTTGTCTTTTACAAGAGTATCAAGGTGGATACTCAATGAAGGCAGGAGATAGAGGAATTCAGGTGTGGATAAATACCTGATTGGCTGGACAACTGGGTCTATGCTCTCTCATATGGCCAGAAATCTTCAGCTCCTCAACCATACTCATTTTGTCAACAAGCATTTGTGGTCTTGTGCCTCCCAAGTGGCCAGCTTTAAGTTCAAGTCCTAACTCCACACTCTCTGACTATAAGCTCTTTGGCAATTTAGCTTTCAAAGATTCATGCTTTCTGTTTGTACACTCAAAGCCCAAAATCTGAAATTCTATTTTGTTGCCTGGGGTGAAGTTTCCAGTGACATGGTAATTGAAGCATTAATAATATGCAGAATTTTGTATAGAAAACAATTTTTTAGAGCCAAGAGTTTTGTTTTATTTCCAGTAATTGGGATAATGATAATTTTCTCAAACCAAATATCTAGCAAGAACTGTCACTCCATCAGCAGCACAACTGCTTCTTCCAGCTCAGAGATGCTAAGAATACGTGTGGGGGGGGTTCTGTTTCTATAACTACCCTGTAGACTTCCATTGCTTTTCTTTTGAAAACATTTTATTGGTATATGTGTTACTTAATTTTTATTTATTTATTTAGTTATTTTTAATGAAGAACTTTATTTTAGAAAACAAAGATAAATGTACAGATTATAAGCATTTTTGCATAAAAGTATATGAATACATTTTTGCCATTGCTTGGCTTTTTTTTAAAGGTTTTGTAGTGTGCATTAAGATCTTACTAGTTACAATGTGCATAAAGTACATGTAAAACAGGCTGTAACCTGGAATTAGTCAAAGTTTTCTTTTGTTTAAGGAGTTAACATAATGGTTTTTTCTTTTCTTTTCTTTTCTTTTCTTGAACTTCACACAGTCTGTGAGTTGTTTCTGGGGTGTTCAGAGCTTTCTGGAGTTAGTATCCAATTATCAGTGACTGCATATTATGTCTGCTCCTTTGTGACTGGGTTATCTCACTCAGGATGATATTCTCTAAATGCATCCATTTTCTTAAGAATGTGGTTAAGTCATTGTTTCTGATAGCTGAGTAGTACTCCATTGTGTAAATATACCACAATTTTTGTATTCATTCATCTACTGAAGGACATCTGGGTTCTTTCCAACTTCTGGCTATTATAAATAGAGCTGCTATGAACATTGTGGTGCATGTGTCTTTATTGTATGTTGGAGTGTCTCTGGGGTATATGCCCAGAGTGGAATAACTGGGTCTTCAGGTAGTACTATGTCCAATTTTCTGGGGAATCACCGGAATGATTTCCAGAGTGGTTGTACCAGTTTACAACCCTACCAACAGTGGAAAAATGTTCCTCTTTCTCCACATCCTCTAGAAGAGTATGCATTCACTGTAAATAGTAGTGGATTGTGTAATGATTTTTATCAAATATAATACATACTTTAGCCACACCCACTCTGGTGCCTTCCAGCCTGCTCTCCTCCTTACCGTCTCCCTGTCTGTAGATGTTCTTGCTGCTCTGTTTTCTAGTGTGTGTACATGTAAATGTGTATGCTTGTCCACATATGTGTGCAGGTATGCCAGCCTTACATACCCATAGAGACTTGAAATTGTTATAAGTTATCTTCCTCTATAACTCTTTTTTTAATTATTTATTTTTGTATTATATTTTTAAGGTGTTTTGCTTTGGTTTGGTTCAGTTTGGTTCACTTTGGTTTGGTTTGGTTTTGTATATTGATAGCTGTCTTGACTGACCATATGTCTGTGGACCATGTGTACAAATGGTGCCTTGGGAGGCCAGAAGATAGCATCAGATCCTCTGAGACTATAGTTATTAATGACTGTGAGGTGCCATGTGGGTGCTGGAAATCAAACCTAAGGCCTTTCAAGAACTAGTGCCCTTAGCTGCACTGCCATCTCTGCAACTCCTAGACAGAGTCACTTCCTTTTTCATGTCACATAAATGGCACATACAATGAGAGAAAACAAGTAATGTGTTCATCCTGAACTTTACTTACTTTGCATAATATGCTCCTCTGGGGTTTCATCCATTGTCCAAAAGTGGAATAATTTCATTCTTCATGATGGCTGGATAAACCTGCATATAGATACCACGTTTTCTCTGCCCATTCCTTTGTTCATCAGGACTGCTAAGCTGAGTCTAGAAAGTACAAATTGTCCTATGGTAAGTATGAGTGTAGAGGAGCACTGTGGTATGCTGATTTAGAATCCTCTGGCAAATAGCCAGGGAATAATACAGCCAGATTGTAGTATGGTTGCGCTTTCAGGTTGGTGGGGGTTTTGTTGTTGTTGGTCAGTTGGTTGGTTGGTTCTTTGCTCATTGGTTGGTTGTTGAGGAACTTTGTACTGACTTCTGTAATGGATGGACCAATTTAAATTCTCAACAGCACTGGGAATCTTCTTTTTCACCTACATCTTTGCCAGCAATTCTTGTTGGTTTTCTTTTATTTCTTAATGTTAGCCATTCTAACTGGGAGAAGATAGCCTCCACTGTAGTTTGTTTGGCTCTACTAGCTGAGATGGTAAGCATTTGTGTATTTAACTGGCTTTATCTATTTAACAGTTTGTTTGTTTGTTTGTTAAATTAATCCTTTAATTGATTGGGTTATTTATTAGTTACTTTATTCTTGAGTTCTCTGTATGTTCTAGATATTAATCTGCTGTCAGATAGATAGTTGGCAAAATGTTCTCCCATTCTTTAGCAGGTCTATTTGCCTAAAATAGACAGTCCTCTCTACACAGAGAATTTTTAAGTCATGGAACAACATGTATTAAGTCTTTGTTTAATTTTTTTGGAGCCAGTGAAACCTTTCTTTTAAAAAATTTTTGCCTTATAACTGTCTCAAAATATTTTCTTCCCACAGTTTTGAAAGTTTAGATATTTAGTGTTGAGTTGTTTTGTTTTGTTTTGTTTTGTTTTGTTTTGATCCATCTTGAGTTAGTTTCTGTATAGTGTAAGAAATAGTTTTCTAGTTTTATCTTTTCATACCATCATTTTGCCAATGTATGTTTTGAGTATCTTTTATAAAATGTAGGTAGCCATAGCTACACATAGGTACACATACACAGTGTGTGTTTATTTTCTGTCCTCTGTTCTGTCCAGCTGATAGACATTTCTTGATGTACAGTACCATACTCTTTGGTTACTATAGCTCTCCAATATAACTGAATGTATGGTATTGTGTCCCTGCATGTAATTGTTTGTGCTTGCACGTAAATTTTAGGATTGTGGTTTTCTGTTTGAGTGAATAATGTAATTAGAATGTTAGTGGGAATTGGACTGAATTTATAGGTAACTTTAATTGATAGAGCCACTAATGAATGACCTTGAACAATTTATCTATAGTCTGTTAAAATGAAGACTATTGTGATTTTCTAGTCCTTATTAAGTGAGGTAAGGGGCTGACATGATCAATCAATGGTCCTATGGATCGATTGATCAATGAAGTAAAAAGATGTTTGTGGCAAAAGCCTGAGCCCCTGAGTTCAGCCCCTGGATCCCATTGTGAATGAAGAGAATTCATTCCCCAAAATTGTCCTCTTATATCCAGACTGTGTGTGCTTGAACACATGCACTATTTTCTTTAAAAAGGAGTTAAATAATATATATGTCTGACAAAAAATCAATCAAAAGTACTAGAGTATATGTTTCACCATTTCTCATGTACCAAAAGTATGATCCCATTTAATTATCCACAAATAATAATATGAAGTTACTGTGGCAATCTTTCCTGTTTTGGAGCTAACAAAAAGAAATGGCTTTAAAGGCCAAGAAATCAATGATAGTGTCATTGGTTGCAGAACATTATAAGTGTTCTTAATTCCACCAAACTGCATGCTTAAAATAGTTAAAGACAAGCAAGATGGCCCAGCAGGTAAGGGCACCTAGCCCGAAGTCTGACATCCTGAGTTTGATACCTGGGTCCCAGCTGTGGGTAGGAGAGCACTAACTCCTCCAAATTGTCCATTGGCCCCCAGGTATGTTCCTCAGTCCCTGCATACCCCTAAATCCATGACCAACAAATAAATGAATACACAGAAATATATATGCTTCACATATTTAGTATCCGAGATGGCAAATATATTCATTTTGCCATGATATAATCAACCCATAAAATAAATTAATAAATAATTCTGAGAAAAGCAACCATACAGTATGAGATATCTTAATGTTTAATGTCATAGAACTATGGTAATTAATTCAGATTAGTGAAGGACAAAATATTTCTAAAACAAGTAGCAGTTTGTCCCCTACATACAGCTAGAAACTGAAGTTTACAAACTTGGTGTCAGGCAAAGTTATTGATTGGTTGATCATCAGCTAGAGACTTCCTGGACTTGTGACCTGTGCAGAATCTCCTAACAGGATGTTATGTCTACAGAGTAAACACACTAATGAAGATAGCTAGTACTCTAGTTTCTAGTTTCAAAGTTATTTTTGCTTTATATTATCTTTTTGTGGAGCCTCAGAACTTGCCAAACTAGAATTAATTATGAACCTCTTGAAATCACATTGGATTCTATGCATGTAAGCCATGTTCTATGAAAATAGAAATGATCCTATAACATTTGCAGTCTAATCGGAATTCATCTTATAATGGCAATCTCAAAACACATTTGCTAATTTTGTTAATTATATCACTCTCATTGACTTTCTCAGCACACTTTTCACTTTTGGTGAAGAGACACTTGTGACATTTAGTGTTTAATGTCATTAGCTTACTTACTGAGATGGGAGGGAATATTGTTCGGGAATTTCAAAGCCTAATGTGAGGACATGCAGGATATAGGTGCATCTGTTGACTGTACGCATGCTAAACAAACGTGGTTGCTAGGAAATAACAGTCATCTAAAGGAGAAAGGAGGTGCAGTGGGAGGAAATGGTCCAGGGGTGTGAAGAGGGGATGTCTGGGCACATTGTTTGGCCCAGCATGCTCTAATACCTCTTTCCAAAGCACACTGGCAAAGAACACCAAGCAATCTCAATACAGCTGATTTAATTAAAATGCTGTAAGCATAGGTCTCTGCCTTTGTGCCAGAGAAGATTTTAGTCAGAAGAATTTTATTAAACACCTATCAGGATTTTTAAAATGTTGTATTACCTTGTAGCTATCACACTGATTACTGTACGGCTGGATGAATAGCACAACCAGTCAGGTCTTAATAAGGGCTTTAAAAATCACACTGTGCTCCTCAGTCCCCCAGTACAGGATGAATGTGACATCAGGGACACAAATATCATTACCTTGATAAATTACTGACGGCATAATGATTATGGAAATCGTCATCGACAGATCATCGGTCACAATTTATTTCCAATCAATGTCTACAGTGTGTAGACTGGAGGGAAGTTTTATCCAAAGCCCTTTAGTAGAGCACAGCTCTTTGGAGCTCAGTTGCTCAGAAGAGCATCCCAGCCTTTCCATGCTTCATCTGCTGTTCATGAATGGAACCACTCAACGAGTCTATGGCCTCAAGCAATCCAAATTACTGAGAAGAACACTGGGCTACTCCTCGAGTACTGGGCGAGTTTGTGGAGAAAATCAGCTTAATTTAAGGACCAATAAATGTGCAGACTACAAAATCCCTCCCTAGGCACAATTTCCTTCCTGCCTTTTCCAACCGGCAATAAGGGATGATGCCTGACTTTGCTAAGTGATTAAATTGCCAATAAATTGGTGCAAAATCATAGCGTGATAGGCAATTTATACCTTCAAACCAATCTAGGAAACAGGAAACATGGCTCTCCTGCTTTTGTCTGACACTTGCTGGTGTTTCATTATTATGGTTTTTTTTTTCCAACACATTTAACCTCTGGAGTCATTTGAGGTCAGCCGGGCCCAAGCAATCATTCTCTGCTGTGTATTTATGTACTGTTTGTCTAATTTTTAAGTTAGTCCTAATATAGTAGGATCACAAGGTAACCTACGTCAATGTTACCTAGTGATGAATGGGTATAGAAAAAAGTACCTCCCCCTAGCCTGCCCTCTCAAAGTCATGGGATCTCTGGTTCTGTACAGTTCAACGGGTACAGAGATTTGATTTAAATGTAGACAACATGGGTTCTGTCAAGCTTCGTCTTCAACTTCTGCTGCTTAGCGTGAGAACTGAAATAATCTGGGGCTTCTATTTTCCTGCTGAGACAGACAAACCGATGCAGAATTCCATAACAGGAAACAAACACGTGAGCACGGAAATTCGTGTTAATTTGGCATTGTAACACTGATGGGTTTTTTAAAAAGTGTACATATGTGCATGTATAGGGCTGGAGGTGTGCGCATGTGCATGGCTGCTTGTGGAGCACAGAGTCATTGAACGCTCTGGAACTGCAGTTGTACAAGGCTGTGAGTTATTTGATATGAGCACAGGGAAGCTAACTGAGATCCCCTGAAAGAGCAGACTGTGCCCTTAAATTCAGTTAAATAATATTTGTGTGATTGCTTACTGAGAGTGGGCGACCGTGAGATGTAGCTGTTGACGGGGTTAAACAATATGACAGCTTTCTTTGTATTTGTTGAAAAGTTTGTCAGCAATAATACTAGTCTCGATATTTTAACATTTTTATTTGATTCTTCAAAACTTTTGTACAGCTTTAGTCCTTAATGGTGTAGTACTACTTCCCATTTCATGTGGAATTCTTCTCTCCAGATGTTTTTCCGAATAACTTTAAGGTCTGATCAGTAGTCAATACCACCGCCGTCCATCTGCATGGCAAATCCTGCCAAACCCTAATCGAAAACACAAAATATTGAAACGTTAATATTAATCAAGATTTCAAGTATCAGTTGTGAACCAAGTGTCCTGTTTAGTGTCACGATGCATTTGTTGGTGTCTCTTTCGTGTGAACCTAACATAGAATGTTGAGCCCCTCAATTGAAACTGAAGAAAAAGAGCGGTCTGCAATCAGAAAGTGGTAGAAATGCTTGAACTTAAGATCGTTATTTCTCCATGGTACATGAAAGTCCTAGAAATGGTTTAAGATGAGTTTTCTTTTTGGGTTGTTGCTGTAACAGACATGTGTGGAGGACTCATGGTTTTAATAAGTTTGCACCAAGGAATATGAGAAAGGGATGAGGAGAAAATGGAAGCAAAGGGGGAGGAAGAAATGAAGAGAAAGCACGCTTCTGCTTTAGTTTCATTTTGTAGAAAACTGAAATGATTTCTGGCTTCTCCACTTCTGTGCTGATAGACAGGCTGATACAGAAAAATACGGCAGGAAATAAATCGATGAGCACCAAGTTCTGTTCTAGTCTGTGTAATAATTTTGATGGATTTAAAAAAAAAAACTTAAAATATTAGTCAATAAAAGTAGATCCAGCATTCCTTCAATTCTCTGTGTTTGATACCTTGATGATGAATACTGAATTATTATTCTTAATAAATTTAAAGTGGCTCATCAATAGGTATTGTGATTCCTCATCTGGACCTTCTTTGATGGCTTGCCAGTGTGATGAGTTCTGTAGTCACAGTGTTATCTATAGTTTGCAGACAGCTACTCTTCCTGGCCTGGCTGGTACCTTATTGTCTGTTAAATTCGTCTTGAATCTAGTACCCTGCTCTGGACATACTAGAGAAGGTCAGTGCTCAAGAGTGAATGGCAAAGTTGGTATCTGTGAGACCCTCAGCATCTTGGTAGAGGAGGCAACACCAAGTTAGCTATAGGTTTCAGGGCTAATATTGTCCTTTATTGGCTGTGTATGTCAAGCTAAAATATTCATTTGACAGGTATTTAAAGACACCCTGCTTTCCTAGTGGAGAGACATAAACAGAGACATGAAATAAACTAAGTAAATAAACTTGTTTCAGAACACTAATGCCAGTTAGAAGAGTGGGGGGGGCATAATAAAGAATGGAGGGAGAGAGTAAGAGTCACTGAATTAATTCAGAAGGTTAGAAAAAGAAGACATAACCAAACAGAAATGCTCCAAAAGGAACTTAGGGAACAGCTGGGAAGGAGCTTGGAGGTTGGGGAAATAACTGTAAAGACAGGGCTGCAGGAGGAAGAAAAGGCACGGAGCCTGGAGGGTTGGAGGGAAAGAGGTCAGAGCAGTCACAGAAGGAATGCAGACTTTCCTGTTACGTGAGACAGGGCACCCGTTAGCAATGCTGAAAGCAGATCCCCGTGATTGTATGGTTGGACTTCTATGGTGGAAGCGTGACCATCTGCTGAGGGAGAGGATTCAGTAGGAACTGTTGCCAAAGCACAGATTGCCCTTAGGCACTTGTAGATAGAGTGGCAAAGCCAAATCATTGTACCAAGTTCAGACCAACCAAGGACTTTTCTAACATGGTATCCTGGTACTGGCCTTCTCATGTATTTTTACGTTTACTATTAAATATAATAGTATTAAATATAATTAAATATGCAAATAGCATTTGCATGCACCGATAGCCTTCACTTGGTCATGGAATGTATTGTAATTATATTTATAAATTCCATAGATTTGGTCCAAATGCATTGTGTGGTTTATTTACTTTATCCTCTACCGAACTCTCACTTGCAGAACATTATAGAGAAACCAGGAAGAAATTATTTGGGACTTGCATCATAACATTACTATTTCCAAATAATAGTGATGAGACAAACTAAATGCTGGGCTACTTCTCTGGGTGTTACAGGAATGACTGTCCTACCTGTGGCTGGTTCATAAGTACCATAAAACATAGGATACTGTGCTAAAAAATAATGTCAGGGCGTGCAAGGAAGAAGTCAGCTCCTGCTCACATGCTGCTTACAGTTTCATGCAGAGCCAGGACATGTTCCAGATCAGGTAATCAGACCAGACAGCATTCCCTGATCCAAACCAGCACCTAAGGACTTGCAAGGGGACAGGGATTGAACAGGGAAAGAAGAAAGCAAGCCTAAAGCCTTTCAAAGAACATGGGACAGACTGGAGCAGGGAATTCACATGGGCTCCTATGTTATAATGGAACAGTGGGAAATGAAGCAAGACAAGAAAATTGGAAACAGATTGTAGAGAGCTTAATGCCTGGTGAGGAATGAGCACTGTGTTCTGTTGGTATTGGGCAGTTCTTGCCGAGTGTGGAGGGAAGGAGAGAAGTGACGGCGAGGTATTTGGGGGAGATTAATTCAACAGCTGTGTGCAGCCCAGGAGATGACTCAGAAAACAGCTGTGATAGGTGACTAGACTTGAGAGTCTGATTTGGGTGGTTCTGAGTTTCCAAAGTAACATCACTGTAGGACTAGGTCAAAGCTTCCTCTCCCTCCCCGACTTGCTCATCCCACCAGTGCCGAATCTAGCAAAGTAATTGTTTCTATCATGTCCTTTATGTAAGAATTAAAACAAATCATCCCCTTCTACAAAAACTATTTGCCCACTTCTCCATTATTGCCTCAATTCGTAGTGACAGGCTAACCAGAGCTGACAAGGATGGAAGGAACTCGGAGGAGATGAGGAAAACAAGGGAGCACTTGGCGAAGGAAATGTTTATCACCACAGCGCTCGTCATTATGAGTTAATTACAGGCTCTCAGCAAATACCCCATTGTGAACTCAGAGGTGCAATATGTTTTATTTGAAAAAGTGAAAAAGTGATTTCTTTTCTCGCATGCCGTTGTATTTCCTGCTATTTCAAGGCTACTCACTGGTAGCCATGTGCTTTGACAACCAATTATCCCAGCAGGCCTTCACAGTGTATCTTAACTATAATGCTCTTTAAAAGCTTGGATTGCAAAAACAACGTTCTGTCTTAATTGATCCGATGTGCATCTAGAGTTGCCTGAACGCTCTGTGTAATATCTGAAGAAATTATAAATTAACTGACTTAACATGAACCAGGGAGGAGGAGGCACACCTGTTGGAATGAGCCTCAGTGAACTTCTTCCTCCCAGAATTTCCCTGGACTCTTCTCTCTTCTTCATTTCTGGGAAGGGACACGTATAGCCCCAAGTTCCTGCTTATATCACGAATGTAAACTCACCATAGGCTCTCTCTGAAAGGTCTTGATCTGGTTTACAGAAAGCCATTGGTAATGATTATTATTACAGCAGTGAGCATTGTTAATCTCAGATATTGCTGGAATCATCATCCTCTTGACTGCATGTATGCACAGATGAGGTGTGTGCCTGTCTACACATTCCTGTGGATGTATGTGTGTCGGTACCTGTGGATGCCAGAGATCAACATTAGGCCTTTTCCTTGATTACTCTTTACCTTAACTTTGGAGCTAACTGGTGCTGGATTGCTCATTTATTAGGTAGGGCTGGCCAGTCAGTAAGTTCCAGGGTCCATCTCTCTCTGACTTTCAGCAGCAGAATTACAGATAGATGTCCATGAGCCTGGCTATTATGTAGGTGCTAGAGATTGGAACTCCGCTACTCATGCGTACACCATGAGTACTTTTCCAGTCCAGCCGACCTCCACAGCCCCTGTATTACTGTATTTGGCAAGCTTGTTATGAAAATACTCAGGGTCAACTTCCAAGAGAAAGGTGACTTTACAAAGTAGCCTGTCTTCCTGTCCACGTTATCTTAGTGTCTGCTAACTATAAGCATTGTTTAAAACCTGACATTTATGATTGATTCAAGCACAGGGCCATCACTTTTTTGACTTTGGTTGGATTTTTATTTTCCTTTCACTGTCCCAGTTGGCTTCTCCCTAGTAGGAAAGTCAGACAGTAGTTACAACTTTGGAAAGAAGATAAGCTAAAGGCTGCGGGATGCATTTTTCTTAGACCCCCTTTGCCAAGAGTTACATAACTGTATCCAATTTCTTTAGACTTTGATAATGAGAAACAGACACTTCTATAGAAATAGAACCAGGAGATTTGCAGTAATAGGTGATTTCAGAAAGACACATGGTTCTAAATGGCAGTAAGATTATGTGCTTTGGCATTCTGAATCTTTCTCCTTTTTTCATGTTTGAGTAGGTCCTACGGTTGATTATCGAGTTGAAGAAGGGCAGAGGCCCTGTCTGCTGATTATAAATGTGCATGTGTGTAAAATTTTCACACATAATATAATATTTCAAAGTTATTTTTATGGAGGCTCAGGGGTCCCAGAACTTAAACAAAACTGCTGATCATTGGCTCCAAGAAATACTTAGAAGGAATCATAGTTATTTTTTACATCCCAAGGAGTCATTTGCAGACTTTTGGGCTACAGCTCACATAATGTTTATTTATTCAGCTGGCTTTGGAGATTTGAACAATATTTGGAAACGCATGAGTCTCTGCTTCGCTTAATAAAAGTATACTCAAAGGTATAGCTACAGCCTTTTTATTTCCAGAGGCTTGCCACAAACAGGGTAGGGTTTTGATAAAAACGTAATTTTTCAATTAAAAGAACACAAGTCCAGGAAGAAAATCATCTCACATTGTTTTCTTTTTTTCCCTTTTTTTACCAAGCCCTACATCTTTCATGCCACAAAGCTCAAACATATATTATGTTACAAGAATACTACAAACTGTAACCTGCATTATTCTCTCTGATCATCTAAAACAAACAAGTCCTCATTCATCTCCTAAGAATGATATTTAAAAGGAGACGTGTAATTTTGTTGGTATTAATAGTAAGCTGCGTGTCACAAAGTCAGCAGCTCTCTTCTATGAAAGAAGGTGCGATAAATATTTCATGGCTATGGATTCTGAGGATCATTCTCCTTTAAAATGTGAGGCAATCTTTCAGTGTGTCTGCCAATCAGAAGTCTTTAAGAGATGTAAAACTCATCATCTTTACTGCCTTTGAAAATATAAGGAACTTGAGATGCAACTGAAATATTCATTACGTGGACAACATGCAAGCAAGGATGGGAGAGCTGAGGGGTTCAGTCAGTACGTATCCAGGGTTTGTTCTTTGGTTTTTCTTTCCTTCGCTTTCTTTTCTCTTCCAATAATCTCCTGTTACATCCATAGTCCACGATTGGTCAACATGTCTTTTTTTTCTGTATTTTTCAATTTTGGACAAAATGTTCACAATATTTAATATCCCCATAATCTTTTCTTTGGTTAGCATACTGTGGCTTAAAGGAAGACTACCTTTGGGTAGCATGATTTACAGTCATTTAATTAATGGCTTTATTGTGATACTAGTGACAAATGTAGTTGCTCGAAAAGGAACTTCTTCAATATCAACTTGTCTGGTTAGGATAGCAACTGTGATATATTGTGCTGCTCTGTAAGAGGTTTTGAAGAGGGTATTACTACTTGGTCAGATATAAAGCAAAGACATTTTAAATGCTTTATGGATGACAAACTAGATACTTAAAATCTGTAATAAAAAATAAAAATAATAGAACAATGACTTTTGATTCAAGCAACTTACCCACACAAAACATGTACATGCACCAGGAGAAAGTATTACACTAGGCTAAGAAAAACTGTATTGGATATCTGAGGGGCATGGTATACCACACACTAACACTAATCCGCTAAACTTTGTGAGCTGAAATGCATCCTGGGGAGTGGCGACATATAACAAGCTTTGACACAAACTAAACTGCCACAAAAAGCAAATGAAAAGGTGATAAAAGCAGCAACATACTTGCAGGTTTTCTGATGTGCCAGACACTGTTGGCAACAGCTTTTTAATTTCTGTTTTCTTAGTTAAAATGAAATTATTTTAGAACTGCTGTCTCATTTCATTGTGTATGGAAGTGTACTATATTATTTTTACTATTATTGCTTGATTGTTCTGTTGATGGGAAGTACCTGTTCAGTTTAATGTGACAGAAAGAAAGATCACGGGATAAAATATATGGCTCAGAAAACCTAACAGTCATGCATTTGGATGGTAAGATAGTATATTCCATAAAAAGCCAATATATCAGTTCTTAGTGAAGCTGTCCGTAGGTGTGAGGACAGGCACAAAGACAAGAACTCCAGTTCAGACACCCAGAGCCAAAGCACAGAGGAGCTTCCAAAATTTATCAAGAGCAAATAACATTAATTGTGTCTGTTTTATAAAGAACAACATAACTGTATTTGGGTCAGGGGTGGTGTGGTTTATAAAGAGTCTTTCTTACATTATTTCTAAAAATCACGGCTTTAATCGTAAGCTGAAAAAATGGAATTTGAAAGAAAGTAACAGCATGTTAACTGTATTAATTCCACCAATTCCAAGATGAATTAGATGCTATCAGTAACCATGTTTATCCCTTTGAGTTGGTTTTCTCTGTGACTGAATATCAAGCTTCTTCAAAGAACCATAAGCAATGCATTTTCAAAAAAATCACAATGATGCTGTTACTTTTGTGAAGATTTATTAATACTGACTACTAAATAAAAATGTCACAGACACAGTAAATATCATGCCTACAAAGCATAAAGAAGTGCTACATTGGTTTGATGACAAATAGGAAATGTGATTTACGTTCTGAAAACAAAATGAATTTCTGAAAATGGGCAAAGGAATGGATTAGAAGCAGAGACAATAATGGTTCTCATGATACCTGCATACGAAGTCAAAACTGAAAAAATTTGGGCTCTGTGGTGTATAAATGAAGTTAACCCTTGGCAAGAGTGTCAAGATTTTGGCTACTATCTATGCCTATTTCTGAGGCATCTAACCCCCTAAACCTTTTTCTTGGATATAGAATCTAAAAGTATCTGCAACAGCCAACAATCCTTTTATTAAGGACCCAACTTATGAAACTATTTGTGACCAACCTTCATACTTTCAAAGCAACGGGACACAAATCTTTGTGTTGAGGGTATAGACATACCTCAATCTATTTCTACTCAGAAAGAAAAATATTAATAAACACCTTAGCATGAACAACACAATGCATAACTTATTAATAGTTTAGCAGTACTGAAATAAACCCAAATGATGATGAAATATAGAATCTAATAGTAATGGCATAAATATGTTAATTCATTTAAGTTTGTCTGAAAACCAAGACAAATTGAAAGCAGCAATACTAGCCATGTATTCCTCCTTAGATTTCAGGAATTCTGATTATTTTCATGCAAACCTATGTTGCAGGAACACAGCCAAGCTCTCAAACATTGGGTTGCAGGCAGATGTCTGGAAGGCTAGTGCTCTAGCATACTTAGTTCTGGCAACATACTAATATTTCATGAACAACACCTTATATTACCTCAGCATTATAGTTATAAGCAAATACTCATCTTCCTTTATGAAACTGTACATGATTCAACATAAGAAGGCAAAATGAATTTTCTTTTTAATTAGTTTTAGTTTTTTTTTTTTAATTTACTTTGCATCCAAATCACAACCCCACTCCCTCCTCTCATCCCAGTCCAGTCCTTAAAAATTCCTTCCCCCATTGCTCCCTCCTCTTCTCCTCAAAGAAGGGGAGCCCCCTTGGGCACCACCCATCCCTAGGGCATCTAGCCCCAGCAGGTCTAGGAAGATTCTATCCCATTAAGACCCAACCAGGCAGTCCAAGTAGGTGGGAGGGGGAAGCAATGGCAGGGAAGAGAGACAGTTACATCTCCCATTCAGTTGTTAGAGGAATCAAATGAACACCAAGGTTCACAATTGCTATAAATGTGTAGGAGGTCTAGTTCCAGCCCCTGTTTGTTTCCTGGTTGATGTCCGAGGCTCTGTGAACTCCATAGTCTAGTCCCAGGCTAACTGACTCTGTAGATCTATGGTGTCCTTAACCATTCTGACTTGCTCACTTCTATCCCCCACTATTCCACAAGACTCCCTGGGTCTTTGATTATGATGTTTGATTGTGGGTCTCTACATCTGCCTCCATCGGCTGCAGGATGAAGCCTCTAGCAACTGAAATGGCCACAGTCTTTCCAGGTAGGATTTCCAAAAGAGGAAAAGTGGACATTAATCCATCCACAAAACCATTAATCCAAAATTTGTCTTACCTACAAGATGTGCAGGGATAAAGAAGGAGCAGAGATTAAAAAAAACCAACCTACCAATGATTATGCCAACACGAAACCCATTCCTTTAGAGAGAGCCAACCCCCGACACTCTTAATGCTTCTCTGCTATGCTTGCAGATAATAACCTAGCAAGGTGAGTTTTCTAACCATCAAGCAGAGCCTTCAACTGCCACTGGCATCCACAGGGCAAGCTTGCATATGACAGACGTAAACATGGGTTCACTGGGAATGATCTGGAGAGTAAGATGCTTTTCCCAGGTGGACAGCGCATCTTCACCTTTGTGCCCTCTGGTGCTAATGGCTGTAAAACTGAAACACCCAGGCTAGTGAAGATAAAAAGAGAAGAGAGAGAGGATGAGAGACAGGTGTTTGTATCTGAGGAAGTATCAGAGGCCTACCCCCCTTCAAAAACACTCCTTAAAACTAATTAAGCCACAACTGGGAAACTGATATAAGGACCAGTGTAGCAGGTCATTGTTTCAACCCAGACATGGAGCTGAATCAGGTACACCAGTCACAAAGACATAGCAGGTCATTGTTTTAACCCAGCATGGAGGCACAATCAGGTATGTCAGTCCCCAAAGACAAACTACCATATGCTTTGTCCCAGATGTAAAATTGGTTAGGGAACATTAGTATAAAGGGGGTTTATTGGTGGAATAGAAGAGGAAATGGATAGAGAAAGAAGCATAAAAATTGGACAAATAATATTTATTATATGCATGTGTAGAAATATAATGCATTGTCTTTCTTATTACAATTAAGAACAGTTACAGGAGGCCTGGTGAGGTGAGGTTATATGATATTCCAATTTGATATGGTAGGCAAACTGCCCTCACAAGTTGAAACTTGTATCTCAGCACCCAGCAATCCCTGGTGTAAATCCAATGTGCAGAGAAGTTTTGAATGGAACTCACAGCCTGATATTGCTCTTGCTTATTAAAGCTGCTATGTTCTCAGTGAACAACCTCTTTTTCCAAGGTCCATGAATTAACAATACCAAATTAGCAGGCCACAATTTCTGTTTACTGTTCTCCATTTTCTCACCAGTGAGACGATTCCGTGTGTCACATTGGAGCCTGTGACAGCTACATGTTCAAACATGTCAGCTGTCTATACAAAAGGAAGTGTGCTCTAACGTGAAATTGCTACATTTTCATCCTGTTAACAAGAGCAACTAAAGTCAATTAAGGAGTATCTTTGTCCATGTGTGAGGCTTGCAGTTATAAAAAGTATTAAATATATTTCACTCGAATTACAAACTAGGCAATGCAGGTTGATAAATAGCAATATGGGTTTGGGTTTTAGCTTGGGATGAAGAATTTACACATTGTCTTCTATCAATAGAGGCTGTTCTAGATTAAACCTTTAATGAAAAGACTCCAACTGCAGATTTGAGATTTTATTTCCAGAGAAGGTATGGGGAAATACTCATTTGACTCTGGGTTAGTGTTCTTCCCCCTTTGTCCTTTTCTTGTTGTTGTTGATGATGATGGCCCTGAAGGTGACAGGGAACAGGCAGACATATATACATATGTGGAGTTGGTTTCAGATAACTTTGGTGCATTACTAAAAAAAATCTCATCTAGTTGACCCTTGGATCGTCTTTGTGCTTGATCGCTGACAGTGCCAACACCACGGCTTATACAGTTGTGAAAATGAGAGGCTGACTGCTTGCTAAAGCACTTTCCTCATTGATGAAATTGGCAGTGACCTTAATCAGTGACTCTCTCAGCTTTTTAGAGCAGACAGAAATAACCATTTTTTCCCACTCTATTTTCATCATAGACATTTTTCCTCTGATCTTCAGATATATGTTCAGATATATGATCTTCAGATATAGTGTTTCAGGAATCTGGTCAGAATTCCTGCCTGTACTAGGGGTCTTCTTCCAATGCACCCCAAGTGTAAATACTAGTAAACTGATTACACAAACCTCAAAATAAAGAAAAAAATCTAGGAGCATTGGAAATGGAAAATTTGAATCTATATCTCTTTTTTTTGTCATGACTCTTTATGATACTGCACAGAATACAAGTTTCTTTAAATCTCTGGGGCAGTGGTTCTCAAGCTTTCTGGTGCTCTGACACTTTAATGCAGTTCCTTATGTTGTGATGACCTCCAAACACGAAATTACTTGACTGCAACTTTATAATGGTAATGCTGCTACTGTTATGAATTATAATATATATATCTGGTACAATTCACAGGTTAAGAACCACTGTTGTAGATCTTAGTTATTTTCTATGTATCATCAATGGAGATTGTCTTAGTTTTGGGTTTTACTGCTGTGAACAGACACCATGATCAAGGCAAGTCTTATAAATGGTATTAAATTGAGGTTGGTTCACAGGTTCAGAGTTTCCATCCATTATCATCAAGGCAGGAGAATGGCAGCATCCAGGCAGGCATGGTGTAGGAGGAGCTGAGAGTTCTACATCTTCATCTGAAGGAAGCCAAGAACAGACTGGGCATCCTCAGGCAGCTAGGAGGAGGGTCTCCAAGTCCACCCCCACAGTAGCACAGTTCCTCCAACAAGACCACACCTTCTAATAGTGTCACTCCTGAGGTCAAGTATATGCAAACCATCACAGAGATCAAATTTCTAAAAGCTAAAAGTAGGTTTTTTTTTTTTTTCAAAATAAAAGGCAATAGCAAGTGATTATTTTAAAGTCGCTTGATATTTAGAAACATTGTCTTGATGGCATATCTAAATTTATTAGCACACAGGAATAGTTATTCTTCACACATTAGCATGTAATTTTCATCTTTGGGAATTTTCTGAATTTTTTGTTATCTAAACCATTTTATTTGGAATCTACCTTTTGAGGTAGATAGGAATGTTGAGTTAACTATCATGACATCCATCTATAACCATCTCTGTCAACTCCCAAATGAACTGTGGAGTCAGGGTTTGTTCTGGCTGCAGGCTTGCCCCTTATACCAGCATCAGACTAAGTGTTCTGGTTGCACAGGGACACCCAAGTCATACGTGAATCCTAAACTTCTGAAGTAGACCACACTCTGAGATTCATCACACAGAGTTTAGAACTCAGCACACAGACAATTATATTGTCCTCAGTCCCTTTTCCTAGACATGACAGCTTAAAGTGGCATATTGCTGAGCCCTGGGGTATTTTATATCCACAAATCTTCTGGTTGCTTAAAAAAGGGAAGCATTTGAATCACCTACAGGGACCTCTAGTGTACTAAATTTAATCACTGGCAGAGACTTGTAGTATGCTAAATTTAATTACCTGCAACAACAGAACTCTAGAATGCTAAGTTTTAGCACTGGGAGGTGTTCCTAGTGTGTTAAGTATCACTGGCACACAAAGAACATCTAAAAGAGCCATTCACAGGAATAATTGCCCACCATGGCATAGCGGATCTCCATCTAGGGTAACTTCAAAACCCTTAACAACTAGTTTGTTAAGGCACAGAAAAATACACGCTTCTGGCAGATTTTTGTTACTAATATGTATGTGCAAAAACTGAGTATCATGCAGGCTTTGTTGCTCCATAGGTTTATAATTACCTTAGATATAAAAAAGACAAGGGGGAAAAAAAGAGAAACAATCACTCTCCAACATGAACCCTGCTTGAATTTCAATGTATTCCACTCTTCCCTTCTAAAACTCTTAGCTTGATTTCCTGATACCAGGCTCTCCTGAAGATCATGTCCCCGATGACTTTCTTCTCCTGACCATGAGTGAGGCTGTCCCCATACCTCCTCCTTACATACTACTGTTGTGCTGTCTCTCTTGATTTCATCAGATGTCATTGTCTTAATAATCTTTCCCCTGCAACTCAAAATTTGTCTCTGCCTGTTGGGTCACATTTGTTCCTCTTCTACAGACTCTCCAGGGGCCAGTGTTCTTTGTCCTCATAATCCATTGTGTCAGACCTAGTGAAGACAGAAGCATGTCTCTTACTTTCCTACTCATTGCTCAACCTCAGTCACATTGCTACCAGTGTGTCTGTAGAACATGAAAAGTTTCTTCTGACTCAGTAGTACTGTGTGATGCTTTTCTGAAGACCTGTCTTATGAGAGGATGCTTTGCTGAAGCAGACATGTGGGTAGATGTTCTGTTGAGAACAGATGTGGTGTTTCTCTGAAAGCTGTCTGGTGAAAGGGCATGTAAAAGGACACGTGATATTTGGAAAAGGTATGAGTAATAACCCAACAGAGAGTGGACCACACTGTGGCATTGGCCCACCTTGCAACTCTTTGCTGGTCTTTGTTGGGCTTTGCTGATACTGGTCTTTGCTGATGATGCTGTGTTACTGGTTCACCTTGGCTTCTTCAGTGATCATCATTTGCTGATCATCATTTGCTGTGATGTGACATTATAGAGAGAAATGCACCAAACATTATATTCCAGGAACTTCTTGTCATTTCCTCAGGCCAATTGGCAGCACCTTTTGATTTCTTCTGGATTGAAGGATGGCAGTTGCTGAGTTGTGAATGATCCACTTCCCTTAATAACCATTTTTCCCACTACCTCTTTTGCATGATGGGCTAAAAGGGAGTTTGAAGAGTTTAAGAACCCTTAGTAAAGTAGGTTTTGAAAAAATATAAGCAAAAACTCTTCTGCATTCTAATATCTCTAAAAAATATCTACCCAAGTGAAATGCATTGTTTTCTCTTTCTGTAATGTTCAAACGCAATAATGTGACTACTTTGTCCCATGTGCCTGAACAGTGGAATTCCCACACACACCTCCCCACTGCAGCTGGCATCTCCCCTCTGCTTCTAAGTGTGATCCATTCTCCTTGTTGGAAGTAGTCTTTTGTTCCTTCTGACCTCATAATCTCTATGTCTCCTTTAGGAAACTAGCAACCAGAATGTTAGATACAGTTGCATGTTTACATAAATTTTATTGAAGAAGGGATTTTTGGATTATATTTTGTTTCTTTTCTTGCTACAGCAACACAAATACTGGCTATAAAAACTGGTATTACAAATGTGCATCTATGTGACAAACACCTGATTACACACCATATCTAGGGCAGCCCAGTCACTCCACAGTTTTTATAATATTCTTGTCAAGAAACAGAGGGTCTCTTTGGCCTGAGAGTTTGAGTGAATGACTTACTTTTATGACTTATGTAGATAATATACTATAATGAAGAGTAGACATTTAAAAGAATGCTTTATAGTACAGTACATTTACTCTGTTTTCCTTTTTCAGGCTTGAACTGCCTTGATATCTTTGCTTTGGTGACACAAGGGGCCTGCCATAAAACTTGGGGAAGAATATACCTTTTGGGTGAGTACCGTATCCATTTCTAAATCATACTTCAAACACAAATTTCAGGTTTTCTTCCCTCATTTTCTTTTAAGCCCTATTTTCACACACACATGCATGCACACACACCAAGGAGAGTGGGGGAGAGAGTAGAGATAGTTAAATGGGTTTTTTTCTGTTTTGTTTTGTTGGTTTTTTTTTTTTAATTCAAGGTCTTGGTTTATTTGGAGAGAAGATAGATTTAGCAAAGGAAAAAAATTAAATTATAGGGTTGGTTTCAGCATTAGCATAAAATCTTTCAGTTTTATACAATGCTTTAGAAATTCCATATCTTTCTGAAAGGAATTCATACTTAGGCTAAAATGATTTGAAATACAACATGTATTTTGTAGAACATGAAATTATCTGCACAGCCCCACATTTTTTACAAAGTGAGCACTTATGTATCAGCAAGAAGACACAGTAAATAGTATTAACTTCACCAATGCCCCAGTGGTCCCCATCCTTTCTTCCCTCCTTTTTATCCAGCTACCTCCTCTCCACCTATGAGGATCACCCACAACCCAGATTTCAGATACTACAAACTGCCTCACTGTTCTTAGAGTGACTTAACATTAAAAACAAAAAGGGGGAATACAAGCAGGAGGGCCATGTCACTCTCATCTATGCAATACCTGTTTGGCAGGTGATTTAACAGCTAGTTGGGGTGGAAATGCTGTCACCCAGAAGCCCAGCAAATATCACCTGTTCAACTGAGTCTCATTGCTGATTAACCTCTGTGTTCAGTTCCCCCCCCCCCGCAACACACACACACATGTTTATATTTTTGTTTAATAAATAGCATGCACAAGATCAGGAAAAGTATTCATCACATCAGATTATTACAAGAAATGTCCTTTAGTATTAGAAGATTCTCTTTTCACAATGACTGATTAAATGTGCAGTTAACATGGGATGAAGATTTTGCATGGATTTTTCTAAGGATCTAAGAAAACGTGAAAATACACATCGATCAGCCAAATGCTTAGTAACATGTTTGCTGCAGAATCCATTGTGATTAACATTATAAATGAAAAATAAGATCACCTTTTTAAGTCAAGGAAGTTAGCTGTCTCTCTGGTCATTTACTACGGGTGGAGACGGGTAGAGTTCCTACCAGCCTCCTAATGCCTACTACATTTTAGACCTACCCTAAATAGCAGTTACATTCTGACACTTGGTTGGCTCAGTGATTCAGCCAGTACTAGACTAGGTGAATATTTTAATAGAAAGATAACAGGATTCCTTCTTACTCAAAATGCTAAAAATAAATCATAAAATTTCTCAGTATCACTAAGTGTTACTGATATGTCTCACGTTATTAATTTCTATCTTAGTTCAGTTCTTAAAATAATGTCATAGAGACCTCATCTCTTTGCTTTTAGTCTCATTAATTAGGTGAAGTATTTGATACAATCTAGTACATTAACTAGATTGTATCTATTCCACAGGGGCATGGCTTGACCTAGTCCCTAAATTTCAGGACATACTTTAGTTTAAAAGCATCTGTAGTCTTCCCTCCTATGTCACCCAAACATGTTTTCAAATGTCTTCTTAATCTGTCTTTAGTTATGGTAATTATGCATGTAATAAGAATGCTTAAAATCAATTATTTCCAATCAAGTTTTATGTAGACCTAATATGTTGCAATACATCTTATAAAGTATGTACATCATAAAATAGTTTAGTTAAAAAATACAGATCAATGTTAAAAGAAAACTTGACAGTAGCCCAATTTTTATTTTTTAAATGGTAATTTTTTTACAAAAGTAAATATAGTTGGACTATATTCAGTTCTTCTATGATGTGCATAAGTAAAAATACAATCTCTTTCTGTAATAAACATGAGGTCAGTCCCACTCACTCACCAACTGTAGGCAACCAATGACTCATTTCGATGGTAGAATTCTTTTGTCCTGTCCTTGAACCGAAGTTCCATGCACTGTTGCAACATCTGCCTTATCTACTTGGAAATATCATTTGCTGTGCTGTTTCTGAGTTTCCTTTGTGCTGTTGAGCATAGCAGTAGTTGTGTGTTTGTAATTTTACTGTTTGATAGCACTGTGTTTAGCAAACATGCCACATTTAATTATCATTTCACAAGACAGAGGGTTCTTTCCAAGTTTGAGATATGATGAAAAAAGCTGCTTGTAAGCATTTTTTGAAGAAGTCCTTTTGTGGTAACATATGCATAAAAATGTGTGTGTGTGTGTGTGTGTGTGTGTGTGTGTGTGTTTGTGTATATGTGTTCATTTCTGTTTGGATAATTTCTGGGCTATAGAACAAGTGTGTTAACTCTTTAAGAAACTATTTAGGAAGGTCTCATCATAACAGATTGCCTATCCCTTCCTATACACCCTCAGGAATGTCTCACAGTTACATTTCTCACAGTCATCCTCTGCATTTGGTGTCATTAATCTTCTTGGTTTGGCCCTTTCTTGTTGTCTCCCTGTAGTTCTCATTTTACACTACTCTATGACTGCAGATGCAGAATCTACTTTCATTACTTATTAGGCATGCATGTAGACTTTATTCTTCTCAATTTCAGAATATATAGTTGCCTTGTTTTCAAACATGTCTGTGACTTGAACTCTTTGCCAAATGTTGTCCATTATGGATATTTCCACACCATCTAAGATTTGTCCATTTTTAAATTATACATACCTTCAATAAATATAATGTGGGGAGGCCTAATTGCATCCTAGTTTCTTTTATACTTTGTGCTTCTTCTGTCCACTATCAGAAGCATATACCAACATAATTTAAACATCTTTTCATAGTCCTGCCTCTAAACTTTAGATCTGTTGTTACCTTGAACTAATTTGATTGCATGTGTGGCATGGGGAATGGGCTTAATGTACGTCTTCATTTATTTACACACTTTTTCTAAAGTAATTTATTGGTAAATTACTCCCTTCTAAATTAAATAGCTTTGACACATGCTTGGAAGCCAACGAATCATTTATGAACTGGGAATTTTATTTCATGGATCTGTCCTACCATGCTAATGAGCCCCGCTGCCTAAAGTACCAAGAGCCTTTAACTGTGATGATTTACTTAGATCTACTACTGTCTTTGTTCTCTGATGCTCCTTAACAGTTTTAAATGTTTTGTATTTCCATGTGTGCTTTAAGACAAGCATACCAGCTCTACAAAGAAGACAAATGGCTATGGCAGCCATGTTTAGTCTTCTAACCCATGAGCCATGAGCACGTGACAATCTCTTCCCATTAAATCTTTCTTCATCCCCTGTTCTTACCCACTGGCATCTTCATCCATCCTTCAAGTTTATTCTTCAGTGTTTAATTCTACTATAGTATTATAAATCAAGAGTTTCATTTCTCCTTTCTTGTCCGATGACAGAATATAGATACATAATTGATTTATAAAGTACATACCTGTGTCATACAAACATTCAAATTTCCTCACTATTTCCCGTTGGCTTTTGATCTTGTTTTTCCTCTGGATATTTGTGTGTGTGTGTGTGTGTGTGTGTGTGTGTGTGTGTTGTAAGTAAACTTTATTATTTAAAAATTGCAAATGTATAAAAACATCACACTTCCCAATTAACCAAACTGGAAATCTATACACCTTAATAAACAGTTAGTTAACTTGCTGCATTATGTAATTAGGTATTTTAATATAATAGATAATTTTGTGTCGTCATTTATGTCCCTTTTATGACTTTCTTTTTTGTGCAATCTTAGACTAGTCAAACAATGTTGAACAGGAGTGCTGAGAGCAGACATGTTTTTCTTGTTCCTGATCTTTGGAGGAAAATGTTTTTTTATTATGGTATCGATTTTAGACTTTGTATAAATGCCTTCTCAAGCAAAGTAAATTTATTTGTATCCCTAGTTTTTAAGAATTCTATACAATAAACAAATATTAAATTTTGACAAAGGTTTTTTCTTCCTGCATATGGTAAAATGATCATAAGGTGTTTCTTCCTTTTATGATAAATTAGTAAAGTAAATGGATATTTTCATAACTAACCTCAACTTGCATTCCTTTTCTATTCACTACTTAGTAATAATTTATGGCTAACATGTCCTACTGAGTTTGAGTTTTATAATACATTAAAATAATTTATTTTATTTACTCACTCAAGAGAAAGATAAGTATTGGCCACAGGCAGAACGGACACACAGTCATCAGGACTAACAGTCTGCCCGCAGTGTGCTGAGCTCCCAGAGGAAACGCAGGAGTGCTCTCCCTCCATAGCCCACACTCTCTTTCTCCACTGCCTATCTGGGGAGAGACCTCTGGGAACTCTTAGGGCGCAGGGATCACAGTACCACCTGGGCCTGTACCCTTCAGGCCCCCTCTGCACCCAGAGTTAGAGCAGGCCCATTGACTGAACAGCCAGGACCAAACTCCCTCCGGAACCCACAGCCCACAGACTCACAAGATAGAAAAGCTGCATTCAGAGACAAGATCAAATAACATCAAAGATATGAAGATGGCAAGAGGCAAGAGCAAGAATCTAAGCAACAGAAAACAAGACAACCTGGCAACATCAGAACCCAGTTCTCCCACCACAGGAAGTATTGTATATCTCAACACACCAGAAAAGTAAGATTTGCACTTAAAATCATGCCTCATGTTGATGATAGAGGGACTCATAGAAGCACATGAATAACACCTTTAAAAAATACAGGAGAACACATATAAACAAGTACAAGCCCTTAGAAAAATACAGGAAAACATAAGCAAACAGATGAAGGAACTGAACAAAACCATCCATGATCTAAAGACAAAAATAAAAACAATGAAGAAAACACAAAGAGAGACAACCCTGGAAATAGAAAATGTAGGAAAGAAGTCAGGAGTCATAGACACAAGCATCACCAACAGAATACAAGAGATGGAAGAAAGAATCTCAGGGGCAGAAGATAACATAGGAAGCATTAACACAACAGTCAGTGAAAATGTAAGAATTAAAAAGCTCCTAAACCAAAACATCCAGGAAATCTAAGACTCAATGAGAAGACCAAATTGAAGGATAATAGGTATAGAAGAGAATAAAGACTCCCAACTAAAATGCCCAGTAAATGTCTTCAACAAAATTATAGAAGGAAACTTTGCTAACCTAAAGAAAGAGATTACCATGAACACACAAGAAGCCTACAGAACTCCAAATAGATTGAACCAGAAAAGAAATTACTCCTGGCACTTAATAGTAAAAACAACAAATGTTCAAAACAAAGAAAGTATTCTAAAAGAAGTAAGAGAAGGCAGACAAATACCATATAAAGGCAGACCAATCAGATTTACACTAGACTTCTCAACAGAAACTATGAAAGCTAGAAGATCCTGAACAGACATCATATAGACCCTAAGAGAACACAAATGTCAGCCCAGGTTACTATATCCAGCAAAACTCTCAGTTACTATAGATGGAGAAACAAAGATATTCCAGGACAAGACCAAATTTACAAATATCTGTCTACAAATGTAGCCCTACAAAGGATAACAGAGAGAAAACTCCAAAACAAGGATGAAAACTACACCCTAGGAAAAGCAAGAAAATCATATATTTTACTAATTATTTTACTAATTAGAATGGGAAGGTTCAGATGAAGTTACCTCATGAGTATGTAACTAGGCAGCCCTTCTTGAGGAAGTGAAATTAACATTAAAATAGCAACAGCTTGAGGACAATCTACATCTATTAAAATCAATGGACTCAATTCCTCAGTAAAAAGACATAGACTATCAGACTGGATATGAAAACAGGACCCAGCATTTTGCTGCATACAGAAAACACATCTCAGCAACAAAGACAGGCACTACCTCAGAGTAAAAGGTTGGGAACAATCTTTCGAGGCAAATGGTCCCAAGAAACAAGGTGGAATAGCCATCCTAATATTGAGTAAAATAGATTTCAACCAAAAGTCAACAAAAAAGATAAGAAAGAACACTTTTTACTCATCAAAAAAAATTATCAGGATAAACTCTCAATTCTGAACATCTAGGCTCTAAATAAAAGGGCACCCACATTTATTAAAGAAACCCTGCTAGAGCTCAAAGCATATCTTCCACCACAAATAATAACAGCGGGAGACTTCAACACCTCACTCTCATAAATGGATAAATCATCGAAGCAGGAACTGAACATATATACAGTGAAACTAACATAAGTTATGAAGCAAATGGATTTAACAGACATCTATAGAATATTTCATCCTAAAACAAAAGAATATACCTTCTTCTCAGCATCATGGTACCTTCTCTAAACTTGACCATATAGTCGGTCACAAAACAGTCCTCAACAGATACAAAGACATCAAGATAATCCCATGCATCCTATCAGATCACCATAGACTAGGGCTTGTCTTTAGTAACAACAAAAACAACAAAAAGCCCACATGCACATGGAAGCTTAATGACAGCTTGGTCAAAGAAGAAAGAAACAAAGAAATCAAAGACTTTTTAGAATTTAATGAAAATGAAGGCACAACATACCCAAACTTATGGGATACAAAGAAAGCAGTGCTAAGAGGAAAACTCATAGCTCTGAGCGCCTCCAGAAAAAAAAAAAAAAAAACTGGAGAGAGAAGCATATACTAAAATGGCACCAAATTAATGAAATCGGAAATGAAAGGGGAGACATAATGACAGAAACTGAAGAAATTCAAGAAATCATCAGATCCTACTACAAATGCCTATGCTCAACAAAACTGGAAAATCTAAAGGCAATGAACACTTTTTTAGACAGATACCAGGTACCAAAGTTTAATCAGAATCACATAAATAATCTAAACAGCCCTATAACCCTTAAAGCAATAGAATCAGTCATCAAAAGCCTCCCAACCAAAAAAGCCCAGGACTAGATGGGTTTAGCGCAGAATTCTATGAGACATTGAGAGAAGACCTAATACCAATACTCTCCAAACTATTCCACAAAATAGAAACAGAAGGAACACTACCTAACTCATTCTTCGAAGCCACAATTATGCTCATTCCTAAACCTACAAAGAGTGAGAAAAGATCATTAACAATCCTACATCCGATAGAGGGCTAGTATCCAATATATACAAAGAACTCGAGAAGTTAGACTCTAGATAATCAAATAATCCTATTAAAAATGGGGTACAGGCTAAACAAAGAATTCTCAACTGAGAAATATCGAATGGCTGAGAAGCACCTAAAGAAATGCTCAACATCCCTAGTCATCAGAGAAATGCGAATCAAAACAACAGTGAGAATATACCTCACAGGAGTCAGAATGACTAAGATCAAAAACTCAAGTGACAGCAAATTCTGGCAAGGATGTGAAAAAAGAGGAACACTTTCCTACTGTTGGTGGGGTTGTAAGCTGGTGCAACTACTCTAGAAATCAGTCTGGCAGTTCCTCAAAAAAATTGCACCTGAGCACCCAGCTATACCACTCCTGGGCATATACTAAAAAAGCTCCAACATATAACAAGAGCACATGTCCCACCATGTTTATAGCAGCCTTAGTTATAACAGCCAGAAGCTGGAAAGAACACAGATGTCCATCAACAGATGAATGGATACAGATGTGGTATATTTACACAATGGAGTACTACTACACAGCTATTAAAAACAATGACCTCATGAAATTCCTAGGTAAATGGATAGAACTTGAAATTATCATCCTGAGTGAGGTAACCCAGTCACAAAAGAGCACTCATGGTATGTATTCACTGATAAGTGGATACTACCCCAAGATGCTTCGAATACCCATGAAACAATTCACAGAAATTATGGAACTCAAACAGAAGAAAGACAGAAGGTGGCTGCCTCAGTCCTTCTTAGAAGGGAGAACAAAACACTCATGGGAGGAAATAATGGGACAAATAGAGGAGCAGGGATTGGAGAAAAGATCATCCCAAGGCTGCCTCACCTGGGGATCCATCCCATATGCAGCCACTAAACTCATGCACTATTGCTGACGCCAAGTAGTGCTTACTGGCAGGAACCTGATATGGATGCCCCCTCAGAGGCTCTGCCAGAACCATAGTGATACAGAAGAGTATGCTTGCAGCTAATCATCGGACTAAACATGGGGACCCCAATGAAGGAGCTAGGAAAAGGACTGAAGGAGCTGAAAGGGTCTGCAAACCCATGGGAAGAACAAAATAATCAACTAACCAAACCCACCACAGCTCCCAGGGACTAAAGCACTAACCAACGAGTTTACATGGAGAGACCCATGGCTCCAGTTGCAGAGGGTAGCATTGACTGGCATCAATGGGAGGAGAGACCTTTGGTCCAACGAAGACTCATTTTCCCAGTGTAAGGGAATGCTAAGGCATTGAGGGGTGGAATGCTGTTTGGAAGAGGGATAACCTTCATGGAGGTACTGGGAGGGGATTGGGAGAAAGGAAATAACATCTGAAATATAAATACAGAGAATAATCAATTTTTAAAAAGGGAAAAAAGAAAAATATGTATCTTCTTAAAAATATACTTTTGGTTTATGATAGGATGCTCCTGGTCTATTTAATCAATTAGAAAGTATTAAAGTATTTCATTTTATCTTTTAAAAATATTTTTATAGATTTATCCATTGCATAAAACTTGTATAAACAATCACAATAAAATTTATCAACCTTCGTGTTTCTTGGTAAGGAACGTTCTAAGTATAAATATAGAGTTATCAACACCTTATTATGTTAATTTCTCAGTTGTATTTTTCAGTGTTTCTATTCCATCTTAGTTGTCAAATATATGAATGAACACTGATCATATCTCTTCTTTCATTCTTGACTGTAGTAGTGGAATCATTTGAAGTTTATGTTAATTCTTCACGAACTAACCCTTTATTATAATGGGATAGTTCATTAGTCTTATTATTCAACCTGTGTTCATTTCTTATAACTGTAGGCTTAAAAAAATAAAGAGATATTGGTACTCAACTTTTCAGTTAACAGCCACTCTTTGCCTGACTATGTGTATGACTCACAGAGAAACTTCATGCCAGGCGATGATTATCCCCACCTCCCCCCCTCCATTCCTACCTGTTTACAGGTCTTTCTCTCTGTGAGACCATACTACCTGTCAGAAAAGGGGAGGCAGGTTTATTTTGGCACATGGTTTTACAGAGTTCTAATCTATTATAAGAGGAGCTCCATGGCAGAGGTGCTTAAGTCACGGCAGTGGGAGTGTGTAGTAGAGGTTCTTCACTACAGATTCCTCCAAAGAGCCTGGCAAGCATCACACCCACTAAAATCTGCTTGTTTCCAAAGGCCCCTTGTCAGTATCTACGATGACCAGGTAGGCCTCCCTTCCAATAGCTTCAGTAGATTCTCCAAAGAGTACCACCAGCTTGGAAACAAGCACTCCAAACATGAGCATGTGGAAGACATTTCCTATTCAAATCATAACACTACCCTATTCATATTCCTTTCCGGTCTCCTGCCTTGCAAATTCCAGACAATCCAACAACCTGGTATCTTTTGTCAGCTGTCTCTGTTTGATGATGACGCAGCTCTCTTCTTTGGCTCTATTTCTTCTCATGCCATCTGGAAATTGCCACAAAACAGGAAGCGAGAACAAATATTGCATTCTCCTCATGGGCTTCCCTTCTATGGAAAGGCATAGTCCCAACTGCATGATATCATCGCCTCCGAACAGTATGTCTTGTCCAGTTTTATTGTTCTTTACAGTGAAAGAGTATGTCCAATGGAAGTTACACTGTCAAGCCACACAGAAGTTCCTTTGTCACAATTTTATCAGGACAAAGAAATATAATGAGTCTCTGTCTTCATCCTGGCAAGTTAAAAGACTTCTATCCTGTCATCTTCAACTCTAGACAATAAATAAAGGAGATGAATTTCCCAGTTTCTTAAGGTGGTCCCCCTTCATCGGCTGTTGTAAGTGGCTCCTCATTTCACTTTCAGAACTATCCTAACTTTGGTAATAATTTTTCCACCCCTTCTAGTTATAGCCCTGAACATTCAACAGACTTTCTTTTCCAAGTTAACATCCTGTACTTCAGCTTTACCTCCATTAGAGATTAGCTTCAGCCATTCAGTTTATTCTTTCTCAATTACATAGTTATTTCTGCTTTAGGAATAACATTCTTTGCATACAGCTGACTATTCTCTGTGAATAAGTTTCCAATGTGGTCAAGTATGTCGCAACCGAAACCATACTTTTATTTGAGAATGTGCTCTAAGTAGGATGCATTTATCTCATTTGCTCGGAAATGTGTGCCTTTTTATAAAGAATGTTCAATTCTCTCTTGCTGGTGGGTTAATTAGTCCCATGCACTTCCTGTCTAGAGCTATGATATAGAATCATGTGATACTGGATACAGGTATTTAATTGCTATTGAGAGGAACAAGGAAGACTTACTTTGGGGTGCTCTTTTTTTTTCTATTTTCAGTGTTTCAAACTCTTAGTCCTTACACATCAGGTATGGCTGACCTGACCTTCTGAAAGATGCCTGGAGCCTGCATACACCCCAAGCACCTTAGCAGAAGGAATTTGCAAAGAAAGGCACTCTGCATTTTCTTATTCTTGCAAAAGAACAAGTGCCCGCATTGAGACAACATTTGGGAGTAAAGGTGTCACTACTGGCCAAAACTCTGAGTCCCCTTGCTGTTTTCCTAGCCCTGCCATAGCCCATGCCTTAGCAGCTTATAGGAGTGATATCGGGTTCTTGTTCACTATTTACTTTTCTTTGAATGTACACTTAGCTAATGCAAACTGACAACGTGAATGGTTACCCAGTTATTTTTCAATCATCATACTGAAGGCTGTAATATGCGTTGAACTTTCGAATCTTATGCAAATACAACGGATTTCCATATAGCTCCTCTCCAGCAATTTATTACTTTTATGTTTTGCGTCGAAACCTATTCATAACCAATGTCAAGCTTGTGCCTAGAGAAAAATATGGAGAACACCTCCCATTAAGTAAAAGATTTTCTTTGATGGCAGTCTTCACAGGAGACTCAAACTGTTAGTCAGAGGAATACATTTTAAGAATGGCAGCTTGGGGTGCTAAGCTGTGTTGCCTCTGTTTTAAAACATCCTGAAGTCTGCCTTCAGCTCAAAATTTCAATACCTAACATCTACTAAATCTGATCAAGCCATTTTTATGGAACGGTTTGCAAATGTATTTTTTAATGTTAAATCTGTTTCTATTTTTCAATCAATTTAAAATGTGTAGAAAAAAAAAGTGTTCTGATTGTATATTATCCAATTTTCATCAGCTGCCGGAAGGAAATGCTGTAGAAATCTGTGATTTAAAACCCTTAAAACTTCTGCTTGAAATGCATGTTTTGTTAAGAACATTAGATATGCAAAGTGTTTTAAACAGAATTTTGATGTCTTTATTAATAGCGTTTAAAAGTTTTAGGATTTCAGATATTCATAGAATTTGCTCTCCTTGACTTGCAAGGTCAAATACTGTAGATACATATTTCTCTTGGGGAAGACGGTTCCAAAAGGGACTTGAGAAAGAAGGGAAATAATTATATTATCAATAATGGAGCTGTGCTCTCTAAGAGTTATTGGGAAACTGTATTTCTCATGCCATCAGGGAATATATGCATAACCATAAATATCAATAAACCCTTTAAAACCCACTATAGATAAATCACCAGCCTGTGAGCTGGGTGAAATTAAAAAAAAAAAACAAAAAACTTCCACTCCTGAGTTTGTGAACTAGTTAAAGTAAAACTGCCAAAGGAGGTGTTTTCTTAAATGCTATTGGAGTTTAGGGGAGGGAAAAAAAAGTCTCTTTTAATCCTCATGACTGAGGTGGAACTCAGATGTGGAATGGTGCATCATAACAGCTCATGGTTGAAATAATACTGAATGATAACACGTTTTAAGGACATTTCCATTAAATCTAAGCAGCCTACATTTGATTTGAAGAATTAGTAGTAGCAATCATAAAATAAGCCAGAACAGCAGATGAATTTCTGGGTTTATTTTGTTGTTGTTGTTCTTGTTGTTTTGTTTTGTTTTGTTTTGTTTTAGCTACATTTGGATTCATATTAATTAAAAAATATAACAGAAGGACAAACCTGTTAATTAATACTGCTCGGTTATTTTTATTTAGTTGTTCCTGTTCTATCAGTATTTTTTGCTCATCCCTAAATAAGAGCTTTCCGAGGAGGAAAAACAAACCCTGACTAAAGCACACGGGAGGAGCTTATTTTCTCTCAAGGGCAAGCCTCAAGGAAAGCATGGAAGGTTCGTGGTGTCATTCCGACTCCGGAGCCTTTCCGTACAGTTCTACAGCACTAGATGAGGTCCAGGTCCGGGACAGGATCGGCCGTTCCAGGTCACACATCTCTCTTTACGTTTACAGCAAGAGGAAACGGCAACATGTATGCCCGCCCTCCCTATCAGAAGCCTTGGGGGAAGTATCATTAAGTATATACCCATAGTCTGGCTCTCTCTCTCTCTCTCTCTCTCTTTCTCTCTCTCTCTCTCTCTCTCTCTCTCTCTCTCTCTCTCTCTCTCTCTCTCTCTCTCTCTCTCTCTCTCTCTCTCTCTCTCTCTCTCTCTCTCATACACACACACACACACACACACACACACATTTTCTTACCTAGAGGTTGAAAATGCAGTTGTCAGATCGATGTGAAACATGTGGCTCATGTTTGTGTAGAAGAGGCTTATAGTTTTTGCCATTCTTACTAGACATTTTTAATGTTCAGGATGCAGATTATGGTATTACTAATTCAAAGCTGAGCCTGCTTGGTATTTGCATGTGATGTTATATATACAGGATATTGTTTATTGGTTTTATATATTTGAAGTACCAGGCATGTTATTCAGCTATTAGGTAGGATCCACCCATTCCAACCATGTGTCTACAATAGAATTATGCAAGACCATGAACGACTATTAACTAGACAGTGAATGCTAGATAATCTAGTCGCATGGCTAACTTACACATTATGGCGTGGAGGGTGGGGAGGGAGGGAGAGTGGGGGCGGGGAGAGAAACTTTGTGTGAATCATAAACAGCTAACTGTATAGGTAATAGTTACAGTTAGTCACTAATATGACAACAATGTGATTAGGATAATAGAAAAACAGCGAGGATGATGATGTGGGAAGGGGAGAGAGGAGAAGAAAGTAAAAGGAAGCTGAGGACTCGGCGGAAAGTCTTAGCAATGCGCTGACATCTACTGGGACCGACTGAAAGTTCCCTCTCCCCATATTGACTCTGTTTGCTGGAGGAGGCGCATGATTCTGTTCTAGATGCTGTTTGGCCGACTGTATTTGTTTTGTAGGTGGTTATTCTCACATCTGTTAATGCTAGGAGTGTACGCTATATGCTCTTCTGGGGGAACTCTTCTGTTCTAGCCATTTATCACACGACGGCTTCGTTAGTTGTATAAGGAGATGGCTCCTACAGTGTCCCTGCCCCTTGTCCTCTCCATCCCTTTAGTCATGGACCTTTCTTTCCGTCAGCACCTCCCTCTTGTCTGGCTGTGTTTCCACACTCTATCACTATGGAATGGTACAACTGTAGTCTATTTTTTATTTTTCAACTCGGGCTGCTCCGTGATAACTCGAATGTCCTCCTAGTCTACAGCTGTGTGACAGCAAAGAACAGGACTTCCAGCCTGGTGAGTCCGAGTGGAGAAAAACCAGGTCAGGCGACAGAAAGGAGCTCAAGATCTGACTGTGAACGGTCAATATTCACACACTGTTCGGACAAGAATGGCAATGTCTTGAAAACAAAACGGCATAGGAAGAGAAGGAAAAGGGAGGAAAGGGGGGTGCCCCCAAGCATTTGCCAGGGAGACTTAGCAGCCATGTTTTCAGGAATCCACTTAGCACTGTCCTGCTCAGCAGTAGCTGCAGGCTGGCAGAAACTAGGTGGCACCCAGAGAAGGTGAAATGGTACTGAGGGGAAGAGGCTACCGACCTAGAGGAAAAGGTGCCCAGTTAGTGCCTCTATTCCAAACGTCCTCGGGAGGGTAGATTCCCCGTCCACGGTTCCAGCAGAACCTGTGAGGCATTGTTTCCAAACTTTGGAGCGCAGACAGGGAGAAAAATTTTCAGGGCTTTTATTGAAATGTTCCGACGTTTCTCTCCCCCATTAAACGTTAGAGATGGCTACGTGAAAGGACCCACTGCGATGCTGGGGGATGTAGCAGAGGCCTCAGACTCTGATTCTCGCTTATAAAATTAGTAGGCCCACTGTGGGACTGACTTATTCACACATTCCAAAATGATCTGCCAAATGCCCGCACGTGTGAGTTTCATGCACACGCTGACGTTAGGGGGCAAAGTACAGTTGGTGTTGCTTTTTGGTTTTTGTTTTTTGTTTTTTAATCTTATTTTTCATGTTCCGTTTCTGGTTTTAAAAGTAAAAGCAGTGAATTTTTTTTTTTTTGTGGGTTTAAGTTAATTTTTTAAAATTCAGCACTCGCAAGTCAATAGGGAAGGGATAAATAGGCTGGGATTTTCATTTTCCTTGCCCTTCCTGTTCTCTGAAATAATTTATTATAATTTTCATGAGACTTCCTAATATTATTCATTCACTTCATAATTGAACCGTTGTTAAACTCTGCCTCATGTTGATGGCTGACCTATACCAACCAAAGGCACCTTCCTCTGTGTCTTTTCCAAGGATGAAAGCCAGTTCCATGTCCAGTGACCACCTGAATGTCTAATTCTTATCACACTGAATCACAAAATGGAGATGAAGTTCTGGGATGCTTCCGAGTGTACATCTAACTAACAAATGGTTTAAACCTTCAAATATGCAAATCCTGAGAACTGTTGCAGTTTGAAAATAATAAAAGGCAACCAGAACATTAAAAGATGGGATTTTTTCCCATCAACAGTTAGTTTATTTTATGATGGAAAAAATATTATTAAAAATTAAGCAGGTGCAACTTTTTTTTAAAACAACTTTATTTTACAAAACAAAGATAAATGTACAGATTTTAAACATTTTTTGCTTAAAATTATACATTTTTGGTCAGTACTTTTTTTCAGATTTTAACATAATTTTTATATAAAACTATATGAATATATTTTTTAGTCAGTACTTGATTTTTTTCAAGGTTTGGTTGTATGCCTTGAAAACTTAATAGTTACAATGAGCTAAAGTACATGTAAAACAAAATGTAACATGGAAATAGTTAAAGTTTTCTTGTTTTGTAAATATTTTTTTGTTTTGTTTTGTTTTCTTTATTTCTTGGACTTCATACAGTCTGTGAGTTGTTTCTGGGGGAGTACAAGCCTCTGGGGTTAGCATCCCACTATCAGTGACTGCATATTATGTCTGTTCTTTTGTGACTGGGTTATCTCACTCAGGATGATATTCTCTAGATGCAGCCATTTTCTTAAGAATTTGGTTAAGTCATTGTTTCTGGTGGCTGAGTAGTATTCCATTGTGTATATGTACCACAATTATTGTATCCATTCATCTACTGAAGGACATCTGGGTTACCTCCAGCTTCTGGCTATTATAAATAGAGCCACTATGAACATTGTGGTGCATATATCTTTGTTGTGTATTAAAGTGTCTCTGGGGTATATGCCCAGAAGTGGAATAGCTGGGTCTTCAGGTAGTACTATATCCAATTTTCTGAGGTATCGCCAGACAGATTTCCAGAGTGGTTGTGTTAGCTTGCAACCCCACCAACAGTGGAGAAGTGTTCCTCTTTCTCCACAGCCTCGCCAGCATCTGCTGTCATCTGAGTTTTGGATCTTGGCCAATCTGACTGGTGTGAGGTGGAATCTCAGGGTTGTTTTGATTTGCATTTCCCTGATGGCTAAGGATGTCGAGCACTTCCTCAGATGTTTCTCGGCCATTCGGTGTTCCTCAACTGAAAACGTTTTGTTTAGCTCTGTACCCCATTTTTTAATAGGGTTATTTGATTCTCTGGTGTCTAGCTTTTTGAGTTCCTTGTACACCTTGGATATTAGGCCTCTATCTGATGTGGTGTTGGTAAAGATCTTTTCCCATTCTGTTGGTTGCCGTTTTGTTTTCTTGACAATGTCCTTAGCCTTACAGAAACTTTGCAATCTCATTAAGTCCCATTTGTTAATCTTTGACCTAAGAGCTTAAGCCATTGGTGTTTTGTTCAGGAAATTTTCTCCTGTGCCTATATGTTCTAAGGTTTTCCCTACTTTCTCATCTAATAGTTTCAGTGTATCTGGTTTAATGTGGAGATCTTTGATCCACTTACACTTGAGCTTTGTACAAGGAGATAAGAAAGGGTCTATTTTCATTCTTTTGCATGCTGAGTGCCAGTTGGACCAGCACCATTTGTTGAATAGGCTGTCCTTTTTCCATTGAATGTTTACTGCTCCTTTGTCAAAAATCAGGTGATCATATACATGAGGGCTCATTTCTGGATCTTCTATTCTATTCCATTGATCCACATGCCTATTTCTGTACCAGTACCATGCAGTTTTCAGCACAATTGCCTTGTAATATAGCTTGAGGTCAGGGATAGTGATTCCCGCAGATGTTTTTTTGTTGTTGAGGATGGATATCGCTATTCTAGGTCTTTTGTTATTCCATATGAAATTGCACATTGATCTTTCCAATTCCATAAAGAACTGGGTTGGAATTTTGATGGGGATTGATTGCATTGAATCTGTAGATTGCTTTTGGTAGGATGGCCATTTTTAAGATGTTGATTTTTCCAATCAATGAGCATGGGAGATCTTTCCATTTTCTGAGATCCTCCTCAATTTCTTTCTTTAGAGGTTTGAAGTTCTTGTCATACAGGTCCTTTACTTGCTTAGTTAGAGTCACACCAAGGTATTTCATAGTTTTTGTAATGATTGTGAAGGGTCAAGTGCAACTTTTTATACTCAGAACATGGTACCATTGTGATATAAGTTAAAGAATCCAAAGAAAATTATTGCCAGTCAGAATAATGTTTGGTATCTAGTATATACTAAATAAAATTATATTTGGTGAATTAAACCATAAACTAAACACAATTGAGTTTGGCATCATTTTGTCATGGAGAACAACAGGCTCATGAGACCCCCCCCCCCACCCTTCCCTAAGGATCTACCCAGTATTAAAGTTTCTGGGGAATAGAAAAGAAAATCTTTGGTGGAATAACCACTGCTAAATTGCACATGCACTTGTAAATGACTCCTCACCCATGCTCCTGTAAGAAACTCTAATTAAACCAATAGGTCAGAAAAGAAAGAATAAGCTGAGGAAGAAGTTATAGAGAAGACAGAAGGGATGGGTGAGCTTGGTGAGAAAACAACAGACCTCAGCAAGGATAAAGAAGAACAAACTACACTATATCCATGAATAAAGATGTCAGGATGAAGCTCAGAGTGTATAATTACCTCATGCTAATAAGTATAATTATTAAACCTATATTCTACCTTTGAAAACTAATTAGAAAACAAACAAACAAAACCCCAAGATCTGCTCTCTAGCTTGCACAGAATATTCCTGTAAACAAAAGAGCTCCAGGTTCCCTGGTTAGTGACAAACCCTCATCTTTGACAAAGGCAGTAAAATCCATGAAGCCTTTGAGCAGAGCTCCTCAAAGGACCAACTTCAGTAGCCAGCTGCCAGTGGATCTATGAGAGGTCAGAGTGAGCTCAGTTCTATTCCTGACACGTGACATGTTTCTTTATTTATTGTGTGGTATGCATTCTGCTATTTTACTTGAGCTAATTAGAATATTCAGTGGGACTAACTGGTATATTATCAAATACATTTGGATTAGCAGAATGAACATAAATGTCCTTCCCCATGTTCTCAATTAGGAACATCTCCAAACTAATTCTCCTCCAGGATCCCAGGGAGAAATATCCTCTTCCAATCTGGGTGGAAGAATGACTCTCCATCTTGGGTATTACGAAGAATAGAGAGGTAAAACCAGGTATAGATAGAATGGTTGATGTGCTGACTTCTTTTTGTCTTCCAAACTTAAAAACAACCAGAAACATCTAAGTCTGTGGAAATTATTAACAAGGAGTTAATCGCAAAATAAAAGGAATTAAGGAGAGCAGGTTTAAATAGAATAATCTGATATGAATGTGAGGAAACGTGTTGACAGGTCTGTAGGAGTCATTTGGAAACAGGCAGGAAGGGACAGTATCTACTGATCATAAATCATTATCTTATGGCTTGAAACGTTGTATGTCTTCAAACCGCTCCTCATTTATATGTTCACCCCATTCGTTCCCACCACATTACTTCTGTTAGCAGAGTTTGAAGATGCTGAAACCATGAAAAGCCAAAGGAAGGTGAGTGGCATGAGCGAGTTTCCTGAAGACATAAAGAGCTGTGGCAGAGACAAGGTCTAAGCCCTGCCAGGCCAGCTGTTAACCCTTGGGCTCCCTGGGTTTCTAACCCTGGCAGTGAAATGAAGTGATTGTGGGAACTGTAACACTTCCGTTAAATGATTAATGTGCTCATTTTTCACTGAACAGCTCGACCATATAATTAACCTAATTTTTAGTTTCAGGCTTTTGACATGCATCCTTCCCAATTAGAATGATTATCTTTTACGTTATCCCTTTCATTCATGTAACTTCTGTGACTTTCCTTCTTCCCCGTACACTTCTGAATGAAAGGAAAATACACACATTGCTCAAAGTCAGAAAACGCAAACACCCCGATGTAATGTTTTAACTTAATTCTGAAAGTTCAAGGTTTTAGATAAAAGAACATATGTTCTCAAGGACTTCCACACCCCTCCCTATTTGCCTGTGGAGTTTTTGTTGAAGTACCCTGGCTCTCCGGGCTCTGACATCATATATATATATATATATGTGTGTGTGTGTGTGTGTGTATGTATGTATGTATGTATGTATGTATGTATGTATGTATATATATATAAGAACTTTGTAGAGGGCATCTGTTCAATTCTAATAATAAATTTAAGGGAGGAACAGAATCAGAATGAGAGGCAAATGAATTAATTATTCCTCTACACAGGAGCTGGGAAGTCATTCATTACTCTTGTTTCTCCTCTCTTTGTGTAGTCTAGGGTTTCTGCAGAAAAGAAACACTAAATGAGAAATGAAAGCATTGAGCTATTTTTCCATTCTTGTCATTTCTATGTAAGTCTTCCAGAATAGAGGACAGCCTGCCAACAGGCCCCTTCTTGAGTTGGAGGGTAGAAGTGGAGAAAGCATATGCCCATTCTAATTACATCATAGTCCTTCGGGGAAGCAAAACTAAGGCCAAAGGCCTGAGTCATAACCCTAACTCTGTCTCTCACTGGTTACATTACCTCGGATATTGAGCATCAAAGACCTCATTTGTAGAAATAGCACATTAAAACCAATTATTTCTAAGGTCTGCAATTCTAAACTTTTATATTTCCATATAATTATAGGCTTCTGTTCCTGGAAAGGGCTTCAGTGATATTTCCACAGTTCACTAACCTACTACTCCAGCATGGAGAACTAAAAACAGGAAGTACAGCTGTAGCCCTAAGTATAGAGGTAATTACTTAAAACCATCTGAACATGCCCTCGATGGTAGCATTAAAAGAAACACACCAATAGGGTATTATGTAACTTCATTATTCAAATTAATAGCTTGGTTTTTGTCTTTGTTCTGAATCTGTAAACTCTCGAGCTTCCTGAATGTTGTTTTTTGAAACAACACTCTTTGCTTAAATAAGTCCTCTATTTAAAGTAACATAACTAATCCAGTATGTGAAATACTTTGTGATGGGTTAAAAGGAGTCTGTTTATCTTTCCCAAATTGTAGATTGACAAAAACCCAAGTGTTTAAAGAAATTCTGTGTGTGTGTGTCTGTCTGTCTGTCTGTCTGTACACACACACATGGACACTATGCATTTTCATATTCTTATATGTATGCATACTTATTTGAGTTGAAGTTCACTGGTTTGTTTTATGTCATCCTGGTTAGAGGAACTCAGCAAAGCCAATGGGCACAGTCATCATGTCAAATACCATGCTCACTGAGAAAACTGTTTCCACAGTGTTAGTTATTTACAGCTCAATGCTTTTCACCAAGAATTTTTTTTAATTTTTTTAAATGCCTACAGTAATCCTATAGTATTAAAAACCACATGTTAAAATAGAACTTTAATACCAGAACAAACGAAGTCAGAAGACCATAAGATGAGCCTTGAGCTGAGTTTCCAGTTTCCAGTTTCGCTGGAGGTCTCTGGCAGGCAGGGGAAGAAAAGGAAACCTGCTCGGTATCACAGTCCCTATGAGAAGTTAGGGGAAGTCACAGGAGTCCGGGGGGAATAACGCATTCTGACAAACAAGTTAAATAGTTGCAGTCTCCAAACAAAACCGGGGGAGGCCAATCTCAGTATTTACAATTCTACATGAATTTATCATTTTTTCATGGCATCTTTATAGGTTTATCTAGCAATTGGTTGCTGTGTGGACTTGCTTAAAAGCTGGCTACTTCTTTACCACGCCTATTAAGTCTCCCCTTCAACAGTGAAATAACTTAAGTTAAACTATGTGAGGGTCCTCTTTGCTATTTTATTTTTAATTTTTTAAACTTTCCCTCATCATTATGCATGAAAAAATATTTATCTTTAATCCAGTTTTAATGGCACTGTAGGATTTTTGTCACATTTTGTCACTTCAGACAGAAATGGTTCTCACGAAACAGTAGGTGCCGATTCTCGCTGTCCCTACACAGAATGGGCTACACCCTGCTTTCAGCCACTACAGTTTCTGAATTACATGCATCGCATAAAAGTAAATAAAACCACCTATGTGTTCACTTGTTCATTTATAATAAGTGCACAGGATAATGAGCCCTTGTGATGTTTCATATGCATATAGAACTCATTTTGATTATATCTGCCTCCACTGCTCTCGGGCTTTTCCATTCTGCTGATCTCTTTACTTTTCTCAAATAACATTTATCGGGCTTATTTCACCTGACATAATGTTATAAGGACATTGTATAAATAGTTTTGAGAGTGTGTTTGTTTTCATCCCACATGGCGAGGATAGTATCAGACCAAAGAAACATATTCCTCTAAGTCCATACGAGTACTCTATGTCTCCTGGAATTCCTTACGGGAACATAGAAAGTGGTATACTTACATGGGGTTGATGATTTGGGTAGCTGAACTGCCAAGCCTCCCTGATCCCTCTAATATTAATATATATGCAGATATATATACATATATATATATATATATATCACAGAGTCAGTCTTTCATGTCTTAGTATATGAACAGAATTTTAAGGCATATATATATATATATATATATATATATATGTATGTATATGTATATGTATAATGTACATACACACATACACACAGACTTTTTCAGTCTTAAGGTATTTTCTCTCTCCTTCAGATTGTCGAAATACTAACAAAATTCTAAGTAAAATCTGCCTCATTTTTAAATACCATGAGCTCCAGGTTAAGTGAGAGACTTTGACTTAAAACACAAACTAGAGCGTGATTGATGGTGATAATCAACAATGATTCTGGCACACTCACATGCACACTCACACACACATATACATACAGGCATGCACAAAGACTAAACTTCAAATTATTCTCTGAATCCTCTGTTTTAAACAATGGCAATACTTAATAAATATACATTAATTTACATACATATGCATATAGCTAAACATGGATGCACACAAAGATAAACTTTCTCAGTTCTTTTATGGTTTACATTTTAAATGTCATCCCATCCCGGCTTCCCCTCTGTAAACCCCCTCTCCCATCCACCCTCCCCCTGCTTCTCTAAGGATGCTTCTCCACCCACACACCCACTCCTGCCTCACCTCACTATCATCCTCCTTCACCGAGCCATCAAGCAATGGACCTCCCCTCCCACTGATGCCAGACAAGGCCATCTTCTGCTACACGTGCAGCTGGAGCCATGGGTCCCTCCATGTGTACTCTTTGGTTGGTGGTTTACTCCTTGGGAGCATTGGGGCGTCTTTATTGTTCTTCCTATGTAGTTACAAACCCCTTCAGCTTCTTCAGTCCTTTCTCTAAATCCTCCATTGGGTTCCCCATGCTCAGTCTAATGGTTGGCTGCAAGTACCTGTATTGGTCAGGCTCAAAGATGCATATTGAATTATTCTCTATTTTATATAATGTTGACATTTGATAATTTTCAAATGCTCTACATATTTAATGTAGAATAGGTAACAAAGGAGCACACTGTGGACATGTAGAAAACATGCAGCTATCAATTACCACATTTTTAGGAAAGTCTCTCATATTTTTCTTTTTATTTTGCATGCCTTCATTTCATATTCAAATTAAAACTTAAAGTAATCAAAAATATGATTTAAAAATCTTGTATTGTTACCAGATTAATTCTGATATTATACCTTCCTAATAAACTTTAGTTTTAATGATCAGTTTTAATTCAGTTTAATTCAGTGATATTTCTAAATTGGGTAATTAATATCTGACATTATTCCTAGTACCTGACACCTGCTTGAATGTCCTTTACCACGAGGAACGTTCTCCATTGAGCCAACATAAATAAAATCTGTAAGCTACAGAAAATAACTGCCTAGAAGAAATTTGGCTCATAAAAGCCCAGCAAACACTTGAAATACTTTTCTGTTTTCTTTCACGAATTCTCACACTGCACACTCTCAAAAGTTTTCCGTTCTGTTCACCTTGTTTACCCTAAGGAGCAAGCAAATGGTCCCAGGCACAAAGAACACCATTAAAAGAGCCTGCAGTTCTGACCACCAGACTGAGATCGAGATCTGGTTGCTGCCTGGGTTGTCCCACCACAATGTGGTGGTAGTTTCATACCACTGACAAAACTATGGTAGTCGGGGCTGAGGCACAACAAACTGGAAAGACACGTGACTTGTATAAGCTTCTGTGTTCTAGCCCCAGCAGCACAGAGAGAGAGAGAGAGAGAGAGAGAGAGAGAGAGAGAGAGAGAGAGAGAGAGAGAGAGAGAGAGAGAGAGAGAGAGAGAGAGACAGAGAGAGAGACAGAGAGAGAGAGAGACAGAGAGAGAGACAGAGAGACAGAGAGAGACAGAGAGACAGAGACAGAGAGACAGAGACAGAGACAGAGAGAGATGCAGACAGACAAACAGGCAGACACAGACACACAGAGAGAAGCACAGAAACAGAGAGGAAACCCCACAATGTTGTATTTTATATATAGAAAGAAAAGAAAACCTAACATGCAACATGGACGGCAATCTTCAGATGCATCTGTGAGTTTTATTTAGTATTTAGTATTCTCCGGAATGTGTGAGTATGAGCCTGGGGTATTAGAACTCCTTGTAAGACTATGGAGATCTAGTATTCCCACGACCTCCCATCCGCAGACTGGAAAACCAGGAAACCAATGATACAGTCTAGTTTAAGTTGTACAGATACCAAGCAGCAATACCTAAGGGCAGGAAGAGATGACGGCCAAGCCTGTGGCATTTCAACAATCCCGTTCTTCTTGAGCAGTCTAGGTGGTCCTCATCCATGAGTACTGATGAGAGAAGGTCTTCCTTACCCGTTCCACCTACACACATTATAACCTCTGCTCAAAACACCACAGAGAAGCAGTATTTCAGAACCTCCCTGAGCATCCCATACCCACTCAAGCGCACAAATAAAAGCACCGTGTGCTGTGCAGACAGCATCTAGGTGTTTTAAGGCATTTCCTGCTGCTCCGATCCTGCTACGGCCTCACAGCAGTGGCACCAATAAATAGAAAAGATTTCTGAACAGCTTAATTGAATAGGCAATAATTAGAAAATTTCCCTTCAGGTTAGTGCTTCCCCGACTCCTCTGGTTTTAAAAAAAAAATGGCATACAAGTGTAACCACTGGGATCATATTTCCCACTGTAGATTTTTCTGAAGACATTTTAAAACGAACGGTGAGATTGTCAACGTCTCTAACTGCTAATGAAATCTATGAATATAAATGTTACGATTATACCCCCAGAATAAAGGTAATTTGCTTTTATTTTTTTTTACTCTCCATTATTTTAATTAATTGGGATTTTTCTTTATAAGCCCAACAATCTGAATCTCACTAGTTCTTAATGAATGATATAGGAAAATATAATTTTCTGTGAATGTTAGGTTGATTGGAAAATGTCATTCTTTGACCTACTCAGTCTTACTAATCAAGAGACTTCTTCAGATGAACTCATGGGTAGATTAAAACCCATCAACTGTACCCAATATTTATTTAAATTACAGGTTTTCTTTTTTTTTTTTTTTTTTTTTTTTTTTTTTTTTTTTTTTTTGCCAGGTGTCACATTTAGTACACCCAGGCAAAGCCCTGCCAATACGGTTAAGAGTGTGTTTACCTGCTGTAATTGAATACTGAGCTGTTTCACCTTAAGCTGTTTTGAATTAATGCAAGACATCAGCCCCTGGCTTTAGGTGGTTTAATTATCAGAATTGTCATATTATAGTTATCAGTCCAAAGGGTGCATGCTGGGGTTCAGTGTGAACATGTGGTACTGTCTGATATAGGTAACCTGATGGCCAGATATGGGTCGCTCTGAAAACAGACTTAATATGAAGTAACACTGTCTCAATTCTGAAATATTCGTGAAGTAATAAGATTTGATAAAAAATAATACGTTGATATAAAGTCACTAAGTGACAAAATTTAAGAAAAGGGAGGTATTAGATTATTGGTCCAATGTGCAGAATTCTTACTACTTTTGAAATGGTTTTGAATGTCAATATTCTTTGAGAATTTTTTTTGTTATTTTGCCTGTCAGATCATTAAAATCATGATGCTTGTTCTAACGTGTCAGACTAAAATGTGTCCCATGCTATTATTAGAATATTTATAAGCCAGAGACAGCCTCAGCTGTTAGTCTCATACAAAGGAGCTCACACTTACCTGGGCGATATTCAATCCCCAGAGGCTGGTGGGGTTTCCATTACCAGGTGTTTAACTACTACAGGGAGGGGAGGGTACTTAGCTAAAGAGCCTCCCATGCCAGTGACCATCACTTTGTTTTCCTGGATGCTATTGCTTTCCCGGAGCATCTGTAAGAAAGAGAAACTAATTCTTCTGAGTCACTGAACTCTCATCCCCGTTTCCATTCTAACAGTATTGACTACAATCTAAGCAGTTTGCCTCACTCAACACAGCTCTTAAAGGGCTTTCCCTTTTGAAGGCACACTCTCTGTGGGTGGTCAATACCCTCATGAAATTGTCAGGCTTGAAAGTAAGATGGATTGTTACTGGAACGTTAAGTAGGACAGACAGTGGATGAAATTTAAATACAAAGTTGCAGCTGCTCATAGGCTCAGAGACTTAAATTAGTTCAGCCGAACTGCTAGATTCCTGCAAGAAACAAACAGAAGTGAACTGGCTACTCACTGCCTCCGAGAAGGATAATGCCTTTAAAGAAATGGAAATTTTGCCAGCTTAGGTAAATAAATTTTGCCTGAAATAATCCCCTCCTCAATAAACATTTTTAATCTAATTCATTTATAGTCCCCCTACAACAAATATACGACCGGGAATTTGGGTTTTTCCCTAATGTTGAAGGAACGCCCTCCATCCTGGCTTTGAGCATCCCCTTAACCTTCCTGCCAACGTTCATATTTCCCTTATTTCCTATTACTCTTCCTCCCAATTTCTTCCACACAGAATCTCTGGAGTTACTACTTTGCCTCTGCATATGTGTTTTCAGATTGCTTCTCTGTTCTGGCTGACTGGTGTTAACACTGTCTGCCACTAGTAACACAGCACTTTCTTTTTAATACCTGAACTTATGTGCAACTCTTTATGTTCAACCATGCAGTCAAGGTCGTGAAGTCCAGTTTCCTTGCCTAACTTCCTCCTACCCTGTGATTGTAGCTCTTCCTAGGTTCAGGGATTAAGAAATGAATGTGTGTGTGATCATGGTATCTTAGGAAAAGGACTGAAGGAGCTGAAGGGGTTTTCAACCCCATAGGAAGAACAATATCAGCCAACCAGACCCCCCCCCCCCCAGAGCTAAACCACCAACCAAAGAGTACATGTGGAGGAACCCATGGCTCCAGCTGCATATGTAGCAGAGGATGGCCTTTTCAGGCATCAATGGGCGGGGAGGCCTTTGATCCTGGGAAGGCTTGATGCCCCAGTGTAGGGGAATGCCGGTGATGCCTTTCTTATAAGAAGAGAATGACAGGCTGCCTTGACCAGCCTCAGTGAGACAGGATACATCTAACCTTGCCAAGACTTGAAATGTGCCAGGGTGGGGGGATACTCAGGAGGACCCCCACACTCTCAAAGGAGAAAGGGAGAAGGAGGAACTCTGTGATAGGGAGACCAGTGTCTGTGACTGGAATGTGAATGAATGGATGGATGGATGAAGGAAGGAAGGAAGGAAGGAAGGAAGGAAGGAAGGAAGGAAGATTCCAAGGTGCAACCTTGGGAACATGAGCAGCTCTGAGTAGGTGCCACCACCTGCTCTTGGATTCACCAGCTACCAGAACACTAACATGGTTCCCATTTATTGTGTGTCACCCAATCTTCACCCTTGGTTATACCAGCACCAAAGGAGCTTAGAACAGTTTGCTAATCCCCCTCAGTAACTGGCCCACGATGACTTCTCTCCTACTTTGAATAGACTCTATCTTGGCTTTTGAGATGCTGGAAATAGATCAAATCCAGAACCTTGAGAATGCAATGCCAAATGTTCTACCCCAGATTAGGTTCCCTTACACATTATCCATGCCCCCCCCCATCTATCTACCTACCTACCTACCTACCTACCTACCTACCTACCTATCTATCTATCTATCTACCTACCTACCTATCTATCTATCTCTCTTCCTCCCTCCCTTTCTTCTTTCTCTCTACCCACTAAGCACTAGAACATGTCCTGCATGACATCACTGTTCTCTTCCCCTTCTACAGTGCTAATCTAATTTGGACCCTCATCACCTTGTTTTTGATAGTTGACCAAAAGACCACCAAGGAGCTGACTCCAATGTGATTGCACTAGGGTCTCTTTTATTCAAGCTGGCTCCTACTCACTGGTGACCCTGATGCTGCAGGGCGAGAGGGTCGAACCCTCACCAGGGGAAGGTTTTATAGAAAATGGCAAGCATGCAAAGGGGTTTCCAGCCTGACTAGCATTTAATTGGATGGTGGGTGCTCCATAGCAAAATCATGAACAATCATATGTGGTCTGAAAGTTCATTTGAAACAATCAGACTCATCATGATTGGCTGCTGCTAGGAAGTAGCTAGGGAGTAACTCTTGGGAATGAGCCAAGGACATGCCATGGTGCTCTTCCTGGTTCTTGGGTGCAGCTTTGGTTCAGCTGCAGGTCAAGTTCTCGGCTTTTTTCTTTTATGATGGAGGCCGGTCCCAAGGTGAAGCAGATTTGGCCTCTCAGACTCACTACTTCCTATGAGCCACGTTCTCTGTTTCACATTGGTTTTATGTCAATTTGCCACATCTTCCCTTTGTTAAGGATCTATATTACCTCCTTTCCCACCTTACAATAAATGTAAAAGTCTAGGCCACCACTAAGGTGCATGTGACCGGAACCCATCTTACCACCCTTCCATTATTATTTTGACTGAAGAATAATAATGTCTTCTCTCCAGGCCCCAGATTATGTTTTTCAAGAGGGACTTTTTGGTAAGTGTTTTTATTAAAATAGAATTACATCATTGTTGCTCACTTCTTTCTTACCTCCAGCCCCTCCCTGCAATCTCCCATTTTTCCCTATCTCAAGTTGGGAGCCTTTTTTCCTTAATATTTTACACACACACACACACACACACACACACACACACACACACACACTCACACACATACACATACACATACCCACACATACACAAATACACGCAAACACATACACGTGCACGTGTACAAATATACATTTATTATCATATATAATATATACATATATAATATATGCATGTGTGTATCTATGAGTTAATCGACACAGTTGCTGAGTCTGCTTTTGTTGGTGTCTGTCTGGTTCCAGGGCAGTCTGTCCTGCACTGGACAGCCAATGAGAGGCTTCATCCCTGTGACAAGCTAATTTTCACTCTCACAGAAGTTATCAGTTGCCTATTATTCTTTGTCTAAAAGTGAACCCCTCAGGTTTTTTTTTTTCACTTCTGCATTAACATGTCTGTTGATATCTGCATGGTTTGGGTCTTGTTTACAATCATTTCTAGGAAACACAACTTCACAGCTGACTTGCGGGTATGCTGGCTTTTACAATTTTTCTACCATGGTGGCTTCTGAGCCGTAGATGCAGGAGGTACGATGAACATACGTCTGTCAAAGCCTGGATCCCCACAATATGCTCTCTGCATGTGTCCTGTTGTGATTTCCCATGATGGTTTCCTGTGTTGCTTTTCTGTGAAGGCTTCTCTGATGAGAGGTGGTAGCTATATTTATCTATGTGTATAAGAGTTAGAATATGCTAGGGAATGATGCCAGTTTATCAACAAATGATATTGATTTATATTAATATGCATATATTTAATATGTATATACTAACAGACGCTAATTCTGACAATGCTCTGGGAAAACAAACAAGCCTGTGCTAGCAGAAACTCAGTATAAAAAAGACTTCCTTTCAAATGGTTGGTCAGTTGGAAGTCTAGGTAACTTCTAAAGCAATGTAGCTCTTGGTTGCTTATCAGTGGTTAAGAGTGGACCCTTATTGCTGAAGACACTTAAGATAAAGCACTTGGATGCTTTGACCTGGATCTGACCTAAAAGCCCCTTTCCTGCAGTTTCCTAGCTTCCAGGTTTCAGAACACACTATGCAGGCTGCCAAGGGGGAGGAGCAAAGAGCAGCTCTATCCAGCTGTACCTTCTCTGAGCCACCAGCTTGGATCTTACCATGAGTAGAGGTGCCATAAGTGGTCTAAGTCATATATCTGTGGTAGCCAACAGCTCTCTAATTGGACTTCAGGGTCCACTCAACAGGGCGGAAGGCATGTCTGATACTGGTACTAGCCAGATTCCAGGCACTAGTGAGGTCACTGATCTCTGCAAACAATCTACTACTGCCACTTCGCTAGGTCAGCCTTTCCTTACTAGATTTTTACCTATTATGGACCTTCTTAGCCAGTTCAGCATCCTGACATGTTCACACTCATCTTTGCTCCTTTCCTGCTTCCTCACTTCTCTCATCTCTCTGTACCAACCATCCTACACATCTTTAACACACAGCCCAATGCTTGCCCTACACTGTGATGCTCCTAGACCAAACCAGCCCAGGGTGACTTTTCTCCTGTTTTGAATATACTCCGAATGACACATACAGTCTGTGACAGTCTTCAAATGTTAAAGACTGCTTCCAAATTGTTTTCTAATTTACTGGGGATATATGAATTTCCTCTCAAACAAGATTTAACATTCCTGAAGAGGAGAAACTGTGAATTGTACCATTTCAAATGTGTGAATTCTGCCATTGAATTTAAAAATAACTATTCCTGGTTTCTGGGATGTTTCCCCAATTCAGTTATTTCTGATCCCTGTGTGAGTATCAGAGGAACTAGATCTTTAATGGCATAATCAGATCCCATGTCAAATAAATGACATTAAGAGTGTCATTAATATAATTCAGTATTCCCAGAGATGTTCTGGAAGGTTTATATGTATTCTCATTTATTATAAATACATTGAAGCATGATTAAATGAAAGAGACTGAGTAATTTGAATGATAAAATAAAATGTTCTATGGATGTAGGAATTAATGTCTACCTTCTATGCAACGCTAGACAGACGTGTAGAGCAAGTGTGAACCTGCTCTTTGAACCATTCTCTAAACTCATTTCACATTATTCCACTCACTAAAAAATCCACAGCTCTGAAACAACACTAAGTATAGTGTATATTACACATAACATTAATATATAATAATCTTATATGATACTATTTTTTACAGTATCATATATAATGAATTCAAGACTCCTAAGACACATTTGGTAGGAAACAAAGGTAGGCATTGTCTACCTCTACCTTACCCTGTCCCCACTTCTCTTAGGACCTATTAAGATTCTGTGGATTCCAGATAGATATCAAGAGTTGTAAAGATTTTGCTTGTGGTTTATCATCTGCATAATATAAAATTCATTGTTCTTTAATGGAACTATCCCAAATTATGTGCAACTTGTGAGTATGAAAGGAAGATTTGGTTAATATTTGAGTTTGTTTCTGTGTTTGATTTGTTCTATACTTTATACATCCTAATTAGAATAAGATAATATAAGTATAACCTAAAAGTTTTGGCAAGACAAAGCAATCTCACACAGTTTGGCCATTGTTTCTGAAACTTAAAGTAACTCACTCCCCACAACTTTAAATAATGCAACTTGTAAAGTACTAAAACTGTGGGAAAATGTATTTTACATGTTTGGAATAATTGTGGGTGATGCACATGTGTGTATACTATGTATATTTGTGTGCACACACACATGTACATGCCTGCCTGCCTGCCTGCCTGCCTGCCTGTCTGTCTGTTATGCACAATGCATATATGGAAGTGAGAGGACACCTGGCAAGAGTAAGTCTTCTTCCCCCAGCATTTGATTTTTGAGGACTGAACTGGGATTGACAGGCTTTGGCAGCAAGAACCTTTAAGTGACGCCATTTTGTCAGTCCATCAACACAGTGTGAACAAGCACACAAATGCGTAGAGGTAATCATCGTGAAGCAAAATGTTGAACTTTAAATGAGCAGAGAAAGACCCAAGAGGGTTTGTTTATGTGGTCCATATCCTTGAGAACTTACTACAAAATGGGAGTCATCTTCCAGGTCACAAAGAAAAAAAAAATAATTGATTTATTGTGAGAAAATGCTATTGATGCTGACTTTTAAAGTTCCATGATAATGGATTGGCATTAATTACGGGGAAAGGAATCAGAAACACTATTATCAGTTTACTAGTGAGATAGTAATGCCACCTTTTAATCGAAACCCATAAATTCATTGGTCATCAAGTTATAAATTAGCACTCTATGCCCTCAATCTCTAAGAGCTGGGAGAGAAGCATTTGGGGACGTTCTAATTCCTTCATGTGTGTGCCTGGAGACCTACCTGCAGTACTTGGACTCCACACGGAGGTACTCCTATCTCTAGGCCTGCCATGGATGGCTTCACCAAAATAGTAATCCAGTATTTGCTGGCAGCTGATAAATCCATCAAAAAGCAACCAATAAGAGCTTATTTGAAGAGTGACATTATCTGGCTCCTGTCAGGGAGAAGGAGCAAAATAGCCATGGGTTTACTGTATTTACAAAGAGGAGGGGTGTTTAGAAGTAGAAGGTTTTTTTTTTTTTTTTTTAAGGTCAGAACCCTTAATCCAAAGCTGCAGACGATTTGATGCCTTGTAAAATGGTTAGTTTTATCTGGCATCTGACCGGAGATTTTTCTAGGTGAACGATCTCCAAGTCCGTGGCAGTTAAGAAGGGAGGGGTTGGGTGGGGAGAAGGGGCAGAGTTAGAACTTCACCAGCTTAAGATAGAATGATGTCAGGCTCACGAATGTCACAGAATGGGTCCCTGGACATCATTTGCACCAAGCTAAGGGTGTCACAGGTAACAAGGCATAACCATGTCCACACCTTGTAAAAAGGGACTAATGACCATACACAGGAAAGGAATGAGGAAATCCATTTATTAGGGCCATTTGTACAATTCCACTGTCAACTTTAATCACACTCATTTCAACTAATGTCTCCTTTAGTAAAACGAGCCACTGAAATGATTTATTTACTAGTCAGGAATATAGTATAGGATGTTGTGCTACTCCCCCATAATGTAACTCCTGAAAGCACATCCATTTCCTTCTAAGAAGCAGGGCACTAGGCTTGACACGCTAGCATGCTACATTAATAAGTACTTACCAGCCATGCTAGATTCCATTCCCGTCTGGGGAGACCGTGTGGTTTTGTTCCACAGGACTGTATTAATTGACAACACTTTCTTTTAGAAAGATTCTAAAGAAAATCTGTATTTTGTTCAAAATATACTATTTGTATTAGTTTAAGCAGCTCTTAGGACTTAGGTAATCAACATAGTCATAGATCTAAGTGCTCTAACTTCCTTTTAACACTCATTTAGCGGCCTTTACTTAGCATATAGATAGAGATAGAGATGTAGCTCTACACATTCCCACTGCCCAACCCACTGTAAAGCCCTCTCTTTAGCTTTCACTTTTTCTTTTTGGTGTTTGGAGCCACACATAATTGGTATAAGTTGTACCTCTGACTCCTGAACAAATGTGTGTGTGTGTGTGTGTGTGTGTGTGCCTTCTCTACTCTTTCTATGCCCTCCTCAAGAGGATAATCATGGACCTTATTGGAAAAAAGGTCATACACACAAACACACACACACACACACACACACACACACACACACACCTCTAATCTTTATTTATTTATTTGCTCATTGCAAAACAATTACTCATATCAAAAATCCAGTTTCTGGCTTCTCACACCATATACATGAATTGTTTTCTTTACTAGGTTAAGTTTAAAGACTGTACTTTTTAATAGCCACTTTCCCTATCATGTTCTGAATTAAGGTGACATGGGTATCCACAGACGAGAGCTAGCGTTGAGCTGGGTGGGAGGGAGAAGTGACGTGCTAAGACTTGAAGAAAGAAATCGAGATTTTTATTCCCTCCAATCTAAAAGCAAAAGAATTAGTTCAACTTTTTTTTTTCATTTTTATGAAAATGACCTTAGGCAAGTCACATAATCCCTCTAGACCTCCATTTCATTGCCTATAAAATGAAAGTGTTGAATAAGCTCGTCATGATCCCTTTTAAAATTAAAATTCATCACTCTGATATGTCGCACAAAGATGTTGAAGAACTGAAAAGTTTTACTGAAGTTGAGAACAACGTTCTCAAAAAAAAAAAGAAAAGAAAAAAAAGAAAGAAAGAAAAGAAATCCCTACTATTCCTGATACTTAAAGTTACCTCCTGTTTTTCATCTTGGGCTGTTCCAGTTCAAGCTTCTCCAAGATGCACTTCAAAGTTCAGACGGGACAATATTAAAATGCTCTGGGACCAAGAACCACGGCTAAGCCTACATGCGCAAAGAGGGAAGAACTGGCCACCAGGGTAGAGAGACGGCTAGTTCTTTCCACCATCGCTGTTTAGAAGGTGAACGGATCCATTCTGGGAGAGAAGAGGGCAGGGGCTTCTAGCTTCTAGCTTTCTACTGAGGATGATGATGAGGTTGTTGCTATGTTGTACCCATCATGAGTGAATAGGTTGGTTTTTCTGCAATATAGTTTTCCCCTAGCTTCCCAGCTCTTTGTATGGGCTGCAGTTCCAACCTGCCCTCCTCCACACAGCCATATTCAAATGAATCTCAGAGGACTCTGCCCAGCCAGTAATTGGGTCACAGACATGTTGTAGGATAGGTCCCAAGTTTTCACCTCCCCTGTGAGAAAACCACAAGTCTTCCCACTGGAAGAAACACGTTGCCTGGAAATCTTTTGGGAATTCCTAAACCTTGTACCTATCTTACGCCTTTTTGTTTTATTTTTATTCTTTATAGTCCCTACCTTAGTCACCTGGGAATCGTCGTGACCACCACACATAAGTGGGACAGCATAAGAAAGGAAGGGCTTGTTTGAAAACAGTTTCAAATAGTTTCAGTGCGTCATGGCATGGAAGGCTGGTGGAGCAGCTTGGGTGTTGGTAACAGGAGCATGGTAACAGAGGCTGTTCACATCAGGATGGGCGAGGAAGCAGAGATCACGCAGGAACTGGGAATCAGGTGTAACCTTCAAATACCCACCCCTGCGAGCTACTTATGAGGCACCACAGACTAATAATGCATTTATGAAGAATGCATTTCCGTGTTAAAAATGTTCACCTCTTCCCAAGCCAAATATGAGTCTTTTTTCATGTTCTCCAAAACACCTTAAATCTCAATTATTTGATAAGAACATCTAAAAAAGTATTTCCCCCACTGCAAAAAAAAATTATATTAATTCAAATTCAATAGCAAGTAACTTACATTTCAAGTTTAATGAATGATTTTCCTGGTAGAAGCCATAGCCAATAGGAGTGGAGCTTGGGAAGTTGGCTTCTAGTAGTTTGCCTGATTTGTATCGTACAGAAGTTTATTAAAAATCTAAAGAAAAACAAATAAAATTTAGCTCAGGGATGGTTATAAATTCATATATTCTTTCACAAACTATACATAAATGCTCCAAGGACCCTTGACAATGCTACATGCTCAGCAGTTCCAATATGTTTGCTGTTTGTTTGTTTCCCATTCTGGGTTCATACGTCTCCAGGTCCCAACAGACAAATCCAGAGATTTAAAACTCCATTCTCCTCTTGTCCCAAACCTTCTTGCAATATCCTCTTGACGGCTCTCAATCCCACGAGTCCTCTCTCTCCTTCGGTGCAATTCAATAAATTCAATTCCGTGAACATTAATTGGGCATCTTGTCCGTGTAAAGCACTCGGAGTGAAGTAGAACAAAAGATAAGCTTCAGTTCTTGGCTGTGATTTCACCACAGGAGAGAAGTGCTGGGTTTTCTTTCCCCTGGAGAGGCGGGTGGTGTCCCTGGAGACAGAAGTAGCATATCTGGATAGTGCTTGGTTCTTTATTCTCTCTCAAATAACAAATGTGCACCTAGTTTCTGCCTATTTACTTATGTGTGTGTGCGCATGCGCACACATGCATGTCTGTACACACAACTCATCTCTATCACATTACCCAAAACAAAAGACAGTTTTAAGGATTTTTATTATATCTCAAATCCTTTCCTTCCTTCAGGACAGCAGCGATTTTTTTGTTTTTCTAGTCCAGGTTCCTTGCAAATACTCTGCTCACAAATTGAGCACAGCAATGCTTCCTTTTACTAATATAGAAAAACAGGCACAAAACATCTTCTATAGAGCCATGAGATTGAATAAAGAGAATGCAAATTAAATATATCTGAGACCCTCAAAGCAATGCCAGGGTTGACTTTTTCACCATCTAGGAAGTAGCATTACATTCTATAAACCATCACTTGGTAAAGTTGATGAACACTAGTGAGGGTAGGGACGGATGTAAGGTAGCAGTCTCCCATATGCCTACCACTCTACATAGCGTATATAAAATGTCATTCCTTTTAGTCAAGGGCCAGTCTGTGAATATCTATCCCAGAGAGTCTTTTGACATTCAGAAGATTTCAAAATGGCTGACAGTTGGTTTATGATTAGCAATTAGTATGACGTAATGATTCAAAAATGTTACCTAACCAGGATGCCTAATCAACAACTCTCCTCTGGACATGCAATTGAGTTTAGATAGTAAAGATACTGAATTGTAACTCATATTCCCAAGGATAACAAGAGATAGGAATTTGACAACCACTTTCCCCTTTAAAATCTCAGTACTCTGTAAATAGATGACAACAGATATCGGGGTGGCTATGTTTCATCTGTGATAAAAATATAAGACTCTGTCTGCAATGCTGATCAAAATTATTGAGTAGCTGCATAAAATTTATGGACTAAAATGTCATGGAGAGTTTATTCATGTCATGATCACATCTGCCATGCTCCAATAAGGACCTCGCACAAAGCTTGAAAATTCCTTTGTCACCGAGAAAAATAAGAGCAAAACCATTTTACTTTTCCCCTGAGGGCCACCCAGAATTTGATCCAACATTGAGACTAAATTAAATTTTTGATGTCCCAAATTAAAGAAAGAGAAATCAGGGTTAGAAAAAAAATCTGTTCTTTAGGTGAGCTTCATATGATATCCTGGAGAATTACATTAGCGATCACCCGTGGGATTTACTCATTCTGTGGTATAAGTCTAGCAGCATATCCTGTTTTCCCCTGTGGTATGTGCTTTAGAATATTTGCAGATATTTACCCAAAACATTCACAGCTGAAGCCCCTCTCCACACACCCCTCATATCAACACACACATTCACACTCTTCCCAGCTGCCCGCTATATTTAAAAGCATAGTATTTTGTCACAATATTTTCCCACTCTTGGATTTTGTTTGGTGTAAAGTTCCGAATTAAAATATAAAATATCATCTCCAAGTACCAGCTGTATCAATCATCCAATTATTAGTATTATATGGTGACTTGGGGGGTTTCTATCAACTTTTCTATCCTTCATAGCTCCTCTAAGCTGTACAAGAATCATTATAGCAAGTTATTTTTCACTTTTCCTGAGGGGAATTCTCACTTCCTTTAGGATCTGTAACAAAAACAAACAAACAAACAAACAACAACAACAAAAACACCTACCACAACTGACTAGTTTCAATCCAACTTAAGCCATACAATGACTGACAAAACATAAGTCCTGGCATAAAAATCTGTAAATTTTTAATAAAGAGGTAAGCGTGTATATGTATGTAAACATACATGCATTCTATACATACATACCTATATAATCTATATTCTGCTTTTAGTTTTAGCTTCCTAGATGTTTTAATTTTTTATTTATGCTCAGAATAAAAACAAAATGGATCTTACAGTTGTTTTTCAACTCACTGACCCCATACAAAAGAGAAGGATTTGGCTATCAAAGCGGCGGGGGGGGGGGGGGGCTTTTAGTACAACAGGGGGAGAAAAACAAATGACATGGTCCTCAAATGTACCCACAAAGTTTCCATCACTACCAACGGTTTCTGAGACCAACTCTGTTGCCTAGGCATACACACAAACACACATTTCGGTACTTTCAGTGTATGCAGTAGAGAACAGAAAACACACACTTTTGTATAACAATGAGATGGCTATTCCCTGAGAGCAGAATTCCTCGTAGAATATTTAGTTTCACAGTGGTGTTCAACTCTGCATCTTGTGTGTGTGTATAAATTCTTAATTTGACATTTAGGAGAAAACCCTTAGATCCTTGCAGTGGGGCTGCTTCATTCTAGCGGCTCTTCCCTACGAGGACCAGCAGATAAGCATTCGCTCACTGGCTCAACAAATAGTAACTGAATGCCAAGGTCTAGGCTGATGGTATAATCTACCCCTGCACACTGTGAGGAAGCATGGCGGATCTGGAGGCACAGCAGACAGGCCAAGCATTTGCAGATCATTTATGAAGCCCTCGGTTCCATCTCATCATACAGAAAAATAAAAGCCAAAAGTAACCAACCATATTACTTTCCAATATGTTAATTTCGATACAGTAATTACAAAAAAAAATAATTACAAGTAATTAATCTATGATATATTGTTTTAAGAAAATCAAACCTCACAGTATGTTTTGTATAAATAGATATAGATAGATATAAAGGTAGAGGTAGAGGTCATATCCCTGTTCTGCTCTACTGTTGTGGACATTCCTTATTTTCTTTGGCAGATACTTATTCTAAGTGTGATCACTTGATATTTTGCAACCAAGATTAAATTCTCAATCCTCTCACCTCTTCATTTTTGACTTACACTGAAGTCCTGATAACCTCATCCAATTGTATGGCCTTAAATTCCACATGTATATTCTAATTACTCAGCCCCAACCTCTCTACTAAACGTTTCATACATAAGCTGTTCAACGATGAGTGTGTATGTATTCTTTGGGCATTTGAGATTTATTATGTCTAAAAGTTAAGTCTCAAGATCCCACCCTCATTCTAATATCTTGATCCTTTCCCAAAAGCTGTCATTTTTCCCACTGTCTGGACAGTTTTATAGTAAAAATCCTGAGAGTAATAATTTGTTCTTTTCTGTTGTTTAGACTGCATTTCCAACCATCAAAGCTTACAATCTTTAAGATGTCCATAATCCAACCGTCCCCTACCTTCCTAAGATAGTACCTTTAATCAGCATCACCATCTCCCTCTCCTGGCCTAGAGAATCATGTGACACACCTGCTTCTTGCCTCTGATTCCTGCATCTCATTTCCACACAGGCTTTGAGAACAAAGCAGATCGTGTAACTCGGGCAAATTAAATATCCCAAGATTTATGAGTGCTCTTAAACCTCAGTGATTCTATACTGGCCTCTCTGTAAAGGTTCACAACTTGGGTCCTGCTGTCCTCAAAGGAGCTCAGGGCTCTTTCTCACTTCACTAACAACCCTGTTCAAATTCCTCATCTTCAGTCTGTATGATAGGAAATGGTCTGTTTCCATTTTGTCTCTTGCCCTTTACCTTTCTTTAATTGTATAGTCTATACTATATTTGTTATGATGTTACAAACAATTGAATATCAGTAATGGGCTGGATGTGATCTGTGGAATGCGTCAATGGTACTTCAAAGTGACGTGTAGTAGTCACAGTAGAAAACAAAGTCAGATCACAATTCAAGTCTCAAAATAAGCAGTCATCACTTGTCCTTAGCCTGATGTGTACAAGAAATCTACCAGAGCTACCAAATATTAAACTTCCTCAGCTCAATCTAGAGATAACAGACTTTTAACTGTCCCTTCTCTAAGGCTTTGCATCTATTAGAGGCTGTCCAGCACTGAAGACCGTATGGGATCTGTCATCTATGACATGTAGTTTGTATCAGCCCAAAGAACCCTGCTATACAAATCCTAAGCAAAGTCCTGTTCCCAGCATTGGAGCTGAGGACCAGGAACTAAAGCAATGGAGATGATAAAGCAATAGACAACACTGACAATTCCCTTTAAGGACAAAAGTCAAAGGCAGGACCCATGTCACATGGCATTGTGTAGCTCACACACCTAGAGAGAGATTGTTCACAGCTGCAGACTCTGAGCAGAAGTCAGAAGACTTGAACAGACTCAAAACCAAGCAGAGTATACACAGTGAGATGGAAAGCTTGTGGTTAGGGGTGTAGGTATAACAGTGACTGTGTGGAATGTGCTGCTCATTTCAAGACATGCTCATATACCAAGCAAAGCAGCTCTTGTGCTATCATCTTGGAACTAGGGAGGTAGAGGGGAGAGGGGAGAAGGAAGGGAGAGAGGGAACAGGGGAGAGAGGAGCTGAGGAGGAGTATGGAGAGGGGACAGGGGAGAGGGGAGAGAGCTTTACAGTCATTTTCAGCCATGTGTGAAAGGTTCAAGGCAGCCTGGGCTGCTGAAGACCCTGTCTAAATGAACCAAAACCATTAAAAAAAATTACAAATTGAAACTTTTATCATGATCAAAATTTATATGAAACAAAATTCTGTATAGAAAGAGTTTCATGCATATTATTAAAGCCCTGCACGTGTTTTTACATTCTTGATTTTGACTAAAGTTTGGACTAAGGTTTCATGCCTTGAAGATTCTATTTTTAAGAACACCTGTTAGGTGTTTCTGTTTCATCCCTGAGAGTACAGGTGACCACATTTACATTACTCCTCCCTCCCTTGTATTTATTTATAGAGGTGTTTCTAAAACCTCAGTTGCTTTTCATTTTGTGGAGGATGCAAAAAAGGCTTAGAAAATTTTGTATGGCCACATTTTTATGTTGCTTCCAGGAATTATACAATGACCTAAAGTGTCTGGCAGTGACGGTTCCCTTCCAGGCACCTTTCTGTTCCCTTGTCCCAAAGACTTGTGGATTGCAGCTTTTATAGTGGTGCCTGTGAGCATATCTCTGCCAGGTACCCGAGCTGTCCACCCACAAAACCCCCACTGCACTGTGCGCCTACAATTATAAATTAAATAATAATTTAATTTTAAAATATTTAAATTTAATATTTACATTCCATATTGGGACAATACATTTTTGAAGACAGCAATTTTCTGATGAATGTTTTTAATTTTCAGCACTCCAATATAAGGAATAATAAAAATGACATTTTAGACTATTCTGAATTTAGGAGTGTAAATAGAGAAATTCGGGGCCTACTTTTCGAGAACAGATACTAACCAGGGTAAACAAAATTAAAGCCGTCATTATGCAAATATGTTTATCCATCCTGTACATGGTGTTTTAATATGCAATTTATGGGGTTAACAGAAAGTTTAATTTTTCAGCTTAAAGTAAAATATGTAACAGGGTATAGCCCAGTATGTGTGATGGATTAGGTTATCATTGTTATATGTGTGGCTCACAGAAGATGAGTTCACTAAATACTCCTCCTCAGAGGCTTAGCTCATTGTGCAAAGAGGTCTTTACTCATGTGCATAGCTGCAAATAGGTTATCTTCTGCTTACCCTGGAAACTACCTTAATCCATTCATTGAAGGGATTCCGAAAGAATTTATACTTTAGATGAATTCTATATGGTGTGTGTGTGTGTGCGCAATCATAGATGCATGTTTCCATGTGTCTGTGCACAGGTATATATGCAAGTAAGTATATGCAAGTAAGTCACCACATATGACCAGCATACAGGAACCAGAGATCTGCACTCAGGTTCTAAAGTTTGCCTAGCTAGTGAGGTAGTGATAGAGCAATCTCCCTAGCCTTCTACAACCTTATCTTTTTCATTTGTTCTAACGTTTCTGTATAAACTGTTCACATGGTATGCCTCTTAAGAAGTCATTACAAACAGTTGCTTGGTATGGTTTTCAATAACTTACACATTAGTTCCCTTTTGATAGCACGCTTAGTTGTTACTAATTATTTGCTGTTATGAAATCTGCAGCAATGAATCTCATTACTTATGTCCTGGTTTTAAAAAAAAATGAGGATAGTATTGTTTATTCTAAGGTTACTCTTTCAGGGTACACAAGTAATTCACTCATAATATTTAAATGTTTTTATAATCATTTTAATATTTAACCCTCTCAAAAATCATCCATTATACAGATTTAAAAACATATTGAGTGTGGAGACAAACTGAAATTTCCACCTCCCCACCTTGTCCTAATCTTTTGTACCATCTCAAGCTGTATTTCCAAAGAATTCCAAAAGAAAGGTCATTTGGAAAACCAGGCATCTTCAATGAATGGATTAAGGTGGTTGTTGATAAGCCTTTGAAGGATGTCAAAGAAAGAGATGCAGAGAGACTCGTGCTGTGCATTTTCCCCCCACACAGCCTGACCTCTTTGGAGTTACAATAAAGCCCAGCTTTTCTCTTTCCTTGTTTACTAGGTTCTGTGAGAGAGAATGAAAGGGAAGATATTCCTGTTGATGAAAATGATGACAGATAAAATGTGTTTGAAGGCTATAAAAGCTCCTCACATCTGGAGCAGCTGGTAGCATGGGATGGGACTCTAAGGGGAGCTCATAGATATCTAATTTGAGCACTGGTTAAAAGTGAACTTGGGAACAGCTGATTCAGTGCAGTTATCTCTAGCTCTGGGAAGTTTTTGTGATGTTCAGAGGCCGGTGCATAAAAATCCACACGACACATATTTGCTGAGTCTAATATCCTTATGAAAATGAACAAGGATGATTTACAGGAATATATTAGTCACAGCTGTTCTTATATAAGCCAGGATATAACACGCTATAGCAGGTAATGAGCCATTAAAATGGGCAGAAAAGACTTCCTAATGTCTCAATAATTATGTATATTAAAATACACAGATAACATACAAATATCAGCAGCATAGAAATCAATTAGATTAGAAATTGCTACAAGCGCAGCACATGTGGCAACAAATAAGGCCTCTCATTAAGACCCAAACCATCACATAACCTCTGTACCCCACTGTATTTCAGGATCTTACACTAGTGATATGGGATCGAAGCTGAAGAAGCCAAGAACTGTGAAGAAAGTAAGTGGGGACCAAATACCAGAATGATGGAGCCATTAGAACCTACTCAAACCACCATGATTTTAAGTTCTTACACCATTTTTCAGCTTCTACTCATTCTGTTAAGTCTGTAGAATAAGATATTTTTTTCAAGGAGAAGCTTAAAATAGGAGTAGGGGCTGAAGCCAAATGGAATCTCAACCACTTTGCTGCACTTCCAAGGCTCACCTTATTCTGTGTCAAACATCCTTGCTTTCCCCTGGAAGTTATATTTCTGAAGTCCAGCCTTCCCTGTTTGCAAGTGTTCAATTGCCCCCATTCCTAAAGATGGTAATGTTCTCTCAACTGAGGCCACCCCCACTTGACAGTATTTAGTGCAGTCATCTGTGGCTACTGGCCATTCTTTTGCACATTCTGACCCTCCTCACTCATCGCACTACTGAGCCTAGTGCATCGAATGCCTAATAACTGCATGGCTTCTTCTGTGTGAAGTCTTCTTTGATTGCCCTGGGAAGAACTGATTCCTCATTTCAATATTTCTATACATTTTTCCAGGATTACTATTATATTATTAGTCCACACGTACAAAATAGGAGTGTGCTAACTCACATTGTTTCTCGTCTCATAGTGCAAAATTTAAAAGGCTTCCTCTTCATCTTCACAGCTTCAGCACCACACACATGATTTTCATCTGTTGTTTTTCAATGCTTTTGAATGGATGGATGGATGGATGGATGGTTGGTTGGATGGTTGGGTAGATGGATAAATAGATGGATAGACGAATGGCCAAATGGGATGGATGGATGAATGGATGGGTGGATGGATGAATGGATGGATGGGTGGATGGATGGGTGGATGGATGGGTGGGTGGGTGGGTGGGTGGGCGGATAGATGGATGGATGGGTGGATGGATGGATGGGTGGGTGGGTGGATGGATGGCTGGGTGGATGGATGGATGGATGGATGAATGAATGGATGGTTACTAAGAGGCAGGTCTTGAGTCTGGAGAGAACTGCATTTCAGAAAACAGAACCCACAGAATGGGAGAGGGAATGATGGGAAGGAAAGAAAGAGGACAAAATTAATGAAGATGTTTTCCAAGGATGGGTTTATGATCAAAGTGACTAGATGTTGAACTGAATCCTTAGGAAGAAAGAGTTTAATTTTCACATGACCCATAAAGCTGTGGCCAGGAGTCAGTGAACAAAACGAAGGACACCGAGGCCCATCCAGTGTGTCAGATATTAGATAGGGTCATTGCATATCTCTCTTGTATCATGGCCAGCCTTTAAGCCTGTCTACTTATAGATGTTAAGTGTAACCATGAGAGAGTTTTAGAACTTGCTGGTATGCACAGCTAAACTTTGAACCCAGGACTATCTGTTTCCTCCAAAGTTCAAGCTCTTTTATGAAATGATAAAAATCAGTACTAGGTGAAATCTATAATAAAATATCAGGAATGTAAGTCCTTTTATATGGTTCAAAGTCAGCATTAAAGTGGCCTGCACTGACTGAGTTGGAAGACAATTCAATCCATTATTCAACATACATTAACACAGGCAAAGTTTGTTCTGCTGCATTTATCAAACCAGGCTAAAAAGGAAACTCTTCTGCTACGTTTCAGAATTTGCAACTGCCCCATGGATGTTTGCAGCAATATTTCCAGAATTCAGAATGACCATTCATTCATTCATTTTACAGATTTTCATCAGTCACTACTGGTACTGAGCATGGTGAGTTTTCCTCCACAGCAACAACAAAGAGAAATCAGACATAGTACCTAATGAAATGTTTTATTGGCTCTCCATTGTGATGTCAAATAGCTCATATGTTGTATGAGTAGCGCAAACAAAAGCAAAGTAAAATAATTGTTATGGAGCTAATGATGCAAATGAAATATAGGGTAAAGCCAGAGTGTGGAATAAGCTTTCTATCAGAAGGAAAGGCAGGTGGGGGAAATAAGAGGGAGAAAAGGAAAGGAAAGCAGAGAAAAAGAAAGAGAGGAAGGGACAAGGGGGAAGAAGAGAGAGGAAAGGGGCAGAGATACATGCATAGACAAGAGAAAATAGGAAGAAATGAAGGAAGGGGGATGGAGAAAGAAGAAAAGCTGGGGGTATGAAAATGAAAAAACGAGAGAACTGAGGAAGAATAAGTGTTGTAAACCATGGCGCTCCAGTATGCACCACAGCAAAGGACTACATTCAGAGCAATGACTAAGACACACAGTTTTGAATTACAGGTTCAAATATTATTAAACTCAGTACCTAGTCAGCAAAAAGAAGCCCCAGGGGCTGGAGAGGAACTCTAGGGCAGCAGCAGTGACTTCTCAGACTGTGTCATTAACTTTATTCTTCAATTAAAATCCTTCTGTGGTTTCCCATTGCTGTCAGAGTGAGATCTGAAATCGATCAGGACCTCATACATCAATCACCTGATTTTGCATCTACTGTTGAGGTTTCTGCCTTGGATGGGGCTCTTCCACTGCTTCCTCAAAGATTTCCCTGCTTCTGTTCTTCAGAAGTTTCTTCACCTCTTCCATTAAAAGGTGTCTCTCCACATGTCAATTCTCATGTTGTGGATCCCTTTATCTAGAACATGTGTCTCTGGTACTTCAGGCTAGGTTAGTTACCTTACCCATACATCCTGTCCAACCAAATTACAAGCATCACTCTGTAGATATCCGTTTTCCATATTACAATATAAGTTTCATGGAAGCAAAGATCATTTATCAGCAACTAATAATTATTGCCTTTATATCTAACAGGAAAGATAAGGTATAAGTCTAGGACTGTGAACTCCAGGATAACTTATTTGATCCAAAAACTAAAGTTAAACATGCAAGGAAGGATTGCTGGAGAGATAGATGGCTCAGTGATTCAAAGCATGAAATTTTCTCTGCACCTCCAAAGGATTCAACACTCTTTGATGGCCTTTGAAAATGCCTGTTCTACACACACACACACACACACACACACACAGAGAGAGAGAGAGAGAGAGAGAGAGAGAGAGAGACAGAGACAGAGACAGAGACAGAGACAGAGACAGAGACAGAGACACAGAGAGATATACTGAGAGGGAAAACTTTTATATCAGTTAACCTAAAATAAATCTTTTTTAAAAGAATACAAGGAAGTTGTAGAGACATAAGACAAATGCTGGGGTTATTATACAAATAGAAAAGGATGGTTGCATTTAAAAAGTGGCTTTGTTATTGTTGTTTACCTCTTATTGAAAATAGACTTTTTTACATATAATATATCTCAATTACAGTTTCTTTCTCCCTACTTTCCCACTTTCTCCCCATAGCCTCTATCCTCTCCTAACTATTCCCTCCCTGCTTTTTGTCTCTCACTAAAAAACA